>NC_044032.1:637355049-637699907 GCF_901765095.1 Microcaecilia unicolor
TAGTGTTCATTATAAGTTTTGATTTCCTTGTGTGTTGGGTTCAAGCATTTAATTGGGTTAGTAGGGTATGCCTTTTCGAACAGGTTGGTCTTTAGTGATTTCTGGAAGTTGAGGTGGTCGTACGTTGTTTTTACGGCTTTTGGTAGTGCATTCCAGAGTTGCGTGCTTATATAGGAGAAGTTGGATCCATAAATTGATTTGTACTTGAGTCCTTTGCAGCTAGGGTGGTGAAGATTTAAGTATGTTCGTGATGATTTGGTTGAGTTTCTGGTTGGCAGGTCTATGAGGTCAATCATATATCCCGGGACGTCACCATAGATAATTTTGTGGACCAGGGTGCAGATTTTGAAAGTAATACGTTCTTTGATTGGGAGCTAATGTAGTTTTTCTCACGGGGTTTGGCGCTTTCGAATCGCGATTTTCCAAATATAAGCTGGCTGTGTTTTGAGTGGTCTGTAGCTTCTTTATGAGTTGCTTTGCATCCCGCATAAATTCCGTTGCAGTAGTCGGCATGGCTTAGTACCATTAATTGTATCAGGTTGCGGAATGTTACCCTCGGGAAGAATGGTTTCACACGTTTAAGTTTCCACATTGAGTGGAACATTTTCTTGATTGTAGAGTTAACTTGGTTCTCAAGTGAAAGGTTCCTGTCGATTGTGACACTGAGGATTTTTAGGTTATCCGAGATAGGGAGGGTATAATCTGGGGTGATTAAGTTTGTGAGTATGTTCGTATTGTATTGGGAAGAGAGGATGAGGCAGTGCGTTTTTTTCTGTATTGAGTTTTAGTTGGAATGCATTTGCCCATAAGTTCATGGTATGCAAGCCGAGATTGATTTCGTTGGTGATTTCTGTCAAATCATGTTTGAAAGGGATGTAGATAGTAACGTCGTCTGCATAGATGAATGGGTTGAGGCCCTAGGTGGATAAGACTTGGCTAATTGGGTCATCATTAGGTTGAAAAGGATCGGTGATAGTGGTGATCCTTGAGGTACTCCACAGTCTACTTTCCACAGCAATGATATATTTTAGTTTGATTTCACTTGATATGTTCTGGTGGTTAGGAAACCCTTGATCCAACTGAGTATATTTCCACTGGGACCACGGGGGCCTGGGCCCCTGTAGATTTGGCCCTGGATTCCCCTGCCGCCGACATTCTCGACCCCCCTCCTGCCACCAATGTGCAGGATGTCAGACTCAGAAACTGAACAAAACCTTGTGCCGGAAGAAGAGGACCTTGGCTGGGGGGGTTGGGGTCCTCCGCCAGCAAAGGTAGGTGACGGCGGCAGCAGGGGAGGGTTGGCAGTGGGAGGGGGGGTCGAGAGGGTCATCGGCGGGGAGGGGGTCAAAGTTGTTGTTGGTGGTGGTGGTGGTGGTGGCAGGGGTCACCAGGGTCACTTTACTCATACTACCCCTCTCCTCAAGTCACTTCACTGGCTCCCTATCCGTTTTCGCATCCTGTTCAAACTTCTTCTACTAACCTATAAATGTACTCACTCTGCTGCTCCCCAGTATCTCTCCACACTCGTCCTTCCCTACACCCCTTCCCTTGCACTCTGCTCCATGGATAAATCCTTCTTATCTGTTCCCTTCTCCATTACTGCCAACTCCAGACTTCGCGCCTTCTGTCTCGCTGCACCCTAAGCCTGGAATAAACTTCCTGAGCCCCTATGTCTTGCCCCATCCTTGGCTACCTTTAAATCTAGACTGAAAGCCCACCTCTTTAACATTGCTTTTGACTTGTAACCACTTGTAACCACTCGCCTCCACCTACCCTCCTCTCCTCCTTCCTGCACACATTAATTGATTTGATTTGCTTACTTTATTTTTTGTCTATTAGATTGTAAGCTCTTTGAGCAGGGACTGCCTTTCTTCTATTTGTGCAGCACTGCGTACGCCTTGTAGTGCTATACCGTGTTTCCCCGAAAATAAGACACTGTCTTATATTAATTTTTGCCCCCAAAAATGTGCTAGGTCTTATTTTCAGGGGCTGTCTTATTTTTTGGGGAAACATCGGGGTTGGATCGGGGTTGGCCCGCCCGCCCTCCGTCGCTCCCAGAATAAACCTTAAATGCCTCCTTTCACTTTCGCAGCAAGCAGGGCAGGCCACTCCTTCCTTCCGTGTCCCGCCCTCGCCTGACTTAACATTCGCGAGGGCGGGGCACGGAAGGAAGGAGAGGTCTGCCCTGCTGCTACGTGCTGCGAAGGTGAAAGGAGGCGTTTAAGGTTAGTTCTGGGAGTGATGGAGGGTGGGTGGAGGGGGGGGGGCGGTGACCTCGGGTGGGGGGCGGCCCGGGGGCGGCCTTGTCCGGCTCTCGGCGGCCCTGCTTTCAAACAAAATTTGCTAGGTCTTACTTTCGGAGGAGGACTTATATCTACCAATTCAGGAAAACCTCTACTAGGTCTTATTTTCAGGGGATGTCTTACTTTCGGGGAAACAGGGTAGAAATGCTAAATAGTAGTAGTAGTAGTAGGGTTGGTGGCACCGGGGGGGGGGGGGCTAAAATGTGCCCCTTCACCTCGGGCTCTGGACCCCCCTCCCGCCAAAGTCTGGCTATGCCCTTGGGTCAAAGCAGATAGTCAATGGCTCTTTCTCCCGTTATGTGGTGCTGAACAGGTTCTCCTGACCTAGACAGTGTGGTTTAACTGGTCAGGGACCTCTTTCCTAGATCGAAAGACATGAACAGGAGGTAACAACAGACCAGTGATGCTTTTCTAATTGGGAAGTGTGTGTGTGTGGGGGGGGGGGGGGGGAGTGATGACTAGGTGGATGGGGTCAGACTCTGTCAAAATATTTGAGGGGATGTTAGTAGCAGAATATTACAACTAACCCAGGGTCCCTTTCACAGATTGGCTGAAAGCCCAACGCAGGCTTATCGGTCGCTCTTTCGGGACTACCGCTGGCCCAACGCAGCCACCGATGGTAGTCCTGCCTAGCAATTTACGGAGTGTGAATACCCGTTCCAAAGCAGTCCCGCCACCAAGACCCTGACGCTGGCCATCGTTGGCTTGGGGCGAGGGGAGAGAAGGAACGAGTCGGAATCATTGAATACCCTTGTGCAAGCAGTTTCAAAAGATAAGTGTTCTTTTGAACCATATATACTCAGTAACACCATGCTCAGTAGCTCTTTTGAGTACCACAGTGAGAGAGAAATCTTTAATAATCTACAGATTGAGATACATTGTGTGAAAGAGATTAGATTACCACACATTTTTGAAGGTTTTGGCCAATGATGAACAGAGGATCATTATAGATCTGTTTTAGTTCCGATAGATAGTCACATGATCTAGGAGCTCTGTGAGGCTCCCCGTCACATGGCCATGCGGTAAGAGTTCTCTTACCGCATAGCCATGTGTGCCTGGGGTCTTTATAACCGCTGCGGTAAAAAGAGCCCTGGTATGTGGGGAAAAATGGCCCCCACCACCAGTGCAGGGTCCTTTTCCCCACAGCTTGGTAAAAAGTCCACTCAATTATTTCATGTTCTCTTGAAATCCCCTTTCCTTTTTACAAGCAATAGCCATTGTTATCCTTTGCCACCTAAAAGTTCGGTGCTGGATCTTAAGGTGAAAGCTTTTCTTAAAAAAAGCAGAGGAGTGTGGTAGCCGTGTTAGTCCACTCTTAAGGTTATCAATAGAAATCAAACAAAATAAAACATGGAAAAAAAAATAAGATGATACCTTAATTATTGGACATAACTTAATACATTTCTTGATTAGCTTTCGAAGGCCATTTCCTAGCCCATTATAAACCATAAAGCTGTATGTCTCTGTTGATCACCCCACCCCTCACCTATCCACAACCACCCTGTTAGAATATCAATGATATGCTTTGATGTCCCCATGCATACTTCCTACCCACCCCCCTCCTCCCACCCTGTCAGACAGTCATAGTAATGCTTGAATAAGCACATTTGCTTATTTCCGATCTGACGAAGAAGGGCAACCTTCGAAAGCTAATCAAGAAATGTATTAAGTTATGTCCAATAAAAAAGGTATCATCTTATTTTCTTTTCCATGTTTTATTTTGTTTGATTTCTATAGATTCTACATGGAATGTTGCTATTCCACTAGCAACATTCCATGTAGAAGTCGGCCCTTGTAGATCACCAATATGGCCGCGCAGGCTTCTGCTTCTGTGAGTCTGACGTCCTGCACGTACGTGCAGGACGTCAGACAGAAACAGAAGCCTGCGCAGCCTTCTACATGGAATGTTGCTAGTGGAATAGCAACATTCCATGTAGAATCTCCAATAGTAGCAACATTCCATGTAGAATCTCCAATGGTATCTATTTTACTGTCATAGTAATGCTTGAATGTTTTCACTTATATACACTGTCAGCTAGCACATTTGCTTATTTCCGATCTGAGGAAGAAGGGCAACCTTCGAAGCTAATCAAGAAATGTATTAAGTTATGTCCAATAAAAAAGGTATCACCTTTTCTTTTCCATGTTTTATTTTGTTTGATTTCTATAGATTCTACATGGAATGTTGCTATTCCACTAGCAACATTCCATGTAGAAGTCGGCCCTTGTAGATCACCAATATGGCCGCGCAGGCTTCTGCTTCTGTGAGTCTGACGTCCTGCACGTACGTGCAGGACGTCAGACTCACAGAAACAGAAGCCTGCGCAGCCTTCTACATGGAATGTTGCTAGTGGAATAGCAACATTCCATGTAGAATCTCCAATAGTAGCAACATTCCATGTAGAATCTCCAATGGTATATTTTACTGTCATAGTAATGCTTGAATGTTTTCACTTATATACACTGTCAGCTAGCACATTTGCTTATTTCCGATCTGAGGAAGAAGGGCAACCTTCCAAAGCTAATCAAGAAATGTATTAAGTTATGTCCAATAAAAAAGGTATCACCTTATTTTCTTTCCATGTTTTATTTTATTTGATTTCTATAGATTCTACATGGAATGTTGCTATTCCACTAGCAACATTCCATGTAGAAGTCGGCCCTTGTAGATCACCAAAATGGCCGCGCAGGCTTCTGCTTCTGTGAGTCTGACGTCCTGCACGTACGTGCAGGACGTCAGACTCACAGAAACAGAAGCCTGCGCAGCCTTCTACATGGAATGTTGCTAGTGGAATAGCAACATTCCATGTAGAATCTCCAATAGTAGCAACATTCCATGTAGAATCTCCAATGGTATCTATTTTACTGTCATAGTAATGCTTGAATGTTTTCACTTATATACACTGTCAGCTAGCACATTTGCTTATTTCCGATCTGAGGAAGAAGGGCAACCTTCCAAAGCTAATCAAGAAATGTATTAAGTTATGTCCAATAAAAAAGGTATCATCTTATTTTCTTTTCCATGTTTTATTTTGTTTGATTTCTATTGATAACCTTTAAAAAAGCACAAAGTAGCAATTTCTTTCACAAAAATTTGCAAAAGAGATTTTCTTTTTTTGTAAATGCTTAAACAGAACATTTGAAATGCTTTCATAACAGAGCCGGAACATGAGTGCAAAGCATTAAAATAAACAGATTAAGTAAATTTCCCTACGGTTTTGCTTCATGTTCTGGTTCTATTTTAGTATTTTTTTTTTTTTAAAGGAAAGAAAGCAAAAGAAAATCGAAAGTTTCCTCCTTCCAGCCCCGTGTAACTTGTGCATCTTCTTAGTCATATTAACAGGCAGAAAGATGGAAATAAATTCATGTTGTGTCGTTAGGGCACATCGAGTCCTAAACCGGAAAACCTGCTCTGCAGTACTGAAAAAAGGGTTATTATTTTATGGTACATTAAAATAAACGGCACCACTAATGAAACCATTTTAACAGGCAGTAAAACAAAGTGCTCCACAAAATACCGTTTTAACAGCATTAACGTCTTTGCTGCAAATGGAACCTGAAAAGCAACGTACAGAAAGATTTTGCAGGTGCTTAGCGGACTGAGTTGATGAATGAATCTCTCTCTCTGATTATAACCCTTCTTTTATTCTCTATTTTCAAGAGGACAGGTAGAAGGCGTGCCAAGATGTACCCAGAGAGGACGCATTTATTCTAAGAGCTTTTAAATACACGTCACTTGTAAAAAAAAAAAAAAAGATGTACTCACGGTTAATGCCATCAATATATTTTTGACAAACCAGCAGATGGAATCTGGCACATAACATTATGAGATAATTTCTAAAGTTAAAATGCAACTTTATTCGTTGGACTCAGATCGGCGTTTCGGCTCAGGGGGTGCCTGCCTCAAGAGTCAACAAATCAATCCAGAATATCAGTGCACACAAACTCATGCAGACACTTTACAAGGTGTGTTCCTTGTGACTGTGATGGTTCTTTTACGAAGCTGCGGCGAAAGGGGGCCTGCGCTGATGTCAGTGTGTGCAGAGAAGGGTGAAGAAAATGATAAAGGGGATGGGACGACTTCCCTATAAGGAAAGGCTAAAGCGGCTAGGGCTCGTCAGCTTGGAGAAAAGGCAGCTGAGGGGAGATATGATAGAGGTCTATAAAATAATGAGTGGAATGGAACGGGTAGATGTGAAGCGTCTGTTCACGCTTTCCAAAAATACTAGGACTAGGGGCATGTGATGAAGCTACAATGTAGTAAATTTAAAACGAATCGGAGAAAATTTTTCTTCACTCAACGTGTAATTAAACTCTGGATTCATTGCCGGAGAATGGGGTAAAGGTGGTTAGCTTAGCGGAGTTAAAAAAGGTTTGGACGGCTTCCTAAAGGAAAAGTCCATAGACCATTATTAAATGGACCTGGGGAAAATCCACTATTTCAGTGTAAATGTTTTGTACTTTTTGGATCTTGCCAGGTATTTGTGACCTGGATTGGCCACTGTTGGAAACAGGATGCTGGGCTCGATGGACCTTTGGTCTTTCCCAGTATGGCAACACTTATGTACTTATGTTTATGACGTGCGCTGAGGCCCCCTTTTACTGCAGCGGGTAAAAGGCAGGTCTTTTTTTTACAAAAAATTGTTGTGCAGCAAGTGAAGGAAGTACTTGCTACACAGCCATTTCAGAGGGGAACACTTACCGCCACCCATTGAGCTGGTACTAATGGCTCACGTGCTAACTTGCTCGATTACCACAGGGTACACACCAGTACTACAAAAATTGAAATATTCTTGCAGCGCCACAAATGGCACCTGCTGGTAAGCCTGCATTGTGCTTCCCACTGCGTCATAAAAGGGCCTCTATGTTTTTTGGAAACCTGCAATTCAGTTGCAGCACACAATCTCCTAAACTCTATATATCGCACTTTAATTTCTGCATGAAATCAAACGTATTCTATAACAATGTGTGTAAGTTAATTAGTTAACTAGCTAATCAGTGCTGTCAATTGGTTATTAACAATTATCAGCAGTAATTGACATTAATTACAAATTTATACGCACAACTCACTAAGCGCATTCTGTAATGTGGTGCGTACAAATTCTGAGTCACAGTTGAAAAGGGGGAGTAGTTATGGGCATGGAATAGGCATTTCTAAAATCTATGCTCGTTGTTATACAATACACCCGCTCTACACCTAATACAGGCGACGAGATTTACGCAAGTAAAACACGGCCTAAATGGACGTGACCAAATTTGTCACGTGGAGAGGTGCTCGGTGCATTCCTTTATACTGCATGGAAATTTAAGCCTATTCTATAAAATTTTAGATCGCCTTTAGAAAATACTCCTAGGCGTATTTTGTTTTACCATGTGGATTTTTCAGGTGCCATATACAGAATATAGCCTAATATTTCACTCAGTTGGTATTGGGGGGGGGGGGGGGGGCTTTTACTAAGCCACGTAAGAATCTATGCACTCCCAACGCACACCAAAATTGAGTTACCACCCAGCTACCGCATGTCTCAAAGTCATACAGGTGAATGGAAACTAGTTAGATTCAAACCCAAAGTCAGATGGTGATACAATAATCATAAGATGTTTATGAACCAAAATTGTTGTTAAATGTTTAAGACAATAAATATTTGCTGACTGAAATTACAACTACATTAAATAATTGACTGACTGTTTTCTAAACACTTTGTAAACAGTGAATTGGCTCTAATAATGCTTGGTCCCAACACTAAACTAAGCTCATGGAAGGCATAGTGACAAAACAACTTACTGAATACCTAAAGAAACATTCAATTTTGCACGACTCTCAATCAGGATTTTGGTCAAATCACAGCACTGAAACTGTTCTAGTGTCCGCAATGAACTCATTTAAACAAAACAATTGCAACTGGCAACAACATACTACTCCTACAATTCGACATGTCCAGTTCCTTTGACATGGTTAATCATGAAATACTATTACATATACTAGAATAGAAGACACAGTTCTTAAATGGTGCAAAGGATTCCTGACCACAAGATCATACCAAGTAACAACGAACGCGAATAGATCACCCCCAAGGACACCTGAATGTGGAGTTCCCCAAGGATCCCCCCTCTCGCCAACCTTATTCAACCTGATGATGATACCTTTGGCCAAACTGCTAGCCAATCAAGACCTCAACCCCTACATATATGCAGATGACGTCACAATCTACATCCTGTTCAAACATGATCTAAATGAAATCACCAACGAGATCAACCAAAGCCTCCAAATAATGCACACCTGGGCAGATGCATTCCAACTACAACTTAATGCAGAAAAAACACAATGTCTTGTACTCACCTCACAACATAACACAAAACACTTCTCTACCATAACCACACCATACTGTTCTCTCCCTGTCTCAAAAAACTTGAAAATTCTTGGAGTCACCATAGATCGAAACCTCACTCTCGATGACCACGTGAAAAACATGACGAAAAAGATGTTCTACTCCATGTGGAAACTTAAAAAAGTAAAACCTTTCTTCCCGAGATACATCTTCCGTACCCTGGTACAGTCAATGGTAATAAGTCTTCTGGACTACTGCAACGCATTATACGCGGGCTGCAAAGAACAGTCTATCAAAAAAATACAAACTGCCCAGAATACTGCTACCAGACTCATTTTTGGAAAAACTAAATATGAAAGTGCAAAACCCTTAAGAGAGAGGCTCCACTGGCTCCCACTTAGGGAACGCATTACATTCAAGATCTGCACGATTGTTCACAAAATCATTCACGCAGAAGCCCCAATCTACATGCTAAACCTCGTAGACTTACCTCCAAGAAACACCACAAGATCATCCCGCAAATTTCTCGACCTGCACTTCCCCAGCTGTAAAGGACTAAAGTACAGGCAGATGCATGCTTCCACATTCTCGTACCTGGGCACACAATTGTGGAATGCACTGCCTACAGACCTGAGAACAATCGACGAAACAACCATCTTTCGCAAATCTCTGAAGACATATCTCTTCAACAAGGCCTACAATGAGAACTAATAGCCACTCTAATTCACCCGACAACCCACTCAGTCAAGTTAGCTCACCTACTATAACTACCTTAATCACTCCTTTCCTTCCTCTTTCTACCCTTATTTAACCACTGCACAATATTAAATGTAACTGTCACCCTGCAATGACAATGTTAACAAAACTATGTAAGCCACATTGAGCCTGCAAATAGGTGGGATAATGTGGGATACAAATGCAATAAATAAATACGTATTTGCCAGAATCCATAATGAGTAGCTAGTTGTTTTTACTCAGCCCCTTGTGCTCTATTCAATCTCAGAGTTGGACTCCTGAGTAAGACTAACGCTAAAACACGGAGAGTGTTGGTTCAGTGCTTTAGTGGAGCCTGTCATTTTTATTGTTTGATGTACTGTCTTCAAACAGATATTATTTTGTCACACAATAAAGACTTATCTTACCTCATCTGACTCATCACGGTGGTCATTCCCACTTCTGTTTGTACTGCTTCTTGTGGGTGGGTTCGATTGGCTTCTCCTGTTTCTTTGTTATTTCAGATGCATGTCACAGGACAACTTCCCGACTCTCAGGTAAGTGGATTGTGTACATACTTTTTCTAACTCAGTTGTGTTCTTGTTTCTTTTCACCTGGATCTCACCCCAGTCTTCTCCTTTCTTGAGGAGGAGCTCTCTTCCTGCTTTATCTTCTTGGCTGCTTGTACCTGTTATCCTTTCACTTAATAAATTTAACAAAGTAAAACTGATTGCCTCTATCCAGTAGATATTTCTTCTCTCACTAAAGGGTCCTTTTACCAAGCAGCAGTAAGAGGGGGGTCCATGGTGGCGTTGGTGTGTGGGTTTGCCATGAGCTAAGGCCTCCTTTACCACATGCTTTAGAATTTAGGCACACTGCACTACAGAATACGCTTAGCGAATTGTGCACATAAATTCTAATTATTGCCAATTAGTTTTCATTATTGCTCGATAAGTGCTGTTATCAATGCTCATTAGCTTGTTAAGCCAATTAAGTTAAGAACGTTGTTATAGAATCCGCCTGGATTTCGGTGTAGATCTCCTGGCATACTATATAAAATCCAGGGATTAGCACTCTGGCTGCCTGTTCATTCTTGGCTTTCTTCCAGAAAGTCATTTCTTTCAGATGTTCTCGATGTCATATATATTGTGGCGAAATCATTCAGTTTGATGGAAATGCCTTGCCAGGTTTGGTGGAGCCTGACTCATACACAACTTTTGGATGCTTCATATATCCCTGAACTAAGGGGCCCTTTTACTAAGCCTCGTAGGTGCCTACGTGCACCCAACACACACCAATTCGGAACTACCACCCGGCAGAAGCGGAGCGAAAGTGGCGCAAGAGCAGACTTCTGCCAGCACGAGCGGACTTCTGCCGGTGCCGGCGCAATTTTTTTAATGCAGCACGACTTGAGAAAAAAATAGGTGCCGGCGCTGGCAGAACTCTGTTTGGGGGAGCGGCCGCTCCCCTGGCGCTCCACCTAGCTACACCACTGCCACCTGGCTACCGCATGGCCCGAGAGGTAATTTCATTTTTTACGTGTGTCCAGTACAGGGGCATAGCCAGACTTTGGCGGGAGGGGGGTCCAGAGCCTGAGGTGAGGGGGCACATTTTAGGCCCCTCGGCAGCACCGACCCCCCCCGCCATTGCCACCCCCCCCCACCGCCACCACCACCAACAACAACTTTGACCCCCCCCCCTGCCGACGACCCTCTCGACACCCCTCCTGCCACCAACCCTCCCCCACCGCCACCATCGCCTACCTTTTCTGGCGGGGGACCTCAACCCGCACCAGCCGAGGTCCTCTTCTTCCGGCGCAAGGCTTCGTTCTGGTTTCTGAGTCTGACGTCCTGCACTTTGTACGTGCAGGACATCACACTCACAGAAACAGAACGAAGCCTTGCAGATCAGCCAGCAATGCGGCCGCTAGCTGATCTGCAAGGCTTCGTTTTGTTTCTGTGAGTCTGACGTCCTGCACGTTCTCGTGCAGGACATCAGACTTACAGAAACAGTACGAAGCATTGCGCTGGAAAAAGAGGACCTCGGCTGGCGGGGGTTGGGGTCCCCCACCTGCAAAGGTAGGTGACGGCGGGTTTGCGGCGGGAGGGGGGTCAAGAGGGCCGTCGGCAGGGGGGGTCCAGGGCCAAATCTATGGGAACCCAGGCCCCCGTGGCCCCATGTAGCTATGCCACTGGTCCAGTACGTACACCAGAAAATATGTTAATATATATAGAGAGAGAGAGAGTTAGAGAGATGAAAGACTAAGTGCAGAATATAACATGTTTAAAAGGAGCATAAAGGTAAAATAAAAATAGCTTTAGAAGAGCACTACAATGAATAATCTCAGTAATAACCACGAGAAGGGGGCCTGTATAATAAAACATGAGCCAGTGAAAATGAAAATGAGGCTGTAAATTTCATCTTGATCGTTTGGTAGTACTGAGATCACTTGGCCTTCATTCTCATGGTTTATGACATCACCAGAAGCTCTGGGTAGAATTTATAACCTGACTAAATGGACACTTGCTCCTAGTTTATTCTCTGTGTACTCTACTTATTCAAGTATATTGGAGGTAAATATTTTTTCCCCTTAAATACTTACAAATATCATTTAACACGTTCCTAAGAGAGCAAAATAAATAGTTGTAGAAATGCTGGTCAGTAAAGTACGTTTTTACATGCTGTTCGGCAGTATTGCTATGAGAATTAAAAAAATGACCTTGGATTGACAAGTTTAAAGATAGAAGTGATTGCAATCCATGAACATACCCCGGGACATAACCTCTGAATTTAATTTACCTTCCTTCTTCCTCATGACTAAGAATTATTTGACCGTGACATATAACTTTGACCCGAGCAGTCCAGGAACAAGTGTTCAGAACTCTGCTGCACATATCATATTCCGCCAGAACCGATATACTCATATCACCCCTCTCCTCAGGTCACTTCACTGGCTTCCGATCAGATACCGCATTCAATTCAAGCTTCTCCTTCTTACCTACAAATGCACTCAGTCTGCTGCCCCTCACTATCTTTCTACCCTCATCTCCCCTTATGTTCCCGCCCGTAACCTCCGTTCACAGGATAAATCCCTCCTCTCAGTACCCTTCTCCACCACCGCCAACTCCAGGCTCCGCTCATTCTGCCTCGCCTCACCCTATGCTTGGAACAACCTTCCTGAACCCTTACGCCAAGCCCCCTCCCTGCCCGTCTTCAAGTCTTTGCTCAAAGCCCACCTCTTCAATGCTGCGTTCGGCACCTAACCCTTACCGTTCAGTGAACCCATTCTGCCCCAATTTGACTGCCCCTATCGGACCGACCGTTCACTTGTCTATTAGATTGCAAGCTCTTTGAGCAGGGACTGTCTCTCTTTGTTAAATTGTACAGCGCTGCGTAACCCTAGTAGCGCTCTAAAAATGTTAAGTAGTAGTAGTAGTAGTATTACATATAGCAGTGATTTAACCAGAGCTGAGATTGTGATGTCATAATGCCTCATTCCACCAATGCCTAAGAGCCAACCTCATCAGTGATGTCACAATGGCTTGATTGTCCTATATTTGTCTCACTCTTATCTATTAGATTGTAAGCTCTTTGAGCAGGGACTGTCTCTCTTTGTTAAATTGTACAGCGCTGCGTAACCCTAGTAGCGCTCTAGAAATGTTAAGTAGTAGTAGTAGTATTACATATAGCAGTGATTTAACCAGAGCTGAGATTGTGATGTCATAATGCCTCATTCCACCAATGCCTAAGAGCCAACCTCATCAGTGATGTCACAATGGCTTGATTGTCCTATATTTGTCTCATTCTTATCTATTAGATTGTAAGCTCTTTGAGCAGGGACTGTCTCTCTTTGTTAAATTGTACAGCGCTGCGTAACCCTAGTAGCGCTCTAGAAATGTTAAGTAGTAGTAGTAAATCGATGCTACACACTCTGGATCCACCCACATTTCATCCAACATTCTGTTACTTGTTTTGTGGGGTGTTTTTTTTTTTCTTTTTTTGCATCCTCTGAACTGGTTCTTTGCATCCTCGAGCATGAACAGCAGCGCACGTTGCAAATCACATTTTTAAATACATTTTTGTTTGTTCACTGCTTGAGAAATACTCGGATATCTCTGAGCAGCAGGTGTTCTCAGAAGAATTAGGGGGTCATTTAAAAAAAAAAAAAAAAGCATCAATCTGTATAAAACTAAAGTTTATTTATATTTGCTGTTGCAATTTCACAAAGCAGAAGTGTTCTCGGGGTGGTGTTTGGACTTAGGGGCTCTTTTACTAAGCCGTGTAAGCGTCCACGCGTGCCCAACGTGCGCCAAAACGGAGTTACCGCCCGGCTACTGGGTGGCTTTTGCGGTAATTTCATTTTTGGCATGTGCCCGATACGCGCGTCAGAAATTTTTTTTTTCGGATGCGCATATAAAGCGCGTGCCAAGTGGCATTTGATGCACGTAGGTCATTACCACCTGGTTACCGCGTGAGACTTAACTGCTAGGTCAATGGCTGGCGGTAAAGTCTCAGACCCAAAATGGACGCGCAGCAATTTTCATTTTTCCGCACGTCCATTTTCGGCAAAACATTTTTTAAAAAAGGCCTTTTTTTTACAGGTGCGCTGAAAAATGATTCTGCGCGCAGCCAAAACACGTGCTTACACTACCACAGACCATTTTTCAGTGCACCTTAGTAAAAGGACCCCTTAATGTTCGGTTTTCAAACACATGCATGCCATTTGTCTTAAAACCATTTGTACCTTTTCAAAGAAGGTGTAACAGGGTGCGGGTAGCTTCAGTGGCTACTTTTCAAACTGAATTTAGGATCAAATTTTCCTTTATAATAATTGGTGTAAATTATGCACATGCAGCACAAGGAAGGCAACTTCTTAGAAAATGACTCCCATAGTTTCAAAAAAATGACACTTATATTCACTTATATATACTATTAACTAACACATTTGCTTATTTCCGATCTGACGAAGAAGGGCAACCTTCGAAAGCTAATCAAGAAATGTATTAAGTTATGTCCAATAAAAAAGGTATCATCTTATTTTCTTTTCCATGTTTTATTTTGTTTGATTTCTATTGATAACCTTTAAGAGTGGACTAACACGGCTACCACACCTCTCTACTTAAAATGACAGCAATTGAAGAGCAGTTTGCCAAGGAGCAGTTTGTCTCTCTTGGATAGATGTGCACGAAAAAAAAAAATTCTTCTATATTCCTGTACACAACCCACTACGTTTTCCCCCTTCCTCAATGGCCATCTCCCAACATTCTGTGTTGTACCATTGGCAATTGGGGTTGTTATTGAAATTCCTTGCAGGTCACCTGAGGTGTCCTTTTCCATCTAATGGAATCATACTGCTGCTGTGTAGAGTTTAATCACTGCTCTCTGCATGTTAGCCCATGCTTTCCTGAAAGCACAAAGCAGTCATATCACTGTAGGATAATACTGAAGCAGTCTGTAAAAGGTTTCAGCCACCAATCTGCATGATGCCGACGGAAATCCATAGATAAGTCACTTATCTGGAAAGTGGCTGCAGCTATCCAGAAATATCATTTTGAATACCTGTTCCAATGTAAGGCTTAATGTTCAAGGTCCATCTTTATTTAATGTACCGCAAACCCAAAATGTCTAAGCCATTTACAGAATCAAAGCTAAAATAGAAAAATATCTAAAAAAAAAAAAAAGGGATCTGGAAATTAACACAAGGGAGCTAGGTTTCAATTTCTCACTTAATAGGTTATCAATAGAAATCAAACAAAATAAAACATGGAAAAGAAAATAAGATGATACCTTCTTTATTGGACATAACTTAATACATTTCTTGATTAGCTTTCGAAGGTCGCCCTTCTTTGTCAGATTGGAAATAAGCAAATGTGCTAGCTGACAGTGTATATAAGTGAAAACATTCAAGCATTACTATGACAGTCTGACAGGGTGGGAGGAGGGGGGTGGGTAGGAAGTATGCATGGGGACATCAAAGCATATCATTGATATTCTAACAGGGTGGGTGTGGATAGGTGAGGGGTGGGGTGATCAACAGAGACATACAGCTTTATGGTTTATAATGGGCTAGGAACCCCAGATCCTTGTTAAGTCCTTTCTGTTGGGTGTTAAAATATTCAACCATTCTGACTTCAAAGGTCTTATGGTCTCTTATGGTTTTAAAGTTACCTTTCAGGATTCTCACTGTGAAGTCACTGGTACAGTGTCCTGGTCCTGTAAAATGTTGACCAACAGGCGTGGGAACCCTACTGGCACCAGTATTGTTCATGTGATGTCTATGTAAATTGAATCTTGTCTTAAGCATCTGGCCTGTTTCTCCAATATAGCATCCTTCATTACATTTTTTACACTGAATGATATGTATGTCTCTGTTGATCACCCTCCCCTCACCTATCCACACCCATCCTGTTAGAATATCAATGATATGCTTTGATGTCCCCATGCATACCTCCTACCCACCCCTATCCTCCCACCCTGTCAGACTGCCATAGTAATGCTTGAATGTTTTCACTTATATACACTGTCAGCTAGCACATTTGCTTATTTCCGATCTGAGGAAGAAGGGCAACCTTCGAAAGCTAATCAAGAAATGTATTAAGTTATGTCCAATAAAAAAGGTATCATCTTATTTTCTTTTCCATGTTTTATTTTGTTTGATTTCTATTTATAACCTTAAGAGTGGACTAACACGGCTACCACACTCCTCACTTAATAGGGAAAGGGGATAGAGTGGTGGGAAATAACTAACCCTACATGAAACAAAAGGAGGGGAGGAAGGACAGCAAAGTGACAACACGGAAGTGATGTCCAGTCCTTGGCTTTACAAATGAGAGTTTCCTAAAACCAAAAATCAAGGAAACGTATGGAATATTCTTCAAGTGGTGTTAAATGCCTTATTAAAAAGTATGGGGATGATATTTAAAATGATTTAGTGGCCACTGACCAGTTAAATCGCTTGCTCAGAGCTAGCTACTAATTTTCAGTGGCACTGAGGGGCCTTTTACAAAGACTCATAAGAGCTTACATGCATCCAGCACATACCAAATTGGCATTACCACCCGGTTACTGCATTCCCCAGGTCGTAATTCTGAATTTGGTGTGTGCCGAAATTATTTTCTATTTTCTACCACGTGGAGCTTACCTGTCAGTAAATGGCAGTGGACGTGTGCTGCATGCTTACCGCCCGGGTAGCACATGAGAGCTTACTGCTAAGTCAGTGGGTGGCAGGGAGGTCTCAGGCCGAAAATGGACGTGCATTGGTTTTTATTTTGCGCACATCCATTTTCCGGCCCCTTAAAAAAGGCCCTTTTTCCGTAATGCAGTAAAAACTGGCCTGGCGCGCACTCAAAAGCAACAACTGCTCCTCATTTCTAGTCCAATCTTAAGGTGGCACTTCAGGATCCCCCGTCTCCTTCGGTTCACTTGGCAGGGGCTTGCAGGCAACCAAAGACCCATCCCCCTAAAGGGAAAACACTCTTCTTTATCTCCTTCAAACCTCCTCCCCCCTGTCACTCTTCAGTCTCATGGCACTATCTCTCTAAATTTTCCTTTTAAGCTGGGCTTCCTCCCATTTAGGGACCTCCCAGTTATTCCCCCCCCCCCCCCCCCCCCAGTGACTCTCTGCAGGGAACTTACTCTTCTATTAATCCTCAACCCAACAAGGGATTACATTAGCAAAGTTACCATCAGGCTTATTTTCGAAACTGATCGCCGGCGATCTTCCGACATAAATCGGGAGATGGCCGGCGAACTCGCAAAAGAGGTGAAATCGGTATAATCGAAAGCGGTGTTTTTGACACCATTGCCGCTTTCCCGTCGCCGCACTGGCGAAAGTTCAAGGGGGCGTGTTGGCGGTGAAGTGAAGGCGGGACATGGGCGGGCATGGGCGTGGCTACCAGATGGCCGGCTTTTGCGGATAATGGAAAAAAAGTGGCGTTAATCAGTATTAAGCCGAGTTTACTTTGTCCTTTAATTTTCACGACCAAGCCTCAAATAGGTGCCCCAATTGTCCAGATGACCACCGGAGGGAATGGGGGATGACCTCCCCATACTCCCCCAGTGGTCACCAACCCCCTCCCACACTAAAAAAATAAAAATAAAACACTTTTTTGTCAGCCTCTATGCCAGCCTCAAATGTCATACCCAGCTCCCTGACAGCAGTATGCAGGTCCCTGGAGCAGTTTTTAATGGGTGCAGTGCACTCTAGGCAGGCAGACCCAGGTCCATCCCCCCCTACCTGTTACACTTGTGGTGCTAAGTGTTGAGCCCTCCAACCCCCCCAAAAAACCCACTGTACCCACATGTTGGTGCCCCCCTTCGCCCATAAGGGCTATGGTAATGGTGTAGAGTTGTGGGGAGTGGGTTTGGGGGGATTTGGGGGGCTCAGCACCCAAGGTAAGGGAGCTATTTGTGTATTTTTTAAACATTTTTAGAAGTGCCCCCTAGGGTGCCCGGTTGGTGTCCTGGCATGTCAGGGGGACCAATGCACTACAAATGCTGTGGCTCCTCCCATGACCAAATGCCTTGGAGTTCGCCGGGTTTGAGATGGCCAGCGTTTTTTTCCATTATCGCTGAAAAACAAAACCGGCGATCTCAAACCCGGTGAATTCTGGCATTTGGCCGGGCTAAACCGTATTATCGAAAAAAAAAAGATGGCTGGCCATCTTTTTCAAAATACGATTCCAGCCAGCTGTTGCGCCGCCGCCAAAATAGATCACCGGCGACTTATTTCGCCGGCAATGTTCGATTATGCCCCTCCATGTTGAAGAGCAGGGATGAAATTTTGTCTTGTAAAATGCAGTATCATGAGACGGAGATCAATTTTCTGGATCTCATTATTAAAAAGGATACTTACCACTTTGCCACTTCACTTTACAGAAAACTTACTGATAAGAATGCATTCTTCCATAATCATGCATTAAGAAAGAACCTACCATTTTGTCATTTTTTGAGATTGAAGAGGCTATCTGAAGAAATACATTGAAGAGGGTTATCTTAAGGCCAAATCTAAACACAGGAGTGAGCTATTGACTACACACATTGATCGTCAAGCAACAGACATTGTCGGCACTCTGAGATATTCCCATTTAGCAGGCAGTATTCAAGAAATCATTTGAAAACATTGGCACGTTCTAGAAGGCCACCAGTGTTTCAAAGATAAATGTCTGGTGGTTGTGCATTCCAGAGAGATGAATCTAAGTTAATACCTTTGGCATTGACAGTTCCTCAACTGGGATCTCTCTCTTCTCGATTTATAGGTCAAATCAAATGTGGTAGGTGCAGTGTTTACCAACACTATTTAGAGATTTCTGTGTTTGTACACCCGCAAAAAATAAAGTCTTGTTATTTTAAACATATCTTTGATTGTAAAGCATACAAAGATATCCAATTGCTGTGTGTGTATATTATGTTGTAGTTAAACGAGGAAAAGCCTCAAATGCTAAGGAAAGCTCCTTTGTTAGTCACCCAACTTAAGGGAGCAACCTTTCATTCGTCATAGGCTGAAAAACCTCTTAGATGTTGCAATCTTACACTTGAACCTGATTGATATCTTAAAGGTTCTAAGGTGCGCTTATCTCAACAGCTGTAGTCGTAATTCACCGGTCACGGCCCAACTTCGGCCCGAGTTTCGTAAACTGCCTCAGGGTCCATGATGCCAACCGACTATATCCAAAGCTGTGATTCCTGGAAATATACAACATAATAGTGTCACGTCACACATTTCATCCGCAGGGACCTCAACTAACAGTTTCCTCACATTTAGTGCAGCAGTTCCTTCCATCTATTAATGTGAGACACAAAGGTTCATGTTTCAATTCTGTCATGCCCCATGGTCTCAATATTGAAATAGATTTCAGGACCATTTCTATAATCATGCTCTATTCTCTGATTCTATAAAGGTCACCAAAAATTGTGCGAGCAAATTCAGGTGCATGCCTGATTTGCACATACAACTTAATGGAATAACAAGTCAATTAGTGCCAATAATTGGCTTTTTAATAAGAAATTATTGGCACTAGGTAGATTTAATTAGGACTTATGCATGTAAATCTAGGTATGGGATCCATGACTAAAATGTATGTGCGGTCAAAAAAGGGGGTGTATGGAAATGGGAAGTTCATGGGTATTTTGGGGCAGATCAAGTACGTGGCTTAGAGTTACACGTGTAAATTTAGGTGCAGGTGTTTCTGTTGTTGCAAGTGGCGGTGACTTAATTTACGCATGACCTCTCTGCTTAAGCGTTATTCTATAAGCCGTGCTGAACTTTAGGTGCAGCTTATAGAATACTGCTTGAGCAGGGTTTTTTTATACGTTAATACTTTAGGTACCATTTATAGAATTTACCCACAATTCCGGGAATAACGTATAGAATCTTTGTATGTTTGGGAAGCTCGCCAGGTGCCCTTGGCCTGGATTGGCCGCTGTCATGGACAGGATGCTGGGCTCGATGGACCCTTGGTCTTTTCCCAGTGTGGCATTACTTATGTACTTATGTAGGTGGATGTGAAGCATCTGTTCACGCTTTCCAAAAATACTAGGACTAGGGGGCATGCGATGAAACTACAGTGTAGTAAATTTAAAACAAATCGGAGAAAATCTTTCTTCACCCAATGTATAATTAAACTCTGGAATTCGTTGCCGGAGAATGTGGTGAAGGCAGTTAGCTTAGCAGAGTTTAAAAAGGGGTTAGACGGTTTCCTAAAGGGCAAGTCCATAAACCGCTACTAAATGGACTTGGGGAAAATCCACAATTCCAGGAATAACATGTATAGAATGTTTGTACGTTTGGGAAGCTCGCCAGGTGCCCTTGGCCTGGATTGGCCGCTGTTGTGGACAGGATGCTGGGCTCGATGGACCCTTGGTCTTTTCCCAGTGTTGCATTACTTATGTACTTATATCTCTATATACAAAAACACATATGCATCTCTCTTCTTCTTCCTGTCTCCTTTGTTTTTCTTTTGTCTTTTTTTCCCTTTTTCCTTTTGTTTTTCCTTGGCGTTTTTCTTCTTCTGTTCATTTTTCTGCCTTTCTCTATTCTGCATCTTTCCTTGTTTTTCCGGATCCTTTTGTCCTCCTTCTTTCGTCTTCTTTCTCCACTTTTCCTCTTTTACATATTTTTTTCTTTTCCCTTTTCCCCAAGAATGTTATAAATAGTAAAACTGTGCAATGGAGAATGGTAGTGCATATGTGGAAAACTTTGGATGCCCAGAGATGACAACAGATCTTCTACTAACCTATAAATGTACTCACTCTGCTGCTCCCCAGTATCTCTCCACACTCATCCTTCCCTACACCCCTTCCCGTGCACTCCGCTCCATGGATAAATCCTTCTTATCTGTTCCCTTCTCCACTATTGCCAACTCCAGACTTCGTGCCTTCTGTCTCGCTGCACCCTACGCCTGGAATAAACTTCCTGAGCCCCTACGTCTTGCCCCATCCTTGGCCACCTTTAAATCTAGACTGAAAGCCCACCTCTTTAACATTGCTTTTGACTCATAACCACTTGTAACCACTCGCCTCCACCTACCCTCCTCTCTTCCTTCCCAATCACATTAATTGATTTGATTTGCTTACTTTATTTTTTGTCTATTAGATTGTAAGCTCTTTGAGCAGGGACTGTCTTTCTTCTATGTTTGTGCAGCGCTGCGTATGCCTTGTAGCGCTATAGAAATGCTAAA
This sequence comes from Microcaecilia unicolor, assembly GCF_901765095.1. Taxonomy (NCBI): domain Eukaryota; kingdom Metazoa; phylum Chordata; class Amphibia; order Gymnophiona; family Siphonopidae; genus Microcaecilia; species Microcaecilia unicolor. The sequence continues at coordinate 637,376,074 of NC_044032.1, forward strand.
TAGTAGTAGTAGTAGTAGTAGTAGCAAAAGGCTACAGAAGTAGAATTACCTCCCAAAATGCGAAGGTATGGAAGCAAGGCCTGATTCAATGGGCAAGAAGAACTCTGAAATGACAAACATTACATACTAGTAAAAAAAAGGCCCGTTTCTGGAGCCAATGAAATGGGCACTAGCAAGGCTTTCCTGTGCCCCCCCCCCCCCCCACCCGTCGTTGATGTGGGTGAATTGCTCCGCCTCCGCCCTCAACGTCATAACGTTTGACGCGAGGGCGGGGCCCCGAGGCTGTGATTTTCTTGGCTTCAGAGCTTCGAACTTACGAACCTTGGCTTCAGTGACGTCATCCGACAATAGAACGTTGAGGGTGAGTTTTATATATATAGATTATACTCAGCTGTCCCACCAAAATAAGAAAGACTTGTGATTTAGTAGGTAAATTTCTTCTGGTTTCTGTAAGAAAGCTGCAGCAGTGAAGGGGTGGAGGGAAGAAATGCAGGCACATTTGAGTATTCCCTTCATGGAAATGTAAAATTTCTTCAGTTTCTGAACAATAAAAATGGAGCCCCCATGCTCAACTGAACTGTATAAACTTATCAGATCCAGGAGCTGGCCGCATATTAGCCCGTCTTCACTTCTTCAGAGGTATCTCAACCCCAAGGAAGTTTCCTACTAAGGAACAGGAGAGAGGGAAAGGGAAGGGACTTGGATCCCTCCAAAAATTCCCTGGAACATTTCCATCTGTTCTCTTCTAGGTCTCTTATTCAAGAAATGAGAGGAAACAAATCTCAATTGAATCCGTTTCACTGGTTTAGGAGTGAAAGAACCTTAACTAGCCTGTTTACTGTACGATGTGCTATCACCATCCGCTGGAGACAAAAAAATACTGAACATTCTATCACTGCACGGTGCTCTTATGGGATGAATCATGCACTGGTCGACAGATACAACACCCACCTGTTCTGGATTGGTCTAGTATGGACATTAGATAAACTTTTTAAGGTTGGATAATCCAAAAGAACCTGTCCACTTGAATGTAATGAATAAAATAGTTGATACCAATATAATAACTGAGAGTCTAACTCTTTGGATGGCATTACATAGTTAATCAGTAACTAATGCATACTCTGAAAACTTAGAGAGATATGTTCAACCATTCTGCCATTGTACCGCTCCATGGTGCGACCGCACCTCGAGTATTGTGTTCAATTCTGGTCGCCGCACCTCAAAAAAAGACATAGTGGAATTGGAAAAGGTGCAGAGAAGGGTGACAAAGATGATACAGGGGATGGGACGACTTCCCTATCAGGATAGGCTGAAGAGGCTGGGGCTCTTCAGCTTGGAGAAAAGGCGGCTGAGGGGAGATATGATAGAGGTCTATAAGATAATGAGTGGAATGGAATGGGTTGATGTGGAGCGTCTCTTTACGCTTTCCAAAAACACTAGGACAAGGGGGCATGCGATGAAGCTGCAGTGTGGTAAATTTAAAACGAATCGGGGGAAATGTTTCTTCACTCAAGGCGTAGTTAAACTCTGGAATTCGCTGCCGGAAAAGGTGGTTAAGGCGGTTAACTTAGCGGACTTCAAAAAAGGGTTGGACGGCTTCCTGGAGGAAAAAGCCATAGAATGTTATTGAATGGACGAGGGAAATACAGTATTTCTAGGATGGGTGGGACAAACTGCTTGTTCTTTTGGCAGCTGTCGGTGACAGGGTGCTGGTCTCGATGGACCCTTGGTCTGTCCCAGCATGGCGATGCTTATGTAGATAATCCATAATAATATGGCCTACAGCATTCTATAGTGGCAATTCTACATACTGGCACCATAAATTAGGCTCCAAAAAAGGCCATGCTTAGCGCCAATTCTGTAATGGTGCTTAAGTGCATTTAAGCTGTTATAGAATACATGCTTAAGGTGGCACTGGTGCACCGAAATATATGCATGTTCATATATATCAACTCTGAAAGGTGTAAATGGGTAGACCTTAATAAGCTGCGTGTGCCACTAGGTGAAACACCCATGAAACACCCAAGACATGCACATGCTTTACCCAAGTTGCACGCTAAGGACCAGATTTGTAACACCATTTGTAATTCTGCTAACCGGAAATGGCAACCACCATTACGGCAAATGTAAGCCACATTGAGCCTGCAATTTGGTGGGAAAATGTGGGTACAAATGCTACTACTACTAATAATATGGCACCTAAAAAATTGGCACCAAAATATACACTTAGCACTGTTCTATAAACCTCACCTAAAATTAGGTGTGGTTTATAGAATATGAGTAGTGCCCGTCCACATGACTAAAATTTAGGTGCGATCATTTACACCAACTAAAACCTGGTATACATGCCTGCACCTAACGTAGGTGCAGACTGGGCATATTCTATATTTTATTTATTTGGATTTTGCTCACACTTTTTTCAGTGGTAGCTCAAGGTGAGTTATGTTCAGGTGCTCTGGATATTTCTCTGTCCCAGGAGGACTCACAATCTAAATTTGGACATGAGGCAATGGAGAGTTGAGTGACTTGCCCAGGGTCACAAGGAACAGCAGTGGGATTTGAATTGGCCACCTCTAGATTGCAAGACTGGTGCTTCTTTTCTCAATCTACACCTCTTCCCTGGGCTCCCTGATCTCGTCTCATGGCTTCCACTATCATCTTTATGCTGACGACACCCAGCTTTATCTCTCCACACCAGACATCACTGCGGAAACCCAGGCCAAAGTGTCGGCCTGCTTATCCGACATTGCTGCCTGGATGTCCAACCGCCACCTGAAACTGAACATGGCCAAGACCGAACTTCTTGTCTTCCCACCCAAACCCACTTCTCCTCTACCTCCACTCTCTATCTCGGTTGATAACACCCTCATCGTCCCCATCTCATCTGCCCGCAACCTCGGTGTCATCTTCGACTCCTCCCTCTCCTTCTCTGCGCATATCCAGCAGATAGCCAAGACCTGTCACTTCTTCCTCTATAACATTAGCAAAATTCGCCCTTTCCTCTCTGAGCACACCACCCGAACTCTCATCCACTCTCTCATTACCTCTCACCTTGACTACTGTAACCTACTCCTCACTGGTCTCCCACTTAGCCACCTATCCCCCCTTCAGTCCGTTCAGAACTCTGCTGCACGTCTTATCTTCTGCCTGAACCGATACACTCATATCACCCCTCTCCGCAAGTCACTTCATTGGCTTCCGATCAGGTACCACATTCAGTTCAAGCTTCTGCTACTAACCTACAAATGCACTCGATCTGCAGCCCCTCCTTACCTCTCAACCCTCATCTCCCCTTATGTTCCTACCCGTAACCTCCGCTCTCAAGACAAATCCCTCCTTTCAGTACCCTTCTCCACCACCGCCAACTCCAGGCTCCGCCCTTTCTGCCTCGCCTCACCCCATGCATGGAACAAACTCCCCGAGCCCATACGCCAGGCCCCCTCCCTGCCCATCTTCAAATCATTGCTCAAAACCCACCTCTTCAATGTCGCCTTCGGCACCCAACATCTACACCTCTACCCAGGAAATCCAGACTGCCCCAACTTGACCTTTCATTCTTTAGATTGTAAGCTCCTTTGAGCAGGGACTGTCCTTCTTTGTTAATTTGTACAGCGCTGCGTAACCCTAGTAGCGCTCTAGAAATGTTAAGTAGTAGTAGTAGTAGTAGTGCTCTAACCACGAGGCCACTCCTCCACTCCACTATAACAGTGCACATACTTTTTAGGAACAACATGATGATATGTTGAAACCTTCTGCTCAGTGTGCTGCTGCAGCTAAGAAAGCAAATAGAATGTTAGGTATTATTAGGAAAGGAATGGAAAACAAAAATGAGGATGTTATAATGCTTTTGTATCGCTCCATGGTGCAACCACACCTCGAATATTGTGTTAAATTCTGGTCGCCATATCTCAAAAAAGATATAGTAGAATTCAAAAAAGTGCAGAGAAGGGTGACAAAAATGATAAAGGGGATGGGACGACTGCCCTATGAGGAAAGGCTAAAACAGCTAGGGCTCTTCAGCTTGGAGAAAAGACAGCTGAGGGGAGATATGATAGAGGTCTATAAAATAATGAGTGGAGTTGAACGGGTAGATGTGAAGCGTCTGTTCACGCTTTCCAAAAATACTGGGACTAGGGGGCATGTGATGAAGCTACAATGTAGTAAATTTAAAACGAATCGGAGAAAATTTTTCTTCACTCAACATGTAATTAAACTCTGGAATTCGTTGCCAGAGACTGTGGTAAAGGCGGTTAGCTTAGTGGAGTTTTAAAAAGGTTTGGACGGCTTCCTAAAGGAAAACTCCATAGACCATTATTAAATGGACTTAGAGAAAATCCACTATTTCTGGGATAAGCAGTATAAAATGTTTTGTACTTTTTTGGGGATCTTGCCAGGTATTTGTGATCTGGATTGACCACTGTTGGAAACAGGATTCTGGGCATGATGGACCTTTGGTCTTTCCCAGTATGGCAATACTTATGTACTTATGTATGACCTGCCCATGCCCCTCCCGTGACCACACCCATTTTGGAGATCTGTGTATTAGAATTTACGCACACCACTTTACAGAATATGCTGAGAAAGTTGCATGCGTAAATTGTAATTAGTGCTAATTAGTGCTGATAATTGATTGTTAGTGGCCAATTGTTGGCCCTGATTGGCTCATTAAACAATTAAGTTGCATGTACAAATTGGCTACATGGACAATTTGCACACACAACTTTAGCTGCCGTATATAGAAGCTGTGGGTAAGGGACTTATGCACGCAACTGCCAATTAATGGCACCAATTATAGGTTTAAGTGCTTTTATTCTATATGTGTGTGTGTTATTGATGCCTAATTTTAGACACACTTTATAGAATGCCCTTTATGCCAATTGAAGGGGGTCTCTATACCTTCTTAGAGAGACCAAACAATTGCAATAATGAAGTGATGGAGACACTACTGATTGAAGTACCATTCTCAAATCCTGAGACTATAGCCATGTTATTTCCCTCTCCAAGGGGGTTTGCAATCTAAGTGGTACCTAAGCCAGTGCAAAGTGAAATGTTTGTGGGAGAAGCAATATTTAAAACCTGCCTTCTCTGGTTCTTAGCTTCTTTTCCTTACAAAGAGTGGAGGAATAGCCTAGTGGTTAAAGCACTGGTCTTGCAATCTCAAGGTGGTCAGTTCAAATCCCACTGCTGCTCCTCGTGACCTTGGGCAAGTCACTTAACTCTCCAGTGCTTCAGGTACAAACTTAGATATTGATCTCTCCTGGTACAGAGAAATATCCAGTGTACCTGAATGTAACTCACCTTGAGCTACTGCTGAAGAAGGTGTGAGCAAAATCTAAAATAAATAAATAAAGAACAACTCCCCCACTATAAAATATATGAGAGAAAGGTGACATGGTTCCCATAGACATTCACAAAATGTTTTATTGCTATATCAACCAGTGGTACCAAGGACAATCTAGGGAAGTTTACAAAACATAATCCATAGTGCCTATTCCCCCAGATTCTATATATGATGCCTAGATTTGCATGCCAAGATTTGGGCACATTCTTGAGATGCAGAGGCAAATGAATTGGCACCCACTAAAATTTGTACAAGCATCTGGCTGCACACTATCCTGTAAGGTATGTTGCCTAACTATTCAAATAGGGGCATGGACATGTTATGGGCATTCTGCAAAGTAACGCATTCTTACACAATACTGAATCAGCACGTCTTACTTGGGCACCAGCATTTACTCTGGGACAGTAGCGTAGCTACATGGGGCCACAGGGGCCTGGGACCCCATAGATTTGGCCCTGGACCCCCCCTGCCGACGACCCTCTCGACCTCCCCTCCCGTTGCCCCTGTCGCCGTTGGCTATCTTTGCTGGCGGGGGACCCCAACCCCCACCAGCCGAGATCCTCTTCTTCCGGTGCAAGGCTTCGTTCTGTTTCTGTGAGTCTGATGTCCTGCATGTTGTACGCGCAGGACGCCAGACTCACAGAAACAGAACAAAGCCTTGCGTCGGAAGAAGAGGATCTCGGCTGGTGGGGGGGGTGCGGTCCCCCGCCAGGCAGCGGCGGGAGGGGGGTTGAGAGAGGCGTCGGCAGGGGGGGTTCGAGGTTGGTGGTGGTGGCGGTGGCGGGGGGGGTCAAAAATGGCGGGGGGGGGGGGGGTCGGCGCCGGGGGGGGGGCTAAAATGTGCCCCCTCTCCTCAGGCTCTGTACCCCCCTCCCGCAGAAGTCTGGCTACGCCCCTGCTCTGGGATTCAGCAGGCTCAAAAAGTCAGATGTGGGAATCAGCGTCAAACACAATTCTATAAAGGATGCATTCTCTTTCTAGACAAGCACCTAGTGCCAATTTTCTTCCGATGTCACTTTTTATTTTATTTTAGTTACATTTGTACCCCGCGCATTCCCACTCATGGCAGGCTCAATGCGGCTTACATGGGGCAATGGAGGGTTAAGTGACTTGCCCAGAGTCACAAGGAGCTGCCTGTGCCTTAAGTGGAGCACTGTTTATAGAATTTCTGAAATGCATAGCCATTGCAGTAATTTCAATTTTGGCGTGCATCCGCTACGTGCATCTGAAAAAATATTTTTCTGGTGCGCATAGCGGACACGCGCCAAGTGACATCTGATAAACGTAGGTCATTACCACCCAAATTCTTTACCACCCAAATTTTTTACCACTAGGTCTATGGCTGGCGGTAAGGTCTCAGACCCAAAAAGGACGTGCGGCAGTTTTGTTTTTGCCGCACGTCCATTTTCGGCAAAGAAAAAGAGGCATTTTTTGCAGGCGCGCTGAAAAATGGATCTGCGCACGCCCAAAACCCGCGCCTACAGTACCACAAGCCATTTTTCAACACGCCTTTGTAAAAGGACCCCCTAGTTTTTCCACCTTTTAGCAAACCAGTTAATTGCTTTAATTATGAAACACTAATAAAAAAGGCCCGTTTCTGAAACAAATGAAACGGGCGCTAGCAAGGTATTTGTTTTCTGCCATGAATGTGTTGTAAGTGATTTTTATATTAATTGTGTTGTGTTGGTAATGAGTAATTGAATTTTTTGTTTTTTGTGGTTTCATTTTTTATTGCTTTTTTTTGTATTGATTTGCATGACAAATCTGCTTTGCCATTTTTTTTTTTTGGGGGGGGGGGGCGGGGGTATCGTTGAAAGATGATGATTGTCCCTTATACAGTTTGTGTATGTTGGGGGTGGTGGTGGGTTGCAGAGTTTGTATATGATGTGGGGGGGGGGGTATACAGGGTAGCGGCGTCTGTGCTTGAGAGTGTTTGGAGTGGGGACAACTGCATTTCTTTCCCTGTACTTCCCTTTCCTTAGTCCCGTATTAGAAGGAGGGGTGGGTGGGGTGTGGCCTTGGTTATGTTTTTTTTGTTGTATTGTTTGAGTTGCATAACCAATTTGGCTTGCCATTCTTGTGGAGGGGGGTGAGGGTAGCATTGTCCTGTTTTTTTTTTTGTTTTTTTTTGGGTGGTGGGTGGGGGGGGGGGGGGCTGTGGGTGTGTGTGTGTGATTGAGAGAGATAGATGTTGAATGTCCTTGTTAGAGTTTGTGTATTAAGGTGGGGTGTGATAGTATGAGAGAGAGATGCTGTCTTTCCCTGGCAGAGTGTGTGTATGTTGTGTTGTGTGGTGTGTGTGTGTGTGGGGGGGGGGGGGGGGGTTGCCTGTGTGAGTGAGAGATGTAGATTCTTCAGGGTAGAGGTTGTGTATGTATTTTTTTGTGTGTATGTGGGGGGGGGGAGGGGGAGGAGTGTGTGGGTGTGAGTGAGAGACGGATATCTAGATTCAGCGTGGGCCTGGCAGTGTTTGTGTATGTTGTTTTGTTTTGGGGGGGGGGGGTGTTTGGGGGTAGTGTGTGTATGTCTGAGTGAGTGAGAGAGATGATTTTCTCCGATGCTTGTTGGAAGGTGGGGGGGGGGGGGGGGGTTGAATGAATTTATGTCTGTGTGTGTGAGAGACAGAAACATGTTTTTTTTTTCCTGTGGAGAGTGTTTGTATGATGTGTGTGGGTGTGGGTGGTGGTGGTAGGGGTTGGTGTGTGGAGGTTGGAAGCTTTGAGGAAGGGGGGGTGGGTGTTTGAAGGAATTTATGTCTGTGTATTTGTCAGACATAAACATGCTGTTTTTTTCTTTGGGGAGTTTTTTTATGATGTGAGTGGTTGGTGTTGGTAGGGGGTGGTGTGTGTGGAGGTTGACAGGGTTTGTGTATGATGTGGGGGTGGGGGGGGGTGGGGAGAGTGTAGCGGCATATGTGGGGCATAGTCTGGCCACTCACCTTGGAAAACTTTTTGTCTGCTGAAATAATTCTTTCCGTTTTTCTGCACCACAACGTTCTTCCCTAGTTCTGTAACTAGAAATGGTTGGCTATCGGCTGTCATTGTGTGAAATGACAGCTGTTGCTGTGCGCAAGTGGCGAGACACAGTTACCGTTGTTGATGTGCAGGGGCGATTGGTGTGTGCACGCGACTCGTTTTGAGAGAGAGAGATTCAGTGTCAGCGAGAGGCAGGTTATTTGCTGCGCAGGTGCGTTTGGCGTGATCACGCAAGTTTTTTTTTTTGTAGCGATTCTTTTTTCCTGATATACCCGCCCTCGACGTCGATGTCATCACATTCTTGTCGTGAGGGCGAAGGTCGATCTTTGTTTTCTTTGATGCGTTTTTTTATCCCGATTTTCCCGCCCTCGACGTCATCATGTTTTTGACGCGAGGGCGGAGATTACAGAGATGGAGCCTGAGCTTCGGAAGCTTCATACCCTTCACTGAAGCCACGGAGTCAGCTTCAGAACGTTGAGGGTGCTTTTTATTATATAGGATAATTTCTGAACACTTTGGCTCTTTCCACAGTTGTTATAACATACAGTGCAATTATTAAGTGTGACCACTTGTGAGGCTAAGCGGCTCTATGAGCGCGTTAGCGTTTTTAACGCACGTACATGGTTTACGCGTGTAAAACACAATAATGCACCCATAGAAATGTATAGGCACGTTAGCGTTTAATGCGCTTTAAATTTGCAGGCGCATTAAAAATGCTAACACACCTTAGTAAACATACCCCTAAGAAGGCAATTATGAAATGGAATTTTCTGCGTAACCCAGTATCTTACATAATCAAAATTATACCCATTGTTGAAGATGGAAAACTTAAATGCAAAGAAACAGGTGCAGTCTGGGTTTGTAATTTTCCAGGAGCAGGAATCAAAGCAAAATCTTGCACAAACATCTGCTTTGATTACTGTGGGTAAAAACAACCTTCAGAGTTTCTATCAATATAGGCAGTCTGATTCCCCCCTATATTTACTACATCCCATAGGTACAGAATCCCTGACTCTGCTTTCGAGCTGGGACTAAGTTAGAATTAGAAAATGCTTACGTTTATTGAGTAATTATATTGTCTGTATTTTGCAAGTGGAACATCATCACCCTTTCCATTCGTCTTCAGGTTTTCTGTATTTGATGACGCCTGGTGTTTTCCAGTGCAACGTGAGACGTTATTTACTTTCCTTTAAACACAGAAGGGATTTAACTAACAAGCCCTTGCTTTTCCTCCAAGGGAAAGAGGTAAGCACACCTCACACCAGGAGGAGGACACTTGTCCCCCTGCCAAGGAAAGACTCCATCCTTCACTAAGTGAGAGGTAGTTCCCTGTCTCCCAGGCCCTCTTTGTTTACTGCAGTAGATTGTTAGGCAGGGTAAGGGCACTCTGGTCTCTAAGCACCTGCATTTAATGGCAGCTTATTGTATTCCCACTGTGAGATGGGAACATCTGGCCGAGGAACACTCAAGTGACGCAAGAGAAGAGCAAAATATGAGTCGGAACGAAATGCAAAAGTGCTGTGAAGAACTCTTGCCTGTGCACTCAAATCACTCACAAACACATCAACAAAGGGCTCTAAAAGCACTGCAATCTGAAAAGTCAGTGCACCAGGAAAGAACTATTAAATATCTCACCTTTGCTAAGAATGATTCGGCTGAGGTTTCACCTGACCGGTTTATTTATTAGGAGGAAGATTTCCCACAAATGCTTGGCAGGGATTCAAAATTGTGCTTTTAAATGCACATCATTCAATAGCGTCAACATGTTCTTAAGTCCGTGAATATTTTTCTGCTGTAGGGGAAGGGCAGTAGGTGAAGCCATAACTGCATTGCTCTTCCTGGCATAAGGATATTATGGTAGTTACATCATGGAGAAAATACTGCATCTCGCAGGGTAAAAGTAGTCTATACTCTAGTCTCTAGAGAACATCTTGCTGAGGTACTTTCTAGTCAGTTTTCAAACAGAATCCATCGGGGCAATTTTCTTTTGAAAAAATGGTGAAATAGACAGAGGTACAAATGTATCCAATTTGACAGACTTATTTCTGCACCCTCTAAAAACCAGCGGAAGAAGTGAAGAGAATTAAACTCGGGCATTCGTTGCCAGAGAATGTAGTAAAAGTGGTTAGCTTAGCGGGGTTTTAAAAAGGTTTGGATGGCTTCCTAAAGGAAAAAGTCCATAGACCATTATTAAAATGGACTTGGGGAAAATCTACTGCTTATTTCTAGAATAAGCAGCATAAAATGTATTTTACTGTTTTGAGATCTTGTCAGGTACTTGTGACCTGGATTGGTCACTGTTAGAAACAGGATGCTGAGCTTGATGGACCTTTGGTCGTTCCCAGTATGGCAATACGTATGTACTTATGGGAACAACTGAATATTTTCTATTTAATATGCTCAGTGTTGGCTTTAAAGGGTGAAGTCTCGGCGGCCATTTTGAAGAGCAATCCGGCAGTGTGGGAGAGTCAGCACTGGCAGCAGGCAGGCAGGCAAGACATGGGTGGCTGGAGGGAGGGCAGGGGAGAGAGGAGGGTCACTGGACAACCTGGGTGGCTGGAGGGGGGGCAGGGGAGAGAGGTGGGTCACTAGACATGGGTGGCTGGAGGGGGGGCAGGAGAGAGAGGAGAGTCACTGGACATGGGTGGCTGGAGGGGGGCAGGGGAAAGAGGAGAGTCGCTGGACGTGGATGGCTAGAGGGGGGCAAGGGAGAGGAGAGTCACTGGACATGGGTGGCTGGAGGGGGGCAGGGGAGAGAGGAGAGTCGCTGAACGTGGATGGCTAGAGGGGGGCAGGGGAGAGGAGAGTCACTGGACATGGGTGGCTGGAGGGGGCAGGGGAGAGGGGTGGGTCGCTGTACAGCGCTGCATACGTTTAGTATAGCGCTTTAGAAATGATACGTTGTAGTAGGTGTTGCGGTTATGATCAATTGACGTCGGGAGAGACCTGTGACGTGCCGCACATGCACAGAATAGCTGCTCTCTGCTGCGCATTTGCAGGTGAGTCGGTCACCTCTCATTTATATAGTTAGATACTTGGCTCACTTTTATTACACATAGCAGTAATTTTGATTTCTAGAAAAAATTATTTTATCTTTAATTAAAAGGCAGTTACCAATGTGTGCTACTGTTAAGACGGGTTATTTTACTATTGACCCCAGTTATTAGTAACCATATTTCATTGCCTCAAATGGCACCTGTACTATGATAGCACGTTAGTTTTAAAATAACACATTTTAATGGTGGCCCACATTTATAACTATGCCCTTGAATAATACCACTGTCTGAATAATTTCCAGCACTGACTTCCTTATCTCAATATTCAGCACTCGTGACTATCTGGACTGTGGTGCTGAATGAATGGATAATTTTTGACTGCTGCAGCTGGCATAAAAATGCTGCTTACAGCAGCTGAATATTGACCACTTTATTCCTAAACAATTACTTAGAGAAGCCGCTTATAATCCTCAAGTTGTCCCACACCTACAGCAGTAAACATTAAGGGGCCCTTTTACTAAGCTGCAAAAGCGCCTACGCACGAACAGCATGTGCCAATTCCGAGTTACTGCCTGGCTACCATGTGGCCCGGTTGGTAATTTCATTTTTGACGTGCGTTCCCCTACGCGTGCCAAGAAAATAATTTTTATTTTCTGGCGCGTGGCGCTATCGGTCAGTAAAAGGCATTTGACGTGCGTAGACCATTACCGCCTGGTTAACGCGTGAGACCTTACTGCTAAGTCAATGGGTGGCAGCAAGATCTCAGACCAAAATGGACGCACATCTATTTTCATTTTGCCGCACGTCCATTTTTGGTCAAAAGTTTTTAAAAGGCATTGTTTACAGGTGTGCTGAAAATTAGATCTGCATGCGTCCAAAACACATGCCTACGCTACCACAGGCCATTTTTCAGCTCACCTTAGTAAAAAGACCCCTAAAAAAGCAAGTAACGTCAAGATGAACAGTGGACATATAACAGTTAAACAGCAGAAATGCTTTTTAAATAGAGGTGATGGCGTATGTATTGAAAAACCACTAGGTGGTGCTCTTGTCAAACAACTAGAAACTCCCTTTTAGGTGTACTCACCTATTTCCTATCCTCATTAGCAAGTCTATCTTGTACCTCATTCCATGTATTCCTGAATATGATTTGTAGAAAATTTGCACAACTCCTTCTTACATCAAATCACTGGAAAAGGTGCAGCGAAGGGCGACTAAAATGATAGCGGGGATGGGACAACTTCCCTATGAAGAAAGACTAAGGAGGCTAGGGCTTTTCAGCTTGGAGAAGAGACGGCTGAGGGGAGACATGATAGAAGTATACAAAATAATGAGTGGAGTGGAACAGGTGGATGTGAAGCGTCTGTTCACGCTTTCCAAAAATACTAGGACTAGGGGGCATGCGATGAAACTACATTGTAGTAAATTTAAAACAAATCGGAGAAAATGTTTCTTCACCCAACGCATAATTAAATTAAACTCTGGAATTCGTTGCCGGAGAACGTGGTGAAGGCGGTTAGCTTGGCAGAGTTTAAAAAGGGGTTAGACGGCTTCCTAAAGGACAAGTCCATAAACCGCTACTAAATGGACTTGGTAAAAATCCACAATTCCAGGAATAACATGTATAGAATGTTTGTACGTTTGGGAAGCTTGCCAGGTGCCCTTGGCCTGGATTGGCCATTGTCATGGACAGGATGCTGGGCTCGATGGACCCTTGATCTTTTCCCAGTGTGGCATTACTTATGTACTTATGTACTGCATTATGGGGCCCTTTAACTAAAGGGTTCCCAATTAGCAACCCGGAATTACAACCAGTAGTACCCCTAGTGCACGTCGTTTCCGGTGCTACAGAAAATCGTGTCCGATTTGCTAGCACAAGGGTTGCCTGGTGGTAATCGGGCAATGTGCAGGTTAGCGCAGGAGCCCTTACCACCATCTCAAAGGGTGGAAGAAAGTGCTAACCCCCCTCCCCCCCTCAAAAAAAATGGTCGTGCGGCAAGTGTGAACTTACCGCACTGCCATTTCTTTTTTTGACCTTTTTACCCTATAAAAGGTGCCTCGGCGCACAACAAAAACACGTTCTGCCGCTAGTTCCAGGCTCCTGTTACCACAGTCTGGTAAAAGGGCCCCTATAAAAAGTAAATCTGACGCGCTTAACTGATTGACAGTAGACAATATGCCAACAGAACATTAACCCATCCCTCGGTTAAGAAACGAAGATCACACAAGTATGGAATTCTTAAAAAATAAAAAGATGCTAATGGGCATTTATTTATGTGTTAGGATCTATTTACCCGCTTTTGAAGAAATTCACCCAAGAAGTGTGGCAGCAAAAAGTCCTTAAGTGGCATTGCAAGAAAGCAGATACGAGTGTAGGAATGAATACAGAAGGAAAGAGATGCATAAAAGAATAGTCTAATGAGTTGTGAAAAAAAATTAGAGGCCCTTTTAAAAGGCCATAGGAAGGCTAACGCAGGGTAACACACACCAGATCAGCACTGCCGCTGGGGTAGCGCATGCGCCTGGTGGTAATTCCGAGTTTGGCACATGCCAAATCCCACAGTAGAAAATATTTTTCTACTTTCTACCACGGGGGTGTTCCCAGCGGTAATCAGCAGTTCAGCCATTTTGATTCACGCTGTATGGTTACCTCACGGGTAGCACATGAGCCCTTACCACTAAGTCATTGGCTGGCGGTAAGGGCTCAGACCATAAATAGGCGTGTGCTGGTTTTAATTTTTGCGCAGGCCCATTTCCCGTCCCATTTTTAAAACGGTCTTTATCCCAGCCACGATAAAAAGCGGGCTAGAGCGCACCCACACTATTGCAGGACCTCTTACAGAGAAGGGTGATGAAAATTACAAAGCGAATGGGACGACTTCCCTATGAGGAAAGGCTGAAGCGGCTAGGGCTCTTCAGTTTGGAGAAAAGACGGCTGAGGCAGTGGCGTTCCGACCCTAGCTGACACCCCGGGCGGATCGCCGATGTACCCCCCCGGGTGCAGCGCGACCCCCCCCCCCCGGCGAAATAACACCTCCCCCCCTGGCAAAATGACACCCCTCCCGGGTGTACACCGCTGGGGGGTGTGCCGTGGCACATGCCTGTTGCCCTGTCTCCGAGTTCGCAATTTGCATGTGTTCACTGCTCCCTCTGAGTCTGCCCCGGAACAGGAAGTAACCTGTTCCGGGGCAGACTCAGAGGGAGCAGTGAACACATGCGAATTGCAAAATCGGACTGAGACAGGGCAACAGGCGCACGCTGTGGCACCCCCCCAGCGGCGTGCACCCGGGGCAGACCGCCCCCACCGCCCCCCCCCCCCCCTTGGTACACCACTGGGCTGAGGGGAGATATGATAGAGGTCTTTAAAATAATGAGTGGAGTGGAACAGGTAGACTTGAATCACTTGTTTACTCTTTCCAAAAATACTAGGACTAGGAGTCACGCCATGAAGCTACAAAGTAGTAAATTTAAAATGAATGAGAGAAAGTTTCCTTCAATCAACGTGTAATTAAACTCTGGAATTCGTTGCCAGATAATGTAGTAAAAACAGTTAGCTTTGCGAGGTTTTAAAAATGGTTTGAATGGCTTCTTGAAGGAAACGTCCGTAGAACATTATTAAAATGGACTTGGGGAAAATCCACTGCTAATTTTTAGGATAAGCAGCATAAAATGTATTGTACTATTTTGGGATCTTGCCAGGTACTTGTAACCTGGATTGGCTACTGTTGGAAAGTGGATGCTGGGCTTGACGGACCTTCTATCTGTCCCAGTATGGCAATACTTACGTACTTATGTAGGAAGGAGGACAGACACAAAATGGGAGAAAACCTAGAAAATAGACCTTAATATTCTGAAAACTTTAGGACAAAGTATTCATTTGTTCTGTTGCTGAATGATTTTAAGGTCTTGATTGTAATGTATTTATTTTTTTCATTTGCTCCCTATTTAATTATTCACCCAAGGTGATACACAGCAAGAATAAGTCGATCCTAGGAAATTCACAATTACAACAGTAAAAATATTCAAATAATAGTATGCAGTATGGCGTGGAGGGGCATAATTGAACAAAAACGTCTATCTCCATGGGCGTTTATCTCCGAGAACGGGTCCGTGAAGGGGCGGACCGAATCGTATTTTCGAAAAAAATAGACGTCCATGTTTTATTCGACAATTTGTGAGCTGGGCGTTTTTGTTTTCAGTGATAATGGAAAATGAAAGCGCCCAGGTCAAAAACGAATAAATCCAAGGCATTTGTTCGTGGGAGGGGCCAGGAGTCGTAGTGCACTGGTCCCCCTCACATGCCAGGACACCAACCTGGCACCCTAGGGGGCACTTTTACAAAAAAAAAAATAAGGTAAAAGAGCTCCCAAGTGCATAGCACCCTTCCCTTGGGTGTTGAGCCCCCCAAATGCCCCTCAAAACCCACCGCCCACAAGTCTACACCATTACTATAGCCCTAAGGGGTGAAGGGGGGCACCTACATGTGGGTACAGTGGGTTTGGGGGCGGTTTGGAGGGCTCCCATTTACCAGCACAACTGTAACATGTGGGGGGGGATGGGCCTGGGTCCACCTGCCTGAAGTCCACTGCACCCCCTAATAACTGCTCCAGTGACCTGCATACTGCTGCCAGGGAGGTGGGTATGACATTTGAGGGTGAAAATAAAAAGTTGTGAAACGGCATATTTTGTGGTGGGAGGGGGTCTGTGACCACTGGGGGAGTCAGGGGAGGTCATCCCTGATTCCCTCCAGTGGTCATCTGGTCATTTAGGGCACTTTTTGGGGCCTTATTCGTGGAAAAACAGGGTCCAGGAAAAGTGCCCTAAATTCTCGCTAAAAACGCATATTTTTCTTCCATTATCGGCGAAAGGCGCCCATCTTTGATCGCCCGATAACCACGCCCCAGTTCCGCCTTCACCATGCCTTCGACACGCCCCCATCAACTTTGTCCGCATCCGCGACGGAGTGCAGTTGAAAACGTCCAAATTCGGCTTTCAATTATACCGCTTTATTCGTTTTTGTGAGTTAAACGTCTATCTCCCGATTTGGGTCGCAATATAGACGTTTTTCTTTTTCAATTATAAGCTGGCTAGTATGCTACCTAAATATCAAAAAAAGGTTGAAATTACAGTTTTGTGGGTGTCTCACCTTGTGATTCCAAGATTACACAACCGAAATCTTTTCTAATAAATCAACAAGTAACCTCAAAACTCCTGATAGGGAACATACTGCAAAAATTGCACCAGCCACTATTTTCTAAAGGAGTAGAGTACTATCACTGGTTCCAGTGAGGAGAATGAGAGAGAAAAAACAAACAAACAAACAAACAGATAGTATAAAAACTCTCCCTCTCCTTCACTAATAATAGAAATTAACAAGATGAAACACCTCCCCTCAAAACCACCAAACCACCAAATCTTAGAAAACCCCAAACACTCACCTCAATTTAAAGCTTAAATCTGTAACATTTAAAACTGACATACCTAACCGCCCAGTATCTCAAAATGTGAAGGAAAAAGTACCCAGTCAATGTCTTTCAAAAAATCTCTTTCACTTATCTTCTTGTTTATAGCTCCAGGCTAAGTTAGTTATCAAAATCCAGGCTGATGGTAGTGTAGTTGGGGAAATCGCTACGCTGTTAAGTCTGAAATGCTGACACCGATTTTGGGCGCCCTCAACTGTTTTCCGTCGTGGGGACGACCAAAGTTCATGGGGGCGTGTCGGCAACGTACCAAAGGCGGGACGGGGCGTGGTTAAGAGATGGGTGTCCTCGGCCGATAATGGAAAAAAGAAGGGCGTTCCTGACGAGCATTTGGCCGACTTTACTTGCTCCATTTTTTTTTCACGACCAAGCGTCGAAAAGGTGCCCAAACTGACCAGATGACCACCGGAGGGAATCGGGGATGACCTTCCCTTACTCCCCCAGTGGTCACCAACCCCCTCCCACTCTAAAAAAAAAAATTAAAACATTTTTTGCCAGCCTCTATGCCAGCCTCAAATGTCATACCCAGCTCCATCACAGCAGTAATCAGGTCCCTGGAGCAGTTTTTAGTGGGTACTGCAGTGCACTTCAGGCAGGCGGACCCAGGCCCACCCCCTCCCTACCTGTTACACTTGTGGTGGTAAATGTGAGCCCTCCAAAACCCACCCGAAACCCACTGTACCCACATGTAGGTGCCTCCCTTCATCCCTAAGGGCTATGGCAGTGGTGTACAGTTGTGGGGATTGGGTTTTAGGGGGCTGAGCACCGAAGGTAAGGGAGCTATGCACCTGGGAGCATTTTGTGAAGTCCACTACAGTGCCCCCTAGGGTGCCCGGTTGGTGTCCTGGCATGTGAGGAGGACCAGTGCACTACGAATGCTGGCTCCTCCCACGACCAAATGACTTGGATTTGGTCATTTTTGAGATGGACATCCTTGGTTTCCATTATCGGCGAAAACTGAGGTCCCCTATCTCTAAGGTCGACCATCTCAACATTTAGGTTGACCATCTCTAAGGTTAACCTAAATGCTAGGATTTAGCATGTTCTAATGCAAGAGACAACCATAGGAATTTAATGGGTGTCTATATTGTTAGTGTGTGCTAATTTTTAACACATGCTAAAACGTTAGCACACCTACAGGGCAGCTTAGTAAACAGTGCGCTATATCTGGTACTCTATTTTTGGATTCCCAGGTAAAATTACTTATTAAGAAATTGTTTCTGCTAATGGAAAGCTCAGAAGAATGCTTAATTGCTTTTTATACTTTTAGATTGATTATGCAAAATTTGCTGTCATCTAACTTGGATTATTGTAATGCTATTTAAGCAGGCTGCCAAAAATGTCTTTTAAGGAAGATTCAGACAATTCAGAATGTGGCTGCACGCTTAATTTTTTTCTGCTCATAAATATGACAGTGTCCCCATTATTGACGGACCTCCATTGATTACCAGTGGAGGCCCAAATTCAATTTAAATTCTGAATCATAGAGCAGAGAATTCTTTATGGTCAGTCTCCTGAATATATGCTTGACTGGGTCCAAATGACTACTAGAAATAGAGACCTTAGAGATAGTTTTTTTTTACTACGTTATTCCAGCCCTGTTAGATTAAAAAATAAAACAATGTATTCAGCAAGTCTTATGTTTCAAGCTCCTTAGCTGTGGAATTAGTTTCCTGTGCAAGTTTGAAAAAATGCAGAATTTTGCTGTCAAAAAAGGTTTTTTTGTATTAAGGGTTGTTATCTTCTTAAACTGTACTTTAATTGATCAGTTGTGAATTTGCTACTTCTTACTGCAATCCGCACTGAACTCTTATGGGTGAATATGGATTATAAGAAGTAAAGTCTTGTACAGGGACACAAAGAGCTGCAGTGGAAGCTGAACCCAATTCCACAGGATCTGACTCTGCTGAACTAACCATTAGGCTACTCCTCCACTCCCTTAGTGTACATTCATGATTATTTTGATTTCCAAACTTGCTAAACTGCAATTCATGACATATCATACATTATTGTACAATAATGCATATGTTTACGTCACCATGGGAAATATTATCATGAGATGTCAACTATGCAAATATATGCAAAGCACTCCATTATTATGTGAATCAAATAACACAAGCTGCATTATTCATGGGAAAACAATGCCAGCTTTTTTTTCTGCCTGGGGTACTCTTGGGTAATATCTTAAAGGGGCTTGACATATACTACTATCAAGCCTGAATCCTCCTTTTTTTTTTCTAAATGCCCCCCCCCCCCCCTAGTAAAGACCCTCCCTCCTTGAACAAACACCTACCGCCCTGGAACACAATGCAAATCCTCCAAAATATTTTTAGAATCCCCAGTCCAAGCCCCCCACTGATGGACTCCCTGGTCCCCAAGTCCAGTGTGGTTTTTTCTAGCGAAAAAAGTGCCAGTACTCAAATGCCAGGCCCCCTGCAACCAGTCATAGAATCTATGACAAGGCAGAATTGGTGTGTAGAGCCTGAGCTCTTTCATTAAAACTTGGGAACCGTGGGTCAATTTTAGCAGACCGTGGAAAAGGTGCCGGTACTCAGTAACCCCCAAGTACCCCCTCATAAAAAGCCCTGCCCAAGTCAATGATGTATTCTCCCAAAAGCCTTTCAGGCCTACCTCAGGTAATCTGTTCTATCTAGTAGAATGGGGTAGGTGCAATCCCTAGTTTTTCCTATGCTGTGTGGCTCCAGATTCAAAATGGCACCTTTCACTGCCTATCAGTATTCTCATGATATTACTGCTTGGTGCCAGCTACCATATAAGGACAAATATCATATGTTATTCCCTTAATGCGGGTTAGTAACTACCCCTCTAAATCTTATATGCTGTTTATTAGCTCAGCATCTTGCATAATAGTCTGTATTAAGCAGGCATAAATCTGAATAAATACATGTAGGTATATATATATATTTTAAGACCTTTTTTCCTTATAAGTCAGTTTGATCCCTAGGGGTTGAGAGGTCCCATTTTTAATCCAGAGATACTTGAGGTAAGAACAATTAGGATTACTTCTACCCCATTACACTGGATACCAGAGATTGGCTGAGGTAGAACTTGCAGAGCCGACAAGGATTGAGGGCTTAGTTTATGGTCTAGGGAGATGTTGGATGTAATGAAGGACTTGGCCTGGGGTGTCTTTGAGAGCTGGGGGGCTTGACTTAAGGTATAGGTGGGGGGACTTTGGGGAATTGGGAACTTCGTTGGTATTCTGCAGGTTTTTAGGGATGGGAAGGCTTAACTGGGGGGGGGGGGGGGGGGGGGGAGAGGGAACCGTGATACAATTTTGCAAAACCTGTCCTTGAAAGACAGTTCATGGGAGCTTTGCACCATATGATAGCAACTCGATTCTCCAAAGCAGCAGAATAATACAGCTTGCAAGATTGATCACAAGTCGTGTTATTCATATATAGTGAGAATTCCTAATCTGCACAACAAAGTTGTCACAGGTAATGACTTCAGCAGCAAACTAAACTGTCGTAAATGTGATAATTTGCTACAGCTTAGTAAATAGCCCCCTTAATTCTCAACACTTTATGCAGTTTAAAGGAGGCATTGGCTGAAACCTCATCCTTTTTAGTCCAGTTTCCCAGAAGAAAGTTTATTTATCTGTTTTAAAGAAAGTTTATTCCCAGAAGTCAATTCTTCTTAACACTTTACCTAATCGTTGTTTGCACAGAAAGTAGAAATCTTAAATAAGTGAAAATATTTTGTTTATTCCTTTCTCATACTGTACATAATAAGGAAATATGGCTGCTGGCATTTAGTGCTGCCTTGTATTGCAGTAAAAATACAGAGCGAAGAAGAGCATAATTCAGGTATGGATAAATTTGATTCAACCATCCAAGTTTTTAAAGAAGAAAAAGTGCCACTGTGCATTATGATTAGTACTATACTCAGATAAAGTTTAAAAAGAAAAGTTGGAACTTGCTCATAGTTATTTAGGAAACTCACTTTTGCTGTGGTCATTTCCTGTTCTTTTTGTGTGATTTTAAGTGAAGAACATTCACAAAAGCAGGGTGGCACCCTGTGGCGTAGCTACGGGAGGCCATTGGGGGCCTGGGCCCCCCAAATTGGCTCTGGGGCCCCCGGTTTGGCTGGTGGGGGTCTCCAATTCCCTCCAGTTTGGGCATGCTCAGTTTCATTAAAACGAGCGTGCACAGGGACTGAAAACAGAACAGGGCGCCAGGCAATGTGAGACCAGCGCGGGACAAACTCTTTAGCTGGTGGGGGTTGGGGACCCCTGCCAGTGAAGGTACCTTCGCAATGGCGGTGGGGAGGAGCGGCGGAAGGAGGTAGCGGCCACCGGAGGGGGGGTGGATGTGGCATCAGAGAGGTGGACCAAAATGTGTCCCCCATACCTTGGGCTCTGCCCCCCCCCCCTCCCGTCGAGGTCTGGCTACACCTCTGGTGACACCCAATAGACTAGCCAATGTAGGGGCCATTTTGCTAAAGAGCGTTAAGGCCTAATGCATGCTGAAGATGGGGATTTGCCTGTTAGTGAGCATTAATTTTTAAAATCATTTTTGGAAAGGGTCTTTCGTGGGCAGAGAATGGGCATGGAAGTGTTAATCAGCTTGCACGTTCACATTAACACGTGCAAACTGGCTAACACTAAAATTAATGTGAGGGCACTTACTCCTAGATTCTATATAGCGCGCCCAGAGATCCACGCTAAACTCCAGGTGTATTCTATAACAACGACCGTAACATTATTGGCTTAACAAGCTAATCAGCATTGATAACAGCTCTTAACAAGCAATAATGAGCATTAATTGGCAATAATGAGAATTTACATGTACAACTCATTGAGCGTATTCTGCAGTGAGTACCACTGAGGTCACTATATAATGTGTTAGTGAAAGTGAAACCGAAAAATGTTATCTTGAAGATCTATGTGAAATTCTCTTATTGAAGAATTTTTCTATTTAAATTTAGTTGGGTACCTGAGAATCATATACCTTTTAAACTGCAGACATTAGAATTTAGGTGCAGTTCATTACAATATAATAAAGTATAAAAATTAAAAAATTGAGAAATATAATTAGGTGAACCGAATTTTTTAACTTATCTTTTAAATCAGATCCAGGGGTTCTGCTGTCCTTGCATGTTTCGCTCAGAAGCGAGCTGTCTCAAGGACATTCCCTCCTAGCTTTTTTAAGCGCCAGCTCTGCTATAACTCCTCGGGACCAACCCCCTTGCAAAGGGGCATGGCTATGGACAGGGAAATGGGCATTCTGTGGGCATTCCCAAATTTACTCACGTTGTTATAGAATATGGCACAGTGTGCCTAAATTTATTTTTTTGTTGCATTGGTATCCCACATTTTCCCACCTATTTGCAGGCTCAATGTGGCTTACAATGTTCCGTCATGGCAATCGCCACTCCAGAGTAAAAGATACAATCGGTATTATATAAAGAACATGGAAAATATAATAGAATTAGCAATCAGGCATAGAGAGATCATATTCGGAATATCAGGTAAGCGGTTCTGCGTTACAGTTCCTATGATGGTTTATTTTGGTTTGTCTTGTTGAAGAGGTAAGTCTTCAGTGATTTCTGAAAGTTGATTAGGTTGCACATTGTTTTCACGTCGAATGGCAAAGCATTCCACAGTTGTGTACTCATGTAGGAAAAGCTGGACGCATGTGTTAATCTGTATTTTAGCCCTTTACAGTGGGGAAGAGAAGATTAAGGGATGTGCGTGCTGATCTTTTAAATCTACCTGCGGGGAATTACGCCATGTTTTCATTGGTGTAAATGGAGGCACGTAGTTTTAGGCACCGGGATATCAACTGAGGGCTTCTTTTACTAAGTGGCACTTAAAGGCCAATGTTGGCTTACCGCTCACTATACAGGAAGTACCGGTGGGCTACTGCAGCAGCCCAATGGTACTTTCCACCTCTAACCTGCTGTCATTTACGGTGCTACAAACATTTATTTATTTTTGTAGTGTCGGAGTATACCTGGCGGTAATCGGGCAGTGCTGTCCAGTTACCGCCGGGTTAATGCGGAAGCCCCTACCGCCACCCATTAAAGGCACCCCGTCAAAATGGCCACGGGGCAAGTGCTGTACTTGTCGCATGGCCATTTCATGCAGGAGGGCGAGACTTCCCTTTTACCAGCTGCGGTAAAAGGGGGCCTTGGTGCGTGTGTAAAACACACACCGATGCCAGCACCAGCCCCCTTTTTGCCACAGCTTGGCAAAAGGGACCCTAAGTGTATTCTATATACCGCAGCTAAATCTAGGCGCTACTTATAGAATATGCTTAAGCAGAAATGTTTACCGTGCGGATTTTTTAGGCACCTTATATAAAATCTGACCTTTAATGCCTCTGAAATAGAAGATGGTAAGTGTTTGATCTATACATTCGATCAAAATTCCAGTGTAGAGACTATTGTAGGATCCAGCCAACGGGAAGGCTGCTTTGTTACAAGGCGGGGTTGGTTGAGCTGCATATGCTGGAGTAAGGGAGGAGGTGGAGGCTGAACCCTGCCTAGGGCTTTGGAGAGAGTTGTAGAACCAGTGAGTGTCCAGGGGAAGTGGATCATTGAAAAGGAGTAGGAATAAAGATGAATGGGGGGGGGGGGGGGGGGGGGAGGGGAGTGTCTGCTGCAGGCTGAGGAAAAGAACTGGCAGTAAATGCAAAACATTTGCATGACAATGAACAGAGCTGATAGGGTGTGGGGGCACTGCCTGAGAGACTGCAAGCCTGTATACATCATCATATATAATAATTCTCACCTCCAACAGGATGTGCCTGGGACCGTGCCTGCCGGAAGTGGTCTGCTAGGCAGGCACGCACTGACCTCAGTGACATCAGTGACAAACAATTTGGCAAAACAAAACAATCTGAGTGCTGGCCATTAGGACACAGGGTTGATAGGAGAGTTTTAAAAGACTGAAGGAACTGAAAGTGTTAAATGGAGGGGGGGGGGAGTTCTGAACAACTGAAAGACATGAACATTTGGGAAAGGAAAACAATCTGAATGCTGGCCATTAGGACACAGGGTAGATAGGAGAGTTTTAAAAGACTGAAGGAAACGAAAGTGTTAAACTGGAGAGGGGGGGGGGGGGGGGGGGAGAGTTGTGAATGACTGAAAGACATGCAAATTTGGGACAGGAAAACAATCTCAATGCTGGCCATTAGCACACAGGGTACATAGGACAGTTTTAAAAGACTGAAGGAACCAAAAGTGTTTGGGAGAGGGGGGCAAGTTCTGAATGAATGAAAGAAATGAAAATTTATGAGAGGAACACAATCTGAATGCCGGGCATTTGTACACAGGGTAGATAGGACACTTAAAAAAAAAATGAAGGACGTGAAAGTATTACATCTTGGGGGAGGGGTGAGGAGGAAAGCGGTGGGGTATCCGTATACTGGGCGTTAGGGCCACGGGGGTACATAGACTTTTGAAGGCCTTAAGGAACCCAAAGTGTGGGAAGGAGGAGGAAAAGGAGGGGAGGGAACGGGGTGAGGGGCATTAGGAACAGGGGAGGGGGCCCTCTCACACACTCTCATTCTCACACACACACACTGTCACACAGACAGTCTCACTCTGTCACACACCCGCACATTCACTCTGGCTCTCTCTCTCAAGCATACACACTCCCAGGAAAACCTTGCTAGCGCCCGTTTCATTCGTTCCAGAAACGGGCCTTTTTTACTAGTGTTTCCATATTCCTTTGAAAATTTAAGCTGGAGTGAAGTCCTCTAGTACAAATGTACTTATGTGAATGCTAAGTGAAAGAAAGTCTTCAGCCCAAGGAATTAATTTATTTATTTGCCACCTTTTTGAAGGAGTTCACGCAAGGCGATGTACAATAAGAATAAATCAAACCAAACATAAGCAATAGACAATTACAGCAGTAAAAATATTCAATATAAAGTATGGCATAGTTTAGTATTTACAATGTCAGCACAATACATAATAAAATATTTTCATAGCCAGCTTAGGGTATAAACAAAGATAGAACATATAGATAAAAGAGAGTAGGAGGCGTTAGAAAATAAGGGGATTCATTTTTTAAAAAGTTGCGCATGAGGTCAGAGAGGTGATTAAATATTATCGCAGCTAGGGTAGGAGTGGATAAACATGTCCTGCTACTGTTCTCCTCTTTGTATCCTTTCAGAAGCACCAAAGGAAGATACATAGTAACGTGGTAACATAGTAGATGATGGCAGAAAAAGACCTGCACGGTCCATCCAGTCTGCCCAACAAGATAAACTCATATGTGCTACTTTTTGTGTATACTCTACTTTGATTTGTACCTGTCCTCTTCAGGGCACAGACCGTATAAGTCTGCCCAGCACTATCCCCGCCTCCCAGCCACCAGCCCCGCCTCCCACCACCGGCTCTGCCACCCAATCTCGGCTAAGCTCCTGAGGATCCATTCCTTCATGTTTATCCCACGCATGTTTGAATTCCGTTACCGTTTTCATTTCCACCACCTCCCGCGGGAGGGCATTCCAAGCATCCACCACTCTCTCCGTGAAGAAATACTTCCTGACATTTTCTTGAGTCTGCCCCCCTTCAATCTCATTTCATGTCCTCTAGTTCTACTGCCTTCCCCTCTCTGGAAAAGGTTCATTTGCGGATTAATACCTTTCAAATATTTGAATGTCTGCATCATATCACCCCTGTTTCTCCTTTCCTCCAGGGTATACATGTTCAGGTCAACAAGTCTCTCCTCATACGTCTTGTAACGCAAATCCCATACCATTCTCGTAGCTTTTCTTTGCACTGCTTCTATTTTTTTAACATCCTTCGCAAGATACGGCCTCCAAAACTGAACACAATACTCCAGGTGGGGCCTCATCAACGTCTTATACAGGGGTATTAAAACCTCTTTTCTTCTGCTGGTCACACCTTTCTCTATACACCCTAGCAACCTTCTAGCTATGGCCACCGCCTTGTCACACTGTTTCATCGCCTTCAGGTCCTCAGATACTATCACCCCAAGATCCCTCTCCCCGTCCGTACCTATCAGACTCTCCCCGCCTATCACATACGTCTCCCTAAATGCATCACTTTGCATTTCTTTGCATTGAATTTTAATTGCCAAGCTAAGGAAGATAAATATTTTATTTTGCTTCATCTGTGAAGAATTTTCACATATAAAATCTTGTAAATGTATACATAAGACATATTGCCCTTCAGTCTCACTCTTCGGCGCAGTCTACCCTTGGACTCTCTGGTTTGTACCAGAGGCACTAGTGGGTGAAAATGACTTGCCCAGCTTCCTTGGTTCTCGTTTCACTGAGAACCCCAGAGCTGCCAAATTATTCAGTTCCAGGAGAGAGACTTTCTGGTAAGTCTTATTTAACAATATGCATCCCACCTCAGTGTGCTATTGATAGTCCCTTATACTACCAGCTAAAACCAATGCTTCAGGGCCCATAATGGATATTTGGATGCCCTTGTCAGCTTACCACCGAGGAATTTGCTTCGATCTTCTCGTTCATACTTAAACCTCCATTACCCTGCTTGTTCTGGTCTCAAGTATAAAACCACATACGCTTCCACTTTTTCCTATATCAGCACTCGTTTGTGGAATATATTACCTAAATCTGTAAAAACGGTTCAAGATCATTTGACTTTCAGGAAGTCTCTCAAGACCTACTTATTTGGGCAAGCTTACCCTAAAGACCCCGTCCTGCCTCTGTGATTCCTGGACTCCAACTCCTCTAAAGATCTTGTGGACTTAACTACTTTCTCTTAACACTGAACCTTTCCGCCCCACATATTACTTTCCTTTAATTGTACTTTCCTGTTTGTTAACTAAATGTTGTAAGCCGCATTGAGCCTGCCAGTAGTGGGAAATTGTGGGGTATAAATGTTATAAAATAAAATAAAATAAATAAATAAATAAATAAGTAATATGTCAGGATAAGGTTGTCAGAAATCCAGGACTAGCCTAGAATTTCCGTCCTGAAATTTGGTAATTTGGCAGCTCTCTAGCTCTATCCATTAAGCTACTCCATTGGAAGAGTGTGCTTGGATAGTCTCCATGCTCATTCACTGCTACTTTTGAAGAGGTGAATTGTGGTACAAAGGAAGTGGGCAGTGGTGAGAAAAGAAGCAAATTGGAGGGGACCCATAAATATATATTTGCCTAAGGCCCAATATAATGTTAATCTGGCCTTGAATAGTATAAACCTATGCACCATGATTTGATGGCATGTACTTTGCCAGTGGTTGCAGAGTATAGATAGAACATGGACACGGGTGCAGCAATTACATCAGCTATATTGCTGGTATAGGTGCTCAAGCCTTAAAACAAGCATACTTTCAGCCATTTCTGCCTACTCTTTTTTATAGAACAGCCTTGAAACAGGCTTCATAGCCCATGCCTATAGTAAGTTTCCTGTTACAGAATTACCCTCTTGTACTCGTTTTTCCAAGAGAGTGCAACTGGGAAGTAGGAAACAGGAACTATGATGCAAGGAGTCCGAACCCAGGAAAAGGATATTGGTGCCATTGTTGATGATACATTGAAACCCTCCACCTAGTATGCAGTGGTGGCTAAGAAAGCAAATGGAATATTGGAAATTATTACGAAAGGAATGAGGAACAAAACTATATCACTCAATTGTGCAATTACATCTTGAGTATTGTGTGGAATTTTGGTCACCACATCTCAAAAAAGATATATTGGGATTAGATAAGGTACAGAGAAGGGTGACAAAGATGATAAAGGGGATCCATAAACTCTCTATCAGGAAATGCAAGAGACTAGGGCTCTGGAGAAGAGATGGCTGAGGGGAGATATGATAGAAGTCCATAAAACATTGAGGGCCCTGTTTATTTATTTGCAGCATTTATATCCCACATTTTCCCACACACAAGCAGGCTCAATGTGGCTTACAAGACAATAAGAAATAGGGTTAGGAAAGGGAGGGAAGGGTACATG
The DNA here is from genome assembly GCF_901765095.1 of Microcaecilia unicolor. Lineage (NCBI taxonomy): Eukaryota > Metazoa > Chordata > Amphibia > Gymnophiona > Siphonopidae > Microcaecilia > Microcaecilia unicolor. The sequence continues at coordinate 637,403,793 of NC_044032.1, forward strand.
TGTAATATATGATACAAAGCAATAAGGAATAAAATGGTCCTTTGAGGCAATATAATGTAGAGTCTATTGAGTAGCATCAGTAGGGTCGGCCTTACAAAACAGATAGGTCTTTAAAGAGCGCCTAAAGTCTTGATGATCAAGCAGCGTTTTCACACAGTTCGGTAATGCATTCCACATCTGCGTTCCTAAGTAGGAGAAATTAGACGTGTAGGTGGTTTTGTATTTAAGACCAAATGCAACTGGGATAATGGTACACTAGCATTTTTAGCACATGCTAAACACTAGAGACACCCATATATTCTTATGGGTGTCTGTAGTGTTAGCACACACTAATTTTGTAGCATGAGTGGAGAGGAACAAGTAGATGTGACTTGCTTGTTTACTCTTTCCAAAAATACAAGGGCTAGCAGACATGCAATGAAACTGCAAAGTAATACATTTAAATCAAATCAGAGAAAATATTTTTTCCACTCAACACGTAACTGAATTCTGCAATTTGTTGCTAGAAAATGTGGTAAAAGCAATTAGTTCAGCAAGGTGTTTGAAAAAGTTAGAAAAGTCTATAAGCAATTATTAAGACGGACTTAGAAAAATCTTCTGCTTATTCCTGGTTTAAGCAGAATAAAATCTGTTTTACTCTTTTGGGTTCTTGCCAGATACCTGTGACCTGGACTGGCCAATGCTGGAAACAGGATACTGGGGTTGATGGACCTTCAGCCTTTCCCAGTCTGGTGATGTTTATGTCCTTATGTTCTAATGTTCTTAGAGCTACAAGTGCCTGCACATAGTACATTACACACAACTCCTCCACATCTACTCAGAACTGTCTTATAATTTCTGCTCGTTATACTATTATCATGTTTTTTCATTATCATCTTGCCCAAAATCCTTCTGTAACACTAAAGTCTACTCTAGAGAGCTGCATGGGTTCCGTCCCCGCGGGAATCCCGCGGAACCCGCGGGATTCCCGCAGGGACGGAGGCAGTTCCTGCGGGGTTCCCGCGGGGATGGAAGCAGTTCTGCGGGGTTCCCGCGGGGACGGAGGCAGTTCCTGCGGGGTTCCCGCGGGGATGGAACCAGTTCTGTGGGCTTCCCGTGGAAGTGTAAGCTGCACCTGCACCAGCCTCTCATCTACCGAATACCAATTTATTTGAGTGCTCTCCTCCTCCTCCTCCTCTTCTTCCTTGCTTTAACAGCATAAATGTGGAAAGTCTTCCATTAAGGAGGTGGTAGAGTCACAAATGATGACAGAATTCAAAAAGGCGTGGGATGAACACAGAGGATCTCTAATTAGAAAATGGAAGTTATATAAAAGCTAACCTTAAATGGCTGCATGTGTGTGGATGTGTCAAGTGACGCTTAGATGGCGACTCTGGCTGTGATGAACTAGGGCTGATACCTGGCAGACTTGTATGGTCTGTGTCTCATACATGGCAATCTGGTGTAGGATGGGCTGGAAAGGGCTTAGACAGCAACTTCAGTGGCTGGAACATGAGGACAGTGCTGGACAGACTTTTACGGTCTGTGTCCCACAAATGAGAACATGAATAGGCTGGAGTGGGCTTCGATGGTAACTCCAGCAGTTGGAACATAAGGATGGGGCCAGATAGACTTCTGTGGTCTTTGTTCCAGAAACACGAAAGAAAGACCATAATCAAGTATATAATATCACACTCGTTGATTTAATGATGAATTGATCATGAGTGTGACTATTGGGCAGAGTGGATGGACCGTTCAGGTCTATTTGCTGTCACTTACTATGTTACTATTAATCCTCTTTGCTCCCAGGCTGGTGCACAGACCTCAGCTCTGACACAGGCACGAGAATCAGATGTCACCTGACCTACTGGCGCGTGCATGTGGCGGCCTCTCAGCACCCACTGCCAATGGATCAGAGACAAATCTTACATGTGCACACCAGAGTGTTCCAAGTTCCAACTTCCGTTCCTTCCTTGCCTACAGTGCTGTGGCTCAAATCCAGAAAGAGACTGAGGGAGCTGACTGGAACTTTCTTTTATGCACTTTTAAATTCTTACGGGGATGGGTGGGGATGGGTTAAATTCTTACAGGGACGGGTGGGGACGGGTTGGGATGGTTTAAATTTTTGCGGGGATGGGCGGGGACGGGTAAGATTCCAGTGGGGATGGGTGGGGACGGGTAAGATTCCAGCAAGGACGGGCGGGGATGGGTAAGATTTCTGTCCCCGTGCAACTCTCTAGTCTACTCTCTAATATATGTTCACCATTCATGATGTATTGTAAGCCACATTGAGCCTGCAAAGAGGTGGGAAAATGTGGGATACAAATGCAATAAATAAAATTAAACCAAGGAGTGGATGACCTCTTTCAGACATGCAGAATATGCTACAACTAAAATTATAAAACCACTTTTCCACGATTGTGTCAAACCTAACTGGTTGAAATCATGGCAGATTGCTAACTGCCCTATCTATGATGCTATTTGATCATAGAAGTGTGTAACCTGCACAGAGTGGCAAATGTGGCTCTGGTCACCTTGAGAGGCAGACTAGATGGACTATGAGGGTCTTTATCTGCCATCATATACTAAGTTATTATGGTGTCCTGGCACGTGAGGGGGACCAGTGCACTACAAATGCTGGCTCCTTTCATGACCAAATGGCTTGGATTTGGCCGGTTTTGAGATGGCCGGCCTCGGTTTCCATTATTGGCGAAAACCGAGGCTGGCCATCTCTAAATCCGGTTGACGTAAATGTTGAGATTTGGCCGGCCCCAACCATATTATCGAAACAAAAGATGGCCGCCCATCTTGTTCGATAATGCGGTTGGCTCTGCCCCTTCCTGGGGCTGTCCCCAGAGATGGGTGCCCCTGTTCTATTTGCCCCTCCACGGGGCTCTTTTACAAAGATGCAGAGGTGCCTACGTGCATTCAATGTACGTCAAATTGGCACTGCTGCCCAGCTACCATGTTCCCCGGGCGGTAATTCTATTTTTGACGTGCGTCCAAAACACAAGGTAGAAAATAGTTTCTAGTTTCTACCGCGTGACGCTTACCCAGCAGTAATTGGCAGTTTAAGCGCATTGACGCTTACTGCCTGGTTAGCGCATGAGACCTTACTGCTAAGTCAAAGGGTAGCTGTAAGGTCTCAGCCTGAAAATGGACGTCCAATGGTTTAAATTTTGCTGTACGTCCATCTTCAAGCGCGAAAAATGCCTTTTTTCCAGGAACACTAGAAAATGGATCTGCGTGCGTTCAAAACACGTGGCTGCACCAGCACAGGCTACTTTTAGGCGTGCCTTAGTAAAAGGGCCCCTATTTTAATTGCAAGACACATCAATTTATTTATTTATTTATTGCATTTGTATCCCACCTTTTCCCACCTATTTGTAGGCTCAAAGTGGCTTACAGAGTGTGGTTATGACATAATCATTTCGTGTTAACAGGTACAATTCTTATAGTTTGAGTGTTGGTAAGAGAAGATTAGCATAGTCGTTTCATGATGACAAATACAATCAACCCTATCCCATTCCTAAAGGGCTGTAGGAGACTGTAGGAGACTTGCAAATTTGTATTCCAAAAAAATAAAATAAATTGTGCTTCAAGCAAGTTTTTGCCAGAAAGAATACCTCTCCATGAATAATTGATGTTGTGTTTCAAGAATAGGTGTTGACATCAATTTCAATTATATGCAAAATTTGATTATTGTCCTTTAAATGACTTTGGTTCTTTATCATGAGCAAGAATGTACTGAATATGCAAACATGGCCAAAATGCAAAGAAATGAGACTGTTAAACAATGATCTGTAATCTCTGCTCCTCTAATCTATCTCACCTGGTCTTTTCAGTTTCATAAAACCTATTGATTTGTTTTCTGTAAAATTGATGGAGAATAATATTCACACAGTTGGATTCTAGGTTGAACCAATCCATAAATCCTGCTTTTATATATTACAGTCACTAGTGGCCTGTGGACACTTTGTTCAGCTTTATACAAGTCACAACCTCGTCTGTTTCGATGTGACTCAGAATAAATCTTAGTTTTATTTGCCATGCTATACTCAGCTAGGTCCTAATCAGCTCTTTCATCCACCCCTGACCCGATCCCTACCTTCTGTAACACTACAATCAAAAGTCATGAGCTGGCCAAGAGAGATAGTTTAGCCGTGAGATATTACCCTGCATCCTTTCCTCGTTCCCACCTGCACTCACACATAGAAAATTGGTTTACATTAAAAACATCCAATAAAGCTTTCAAGTCAAAAGGATAGATATGACCTTACCAAGAAGACTGGAAAATCTATTCAAGCCAAGCTAGCTCTATCAAGCAAACCCATGCAGAAATCGAAGCAAGGCAGATTCAAAGTGGCACAGCATTTGAACTGGGTACCCGTCACTGATAGGAATTCCAGTTACAATTCAAGTGGGGCCAACTTTTCCCTATCATACAGAACATAGTAACACAGTAAATGACGGCAGTGGTGACAGTTGTTCCCTAGAGCAGTGGTTCCCAAACCTGATCCTGGAGGCATCCCAGCCAGTCAGGTTTTTAGGATATCCACAATGAATATTCATGAAATAGATTTACGTGAAGAGGAGGCAGTGCATGCAAATCTCCCTCATAAGAACTTTTCCCCTCTACGATTCTCTTCCTCTCTACAATTCCCTAATGTGTCTGTTAAACATGAACCTTATTCTACCACAACATTACTGTATTTGTTCATACCGGAATTGGCAAACGCCTTTATGGTACTATGTAAGCCACATTGAGCCTGCAAATAGGTGGGGAAATGTGAGATACAAATGTAATAAATAAATAAATGATTATTCATTGTGGATATCCTGAAAACCTGACTGCTTGGGTCAGGGCCTTGCCTAGGGTCTCCGGCGCCCCCCTGCAGTTGGCCCCGTGCCCGCCCCCCGAAAAAGATCGCTACACTACCCGCCCCCCCAAAAAAACGATCACTACACTACCCGCCCTCTTCTCCCCAGATCCTTTTCTTTTTGTTTAAATTTACCTCAGTCCGGTGGCAGCGTAGCGTTAGTGAGAAGGAAGTGGCGCTCCCCCGCCCCGACGTGTCAGTCTTCCCTTCACTCAGTTCCCGCCTTCTTCTGACGTCAGAAATGACGTCAGAAGAAGGCAGGAACTGAGCGAAGGGAAGACTGACACATTGGGGCGGGGGAGCGCCGCCTCCTTCTCACTAACGCTACGCTGCCGCCGGACAGAGGTAAATTTAAACAAAAAAAAAAGGAAAAGGATCTGGGGAGAAGAGGGCGAGGTAAGCATGGTGCGGCGGGGCGCCCCTCAGAGGATGGCGCCCTCCTGCCATGCTTACCTCGCTTACCGTGTTGGCACGGCCCTGGCTTGGGTTGCCTACAGGACCAGGTTTGGGAACCATAGCCCTAGAATCACTGGGGGGAGAGCCTGGGATGTTGCTGAGTGGGAGGAAAGCCCAGTCCAAGGAGAGTGGTGTTGAAAGAAACTGCAGAAAGAAAGTAGATTTATAGGTTCATTGATAAGGGAAGTGGAGCTGAAAGTGATAAAGGCTCCTGTTTAGGGGAAAAAGGGGGTCTTGGGTTGCCTGTACCCCCCCCTTCCCCGCTGAGACCCTTGGTGGAAGGGGGATCCCAAAGTGGCTAAATATACTCTGGCTGAATTGAGGTGCAGTTGCTGCCCATATAAGTGGCAACTGGGGTGGTGTGAAAAACTCCGGGTGGGTAAGGGGAACTCGGACCAAGAGCAGGACTAGTGTAGGGGAAGCCTGTTCAAGGCCAGGATGCAGCTCCAGAAGTGCATCGCTGGAAGGAGGACAGCCTAAATGGTCTCTGCCTGAAGGAAGCAGATTGGAATCAGAGGAGTTGATAACAGTCTTGGATTATTACCAGTCCCTGGGATGGGTAAAGGACAGGGGACCTTGCAAATGTGTAAATACTAAGGAAGTTTACTCAAAAGATCCAGTTGGAAAATGTGTGGTTGGAGATTGTAGTATTCAGTCCCAGATGGACCAGAGTGATTCTACTCTACATATGGCATTACACTGAAACTGTTTGGCTGCCATTTGCAGAAAGTATAGTAAATTTGAGTTTGCATTAAACTAAATCTTTGGAGTGCAATGTGGTTTGTCTCTGAAGCGGGAGCGGGGACGCTTGCTCCCAGGACTGGTAAGACATCTGCTGGAAGCCCTCACTTATTTTTCCCCATACCCCGGATCTCCAGTCCGGACTTTTGACCCACTCCCGTGCTGAAACCAAGAGGGACTGTGTTTGATGGAGAGTGTGTGTGGATTGTGTCCCTGTGACCCGGGTCGGGAGGTTGGAACTGAGAAAGTAGTGTCGGCGAGACCCAGGTTACAAGCGCAATTCCAAAGGGGGCATGGACATAAGAGGGGCATAGGCAGGTCAGAGGCATTCCCCGAAATACCTGCATTTTCACACCCAACTGTCAGCAGTTCGGTGTGAGCATTTATGCCAGCTTTTGGCAGGCATACATATTCACACCGAGACTCAGGTGGAAGAAGTGGGCCAAGCTCATATTTTATTTATTTATTTGTTACATTTGTATCCCCCATTTTCCCACCTATTTGTAGGCTCAATGTGGCTTACATAGTACCGGAGAGGCCTTTGCAGGCTCCGGTGTGAACCAGGGGCGTAGCTACGGGTGGGCCTGGCTGGGCCCAGGCCCACCCAATTTCGGCCCAGACCCACCCAGCGCCCGCCCCAGCACCCATTGCCAGCCACTGCTGCTTTTCCTGTTGAGCAGCAGGGCCGGCGCTACAAAAAGAAGAAGCGCTAACGGCGCTAAGGAAGACGAAAAATGTTACAAAAAAAAAAAAGCGCGGCACCGGCAGGCACTGTCTAGGCAGCCTTGAGGCATTGGCTGCTGGCTCGCAGGCTCCTCCCGTCTCCTACGTCACTGCAGAGAGGGGAGGCGCCTGCGAGCCAGCAGCCAATGCCTCAAGGCTGCCTAGACAGTGCCTGCAGGTGCCGCGCTTTTTTTTTTTGGTAACATTTTTCGTCTTCCTTAGCGCCGTTAGCGCTTCTTCTTTTGTAGCGCCGGCCCTGCTGCTCAACAGGAAAAGCAGCAGTGGCCGGCAATGGGAGCTGGGGCGGGCGCTGGCATGCAGGGCGGGCCTCGTCGAAGAAAAGAGGGAAAACATGGAAGAATGGGGAGAAAAAGAGGGAAAACAGATGGAAGGATGGGGAGAAAAAGAGGGAAAACAGATGGAAGGATGGCAGAGAATGAGGGAAAACATGGAAGGATGGGGAGAAAGAGGGAAAACATGGAAGGATGGGAGAAAAGAGGGAAAACAGATGGAAGGATGGCAGAGAATGAGGGGAAACATGGAAGGATGGCAGAGAATGAGGGAAAACATGGAAGGATGGGGAGAAAGAGGGAAAACATGGAAGGATGGCAGAGAATGAGGGAAAACATGGAAGGATGGCAGGGAAAGAGGGAAAACATGGAAGGATGGGGAGAAAGAGGGGAAATAGATGGAAGGATGGCAGAGAAAGAGGGAAAACAGATGGAAGGATGGGGAGAAAAAGAGGGAAAACAGATGGAAGGATGGGGAGAAAAGAGGGAAAACATGGAAGGATGGCAGAGAATAAGGGAAAACATGGAAGGATGGCAGAGAAAGAGGGAAAACATGGAAGGATGGGGAGAAAGAGGGAAAATAGATGGAAGGATGGCAGAGAAAGAGGGAAAACAGATGGAAGGATGGGGAGAGAAAGAGGGAAAACGGATGGATGGGGAGAGAGACTCTGGATGGAAGGATGGGCAGAGAAAGGGGAGAGACTGGAAGGATGCAGAGAGAAAGGGGAGAGACTGGAAGGATGTGGAGAGAGAAGGGACACTGAACAGAAAAGGGTAGAGTGATACAGAGACACTGGTTAGAAAGAGTGAGAGAGAGAGACATTAGATGGAAGGATCAGGAGAGAGGGTAGATGGATGGAAGGATGGGGAGAGAAAGAGGGAAGACGCTGGATGGAAGGGTAGGGAGAAAGAGGTGACACTGGACGGAAGGATGCAGAAAGAAAGAGGGGAGACTACTGGAAGGATGGGGCGAGAGAGGGGAGACTGGAAGGATGGGGAGAGAAAGAAGAGAGCTGCTGGATGGAAAAGGAGAGTAGTGAAAGACTGGAGAATAAGAGGAAGGGGCATGGGGAGAACAAGGGTGAGAAAAAGATGAAAAGCCATAAGTAGATGAAGGAAATTAAAGAATGGATAGTAAGAATGAATTAAATCAGGACAGAGAGAGAGAGAGGCAGAAAAACATTGAAGAAAGCAAAGAAAAAGGAGAGAAAAATTAGAAATGGCCAGGAAACCGTGGCAGAAGAGTTAAGCGAAAACGAAGGAAAGCAGAATCTAGAGACTGGGAGCGACACAATGAGAAAAAGTAAATGGCCATACAAGAAAGGTAAAGAAAATAATTTTATTTTTAATTTAGGATAAAGTAATATGGTACCTGTGTTAATGAAGTTTCAGAGACCAATACTTCCTTCCTTAGGTCAGGCGAGGATACCGTAACAGCATTATACTGACCTGAGGCAGGAGGTTTTGGCCTCTGAAAGCTCATTGAAAAGGATTAGGCTATTAAATAAATTTTCTGAAATCTGATGCACTGAAAAGCAGCACTTTACCCTGTGTGACAAATGCATCTGATTAGCGTGACTAAATGTTGCTGGGGGAGGGGGGTAGAGAGAACATTTTGTGCCCACCCACTTTGGGTTCAGGCCCATCCAAAATTGGCAGTCTGGCTACGCCACTGGTGTGAACAAATACAGGGTGATGTTATGGTAAGATCAAGTTCATGTGGAACAGCCACATTAGGGAATCGGAGAACAGAAGAGTTGTGTTATGTCCATTACGTGCTTTAGTTTGGTTGTGTTGCAGAGATTAGGCATTTAAGTTGGATCGGTAGGGTATGCCTTTTTAAACAGGTTGGTTTTTAGTGATTTCCGGAAGTTTAGGTGGTTGTACGTCGTTTTCAAGGCTTTTGGTAATGTGTTCCGCAGTTGTTTGCTTATGTAGGAAAAACTAGATGTGTAAGTTGTTTTGTATTTAAGTCCTTTGCAGCTTGGGTAGTGCAGGTTTAGATAAAATTGTGCTGATCGTGTTGCTCTGTGCAGAGCACACTTTATAGAATACCAAAGAAACGTAGAAAAATGTAGTCAGAAAAAGACCATAAGGCCTATCCAGACTGTCCATCAATGCCATCTACTCTTCGTATCACTCCCTTAGAGTTTCTATGTACTTGTCCCTAGCACTTTTGAATTCAGATACTATTTTCATCTCCATCACTTCCACTGAGAGGCCATCCCATGGATTCACCACCCTTTCCATGAATAAGTATTTCCTTGGGTTACTTCTGAGTCTGTCCCTTTTCATCTTTATCCTATGTTTCCAGAGCTTCTCAATGGGTGACATTAAGGACTCCCCGCCAAAATGGTCATGCGGTAAGTGGTTCACTTACTGCATGGCCATTTCTTTTTCCCAAGCACAGACAGCCTTTTACCCACTGCGGTAAAAGGAGACCTCGGCAAGCATCAAAAACACACGTTGTTGCCAACACTTGCCCCCTTATACTGCAGCTTTGCAAAAGGACTCCTTGGGCACCCACTGTTCTGATATCAATAGAGGTGCAAATATATACACCTAAATGTGGCACTAATGCACATAAATTATGTCGTAAGCTACGTGCATAAGTAGGTGTCATGTCCATGCCCTTCACAAACTCCTTGCCCTGTGACTTTCCCCTTGCAATGAATTAGGACATTTGTTCTAGACTTATACAACACTGATAACCTGTTCTAGGGTAAGGAGATAATGGACACTTTTCCTAAAGAGTGCATGCTATTTGCACATAATGTACACTGTTTCCCAATAATATGCACATGTGTGAACAATCATGTATGTGCAAATCATTGTGCATGCAGAAATAGGAGTAGATTCAATAAATGTCACTGAAAAAATGGAACCAAAAAATCTGCATGGAGCGGTACTCTATACTGAGTTGCGTGTTGTTTATAGAATAACTCTTAGAGCTGATTTCCGTGAAAAACTTTAGATGCAAGGATTTACACCAACTGAAACCTGGTGTAAATCCTGGTGCATAAGTACTACTACTACTACTACAACTACTTATCATTTCTATAGTGCTAGTAGACGTATGCAGCACTGTACACTTGAACATGAAGAGACAGTTGCTGCTCGACAGAGCTTACAATCTAATTAGGACAGACAAACAGGACAAACAAAAGATAAGGGAATATTGAAGTGAGGATGATAAAATAAGGGTTCTGAACAAGTGAATAAGTGTTAGGAGTTAAAAGCAGCACCAAAAAGGGGGCTTTTAGCTTAGATTTGAACACAGCCAGAGATGGACCTTGACGTTCCAGGCATATGGTACAGCAAGATAAAAGGAATGGAGTCTGGAGATAGCGGTGGAGGAGAAGGGTGCAGATAAGAGAGATATTCCCAGTGAAAGGAGTTCCTGGGGAGGAATGTAGGGAGAGATGAGAGTGGAGAGGTACTGAGGAGCTGCAGAGTGAATGCACTTATAAGTCAAGTAAGGCATGGATCACCGGTACTCATAAGTACATACGTAATGCCATACTGGGAAAAGACCAAGGGTCCATCGAGCCCAGCATCCTGTTTACGACAGCGGCCAATCCAGGCCAAGGGCACCTGGCAAGCTTCCCAAACGTACAAACATTCTATACATGTTATTCCTGGAATTTTGGATTTTTCCAAGTCCGTTTAGTAGCGGTTTATGGACTTGTCCTTTAGGAAACCGTCCAACCCCTTTTTAAACTCTGCTAAGCTAACCACCTTCACCACTTTCTCCGGCAACGAATTCCAGAGTTTAATTACACGTTGGGTGAAGAAACATTTTCTCCGATTTGTTTTAAATTTACTACACTGTAGTTTCATCGCATGCCCCCTAGTCCTAGTATTTTTGGAAAGCGTGAACAGACGCTTCACATCCACCTGTTCCACTCCACTCATTATTTTATATACCTCTATCATGTCTCCCCTCAGCCGTCTCTTCTCCAAGCTGTATAGCCCTAGCCTCCTTAGTCTTTCTTCATAGGGAAGTCGTCCCATCCCCGCTATCATTTTAGTCGCCCTTCGCTGCACCTTTTCCAATTCTACTATATCTTTCTTGAGATGCGGCGACCAGAATTGAACACAATAATCAAGGTGCGGTCGCACCATGGAGCGATACAACGGCATTATAACATCCTCACACCTGTTTTCCATACCTTTCCTAATAATACCCAACATTCTATTCGCTTTCTTAGCCGCAGCAGCACACTGAGCAGAAGGTTTCAGTGTGTTATCGACGACGAAACCCAGATCCCTTTCTTGGTCCGTAACTCCTAACGTGGAACCTTGCATGACGTAGCTATAATTCGGGTTCTTTTTTCCCACATGCATCACCTTGCACTTGCTCACATTAAACGTCATCTGCCATTTAGCCGCCCAGTCTCCCAGTCTCGTAAGGTCCTCTTGTAATTTTTCACAATCCTGTCGCGATTTAACGACTTTGAATAACTTTGTGTCATCAGCAAGTTTAATTACCTCGCTAGTTACTCCCATCTCTAAATCATTTATAAATATATTAAAAAGCAGCGATCCTAGCACGGACCCCTGAGGAACCCCACTAACTACCCTTCTCCATTGTGAATACTGCCCATTTAACCCCACTCTCTGTTTCCTATCCTTCAACCAGTTTTTAATCCACAATAGGACATTTCCTCCTATCCCATGACCCTCCAATTTACTCTGTAGCCTTTCATGAGGTACCTTGTCAAACGCCTTTTGAAAATCCAGATACATAATATCAACCGACTCCCCTTTGTCCACATGTTTGTTCACTCCTTCAAAGAGTTGAAGTAAATTGGTCAGGCAAGATTTCCCCACACAAAAGCCATGCTGACTTGGTCTCAGTAATCCATGTCCTCGGATGTGCTCTGTAATTTTGTTTTTGATAATAGCCTCTACCATTTTCCCCGGCACCGACGTCAGACTCACCGGTCTATAATTTCCCGGATCTCCCCTGGAGCCTTTTTTAAAAATGGGCGTAACATTGGCCACCTTCCAATCTTCCGGTACCACGCTCGATTTTAAGGATAAGTTGCATATCACTAGCAGTAGCTCCGCAAGCTCGTTTTTCAGTTCTATCAGTACTCTAGGATGAATACCATCCGGCCCAGGAGATTTGCTACTCTTCAGTTTGCCGAACTGCCCATTTACGTCCTCCAGGTTTACCGTGAAGTCAGTAAGTTTCTCCGCTTGAAATACCATTTCCGACACCGGTATCCCACCCAAATCTTCCTCGGTGAAGACCGAAGCAAAGAATTCATTCAGTCTCTCCACTACGTCTTTGTCTTCCATGATCGCCCCTTTTACCCCTCGGTCATCCAGCGGCCCAACCGATTCTTTTGCCGGCTTCCTGCTTTTAATATACCGAAAAAAATTTTTACTATGTTTTTTTGCTTCTAATGCTATCTTTTTTTCATACTCCCTCTTGGCCTTCTTAATCTGCGCCTTGCATTTGCTTTGACACTCCTTATGCTGTTTCTTGTTATTTTCAGACGGTTCCTTCTTCCATTTTCTGAAGGCGTTTCTTTTAGCCCTAATAGCTTCCTTCACCTCACTTTTCAACCAGGCCGGGTGTCTTTTGGACTTCCGTCTTTGTTTTCTAATTCGCGGAATATGTATGGCCTGGGCCTCCAGGATGGTATTTTTGAACAGCGTCCATGCCTGTTGTACAGTTTTTACTCTCTCTCAGTTGCCCCCCTAAGTTTTTTTTTTTACCGTTCTTCTCATTTTATCATAGTCTCCTTTTTTTTTTTTTTTTTTTTTATTTATTCTTTTATTCATTTAAACAATATTTACAAGAAACATCTTGCTTAGGAAAGTATCGTATAAATAGGAACTATTGTAAAAGGAAAATATTTCTCAAAAACAAGCATATAAATCTATACACTTTCAAATTTATACGACACTCAAGTCCATAATGGGAGATCCAAGATATCAGGTAATCTAAGGGGAGAAATAATATAGGAAAAAAGTTGCCAGGTAAATCATTCTCTGCTAAGAAATTATACATTATTCTTTAAAGCATTCTCCATTTTAACTGAGGCTACTAATGCTGACAGATGTTCAGGTTCAGTAAATACATATTTCTTCCCCCCCAGCCTTATTATGCACTTGCAGGGGTACCTTAAAAAGAAGACACCCCCCAAGTGCAAAATTTCTGGCTTAAGGAGTAAGAATTGTTTCCTCCGTCGACGTGTCTCCTTGGAGACATCAGGAAATAACAATATTTTGAGACCCAAAAAGGGATTCTCTTTATTACGGAAAAAAAGGCGGAAGATCCAATTCTTATCAGGAAGTAGGGCAACAGTCGCCACCAAAGTAGCGGCTGTGACCAATTCAGAGTCAGAAGTCTCAAGCAAAAGAGAAACATCAATAGGTTTTTCAGTCTCTTGATTCAAGTTCCTTTCTGGGACATAATAAACTTGGGATAAGGGTGGAAAGTCCTTTTCCTGAACATTCAAATTTTCACGAAAATAGCGTTTCAACATATCAAGAGGAAAAACATTTGGAATCCTAGGGAAGTTAACGAATCTCAGGTTATGATTTTTAGTATAATTGTCAAAAGCCTCTGATTTACGCCTGAGATTAGTTACTTCTTTTACCATCAAAGTTTGTAACGTTTCCGTCTTCATAACCCTTTGGTCAATTTTTTCCATTTTCTCATTTAAAACTTTAAACTCTTCCTCTTTTTTTTTCAGGTCACTTTCAATAGTCTTTACTCTAGGCAAAAACTCTTCATTTTGCTTAAGGAAACATTGTCCCAGGTTGGACATTAAATCCCACAAAGTGTCTAAAGTCACATTCTTTGGCTTGGCTACTAACTCTTTAGGAAGTTCAAACCTTACTGAAGACTGTAAATCTGCTGCACTTCGACCCTCAGTTTCTCTCTCCTCAATAAATGATGATGATATGGGCAAACTTCCCTCCATTCCTTCCCCCGATGGTAGAGACGCTTCTCCCCGAGGTTCTTTCGGGTCCCCTGCTCCTTCCGAGGGAGACCCCGTCGGGTCAAAGAGGAAGGAACTGGCGCCAAGCGGTTGAGGAGGAGGAGTGCGTGCAGCGGGGCTTAAGGTAGTTTCCAGTCCGGGGGAAGCCAAAGTCTCCCGTTCGCCGGCGTTCCCAATCGGAGGCGTTCCGCCTTCTTGTATAACTTCCCGTGGCCTCATGAATCGATCCAAAGGACCAGGTAACGGGGGTAAATGCAGGGAAGCTCTGCCCGTGATTTTCCCACGGCGTTTAGGCATCGTAGGAGCGAGGTCTAGGGCGTCTTAGCAGGGCGCAGCCATCTTGGATCATAGTCTCCTTTTTTAAAGTTAAACGCTAACGTATTTGACTTTCTGTGTACAGTTACTTCAAGGTTGATGTCAAAACTGATCATATTATGGTCACTGTTATCAAGCGGCCCCAGTACCATAACGTCCCTCACCAGATCATGCACTCCACTAAGGACCAAGTCTAGAATTTTTCTTTCTCTCGTCGGCTCCTGCACCAGTTGCTCCATAAAGCTGTCCTTGATTTCATCAAGGAATTGTATCTCTGTAGCGTGTCCCGATGTTACATTTACCCAGTCTATATTTGGATAATTGAAGTCACCCATTATTATCACATTGCCCATTTTGTTTGCGTCTCTGATTTCTTTTATCATTTCTGTGTCTACCTGCTCATCCTGGCGAGGCGGACGGTAGTACACTCCTATCACCATTTTTTTCCCTTTTATACATGGAATTTCAACCCACAGTGATTCAAAGGTGTGATTTGTGTCCTGCTGAATTTGTAATCTATCTGAGTCAAGGCTCTCTTTAATATACAATGCTACCCCTCCACCAGTCCGGTCTACCCTATCATTACGATATACTTTGTAGCCCGGTATGACAGTGTCCCACTGGTTATCCTCCTTCCACCAGGTCTCAGTAATGCCTATTATATCCAATTTTTCATTTAGTGCAATATATTCCAACTCTCCCATCTTATTTCTTAGACTCCTAGCATTTGCATATAGACATTTCAGAGTATGTTTGTTGTTCTTTTTTGCATGATGCTTAGTACCTGACACTATTGATTTGACATCTTTTGTCTGATCTTTAGTTGTATTTAAGGGCACCTGGCCTACCACAGTCTGTTGTGCAACCTCACTATCCAGAAACCCTATCTTCCCTGTTTGTGAGGTATCTTTGCAAGATACCTTTTCCCGAACCATGCGCTTTTGAGCGACTGTCGGCCTTCCCCCCATTTCTAGTTTAAAAGCTGCTCTATCACCTTTTAGTGAGTGCCCTGCCCCATTTGAGTTATGAGCTATAAGATTTACGCACAGATCTTTATAGAATAGCGCATAGCAAGTTGTGTGTGTAAATCCCCAATTGTTTCCAACTAATGCCAATAAATATCCCCAATTAGTGGCACTAATTGACTCGTTGGCCAATTTAGCTGCATGTAACTTTGTGTCCCATTTATAGAGTCTGAGGAATAGTGCATACTCAAAGAAATGTGTACATAAAGGGGTAATTCTCTAGATGCCAATTAAAGTTAGGCGTTGGGATAATGCATGCTAAGCATGAATTCTGTATCGGAAATTATGTGCGTAGTTGCTGTTATAGAATTCTAGAGTACATCTGCAGTTATGTATCACTTCACTGGCTCCCTATCCATTTCCGTATAAAATTCAAGCTCCTCGTATTAACTTATAAGTGCATTCACTCTGCAGCCCCTCACTACCTCTTCACCCTCATCTCTCCCTACACTCCCTCCCAGGAACTTCGTTCACTAGGCAAATCTCTCCTAATTGCACCCTTCTCCTCCATCGCTAACTCCAGACTCCGTTCCTTTTGTCTCGCCGCACCTTATGCCTGGAATGGGCTTCCTGAGCCATTACGACTAGCTCCATCCCTGGCCGCTTTCAAATCCAGGCTAAAGGCCTACCTGTTTGATGCTGCTTTTGACTCCTAACTTGTCACTTGCTCGTAACCTTTATCTTGTCTTCCTCTCTTCAATAGTCCCTCTCCCTATGTGTCCTTCTGTCTGTCCTACCCTTATTCCTTATTGGTCCTGTCTGTCTGTCTGTCCTGATTTAGATTGTAAGCTCTTTTGAGCAGGGGCTGTCTTTTCTTCATGTTCAATTGTGAAGTGCTGCGTACGACTGATTTATAGTTGCAGTAGTAGTATGTATCTAACTTTAGGTGGGAACACGCACAGTAGCTCAAAAGCTGGTGTAAATGCTTTCGTTTAACTGCCGTCAGTTACACATGTAACTGATAGACTTCTAAAACCCGCACACGTAAGTGCTAGGTATGATCCACACCATCCCATGCCCCTCCCAGGTCCACACCCCCTTGCAATTGAGTACTATGGATTTTACACACACAGGGCCCCTTTTACCAAGCTGTGGCACCGAGGCCCCCTTTTACCTCAGCTGGTAAAAGGGAAGTCTTGCCTTCCTGCTGGACATGGCTCTATGACAAGTAAACTCAACTGTGGAATGCCCTACCCAAACCAGTGAAATCATTCACTTGTTCAGTACCCATATTGTTTTAATCATTCCCATATAAATAAGATTCCTAAATTCTTTATTTGTCATGTTTGTATTGAATAGATTGTAAGCTCTGTCTAGTAGGGCTAACTCTATAGACATCTAGAAACACTGTAGAAATGATAAGTTGCAGTAGTAGTAGTGTTTATTTGATTTTTATTTTCTAAGAATGTAGTTGAATGTTCTACTTTTCTTTGTAGAACTAATGCAGAATGTAGCTTATAACAGCATTTTAGATGTGGTCTAAAGCAGCTTGTTTTTTTTTTTAATGAATTCTCCTGAAGAAGCCTTTTTTGGGAGGCAAAACATTGGGCCATATTGAAGGACCTTTTTTTTGTTTGTTACATTTGTACCCTGCATTTTCCCACTCATGGCAGGCTCAATGCTGCTTACATGGGGCAATGGAGGGTTAAGTGACTTGCCCAGAGTCACAAGGAGCTGCCTGTGCCACCACCCTAACCACTAGGCCACTCCTCCACTGTTGCTACTATTTGAGATTCTACATGGAATGTTGCTATTCCACTAGCAACATTCCATGTAGAAGTCAGCCCTTGCAGATCACCAATGTGGCCACACAGGCTTCTGCTTCTGTGAGTCTGACGTCCTGCACAACGTCAGACTCACAGAAGCAGAAGCCTGCGCAGCCTTCTACATGGAATGTTGTTAGTGGAATAGCAACATTCCATGTAGAATCTCCAATAGTATCTATTTTATTTTTCTTACATTTGTACCCCACGCTTTCCCACTCATGGCAGGCTCAATGCTGCTTACATGGGGCAATGGAGGGTTAAGTGACTTGCCCAGAGTCACAAGGAGCTGCCTGTGCCAGAAATCAAACTCAGTTCCTCAGGACCAAAGTCCACCACCCTAACCACTAGGCCACTCCTCCACTCCATTTGAGTTAGAAACTTCATGGTATTTCTTCATTTTATGAGTATGACATCTGAATTTTTTGAGACCATCATAAATGTTACCTTTCTCACCCAGAACTACCTAAACTTTAGGAAATTATTGAAATCAGTATTGTTTAAAAAGGCTTATTCCCCAGGT
The DNA here is from genome assembly GCF_901765095.1 of Microcaecilia unicolor. Lineage (NCBI taxonomy): Eukaryota > Metazoa > Chordata > Amphibia > Gymnophiona > Siphonopidae > Microcaecilia > Microcaecilia unicolor. The sequence goes on from NC_044032.1 coordinate 637,421,450, forward strand.
TCAACTTAATCAGAATTATACTTTACCATCATATGACCCAATGGACACTAATTACACGTTATTATCGTCCTCATTCTATTATTAATTGTTAATTCTATTTTACTTAATAACTATTGTTGTTCAATTGTTATTCACACCTTGTTTCTCAAGTTGCAAAACTGTACTTATTTGCATTGCAACTTTATTACAGTACTATTGTAAGCCACTTTGAGCCTGCAATCAGTGGGAAAATGTGGGATACAAATGTGATAAATAAATAAATAAATAAATAAAACACTTGTTAGCGCCAGAAATAACTGCGTCCTAGGGGTGGGACGTACTGCCTGACTACTGTGGTAGCCCGGCGATACTTCCTGTATATTTATTTATTTATTTATTTAGATTTATTTACCACCTTTTTGAAGGCATTCACTCAAGGCGATGTACAGCAAGAATATGCCAAACATTAGCAATGGACAATTACAGCAGTAAAAATATTCAAACAATACAAAGTATGGCATGGTATGCTATATTACAATGCTAACACAATACACAATAAAACATTTCAATAGACAGCATAGCGAACAGTAAGCGCACGTTGGGCTTACCGCCACTTAGTAAAAGGAGCCTGCAATTTGTAGAATCCTGACTAAAGGCAGTTACTCATTTACATAAGAACATAAGAATATCCATACTGGGTCAAAACAGTGGTCCATCTAGACCATTATCCTGTTTCCAACAGTGGCCAATCCAGGTCACAATACCTGGCAGAAACCCAAATAGTAGCAATATTCACGAATCCCAAGTAGTGGAAAGAGGTGCTATATCAAATTAATACATGATAATCCTATATAATAATTCTCACCACCAACGTTCTAATGTGGGACTGCCTGTGTCCGTGGCTCCTGGAGTTGCTGAGCTAGGCTCCGTAGCTAGGATGACGTCATTAACAGCTGATTCTCAGGCAGGGGGAGGAGTAGGGAAACACGCAGAGCGTGTTTCCCTACTCCTCCCCCTGCCTGGGAATCAGCTGTCAGTGCGTCGCTCCCTGCCACTTCGGAGCAAGTGTCAGGGAGCAGAGCATCAAAAAACTACAAGCGTGGCACTACAGAACCCCCCCCCCCCGGCACATCAACCCCCCAAGCACATCAAACACCCCCCTTCCCCCACCCGAAGCACATCAACACCCCCCCCCCCCGACTCATCAAACCCCATCGCCACCCGCAGATGCCAGTAGTAACGCTGTCCGGCCGCTGCTGCTTCTCCTGTTGAGCAGCAGCGGCCGCTACAAAAAGAAAAGAAGGGATAAATGTTTTTAAATCCATCCCAAATCATTCGCAAATGCCCGAGTCTTACAATGCAGTCTCTACAGCCACTCCTCCTCTTGCCTGTCACGTCACTGCGCTCCTCTGTAAGACTCGGGCATTTGCGAATGATTTGGGATGGATTTAAAAACATTTATCCCTTCTTTTCTTTTTGTAGCGGCCGCTGCTGCTCAACAGGGGAAGCAGCAGCTGCCAGACAGCGTTACCACTGGCAGCTGCAGGTGGCGAGGGGGTTTGATGCGCCGGGGGGGGGAGAGGAGGGTCGCTGGACATGGATGGCTGGAGGCGGGGCAGGGGAGAGGGAAGTGGGGAGGGGGTCCTGAGACCAGAGAGATGGAGGTGGGGGTGGGGTCCCTGTGAGACGGGGGGTGGGGGCTCACACTCACTCACTGTCTCTCACATACACTCTTTCTGACACACTCTGTCTATCACACTCTATCTCTCTGTCACACACACACAGTCTCACACACACAGACACTCTGTTTCTCACACACTCTCTCTCACACAAACATACACACTCCAAGGAAAACCTTGCTAGCGCCCGTTTCATTTGAGTCAGAAACGGGCCTTTTTTTAACTAGTAAAATGATAATACTAACGTAAGGCTCACAATCTAAGTAGTATATTTTACATCGGCAATGCACATAACTGACACCATTGAATAACCCGTGTGTGCAACTTTGAACACTACGTATAAAATTATGCACACAAGTTTATAGAATTAGACGTTAAATGCATATGCCCACCCAAGTATTTCAATTTTCAGGATTGCCCTAATGAATAATTGGGATTGTCCAACATTTACAATGAATGTTGCTCAAAATAATAGTGTACCCTCTTTCCCAATAGTTTGCACTATTATTGGATAATAACATTCATACAACAGCCCCTCTCTATTTTTCAATGGTGTTATCCTGAAAATTGAAGCACTTTGATGTCCCTTAAAAATTGTAGTGTCTCCTGATGGTGGCTTTGAAGTAGAGAGAGAGTCTGGTCAGCAACTGATCAAAGCAAGGGAGAAAGTAGAGGCCTGGTTGGTTGAAGCCAGATCTATATTTAAGCTATGTAGCTTTTTTTTTATATATATATTACACAGTCAAGCCCCTCAATATATGTTACTGGAATGGAAAGCTAAGTTGGCAACAAAAGCATCAGCCTCGGCGATACAATCACGTTTGGTAATCCATTCTCAGTCTTGAATTAATTCACTTGGATGGTTTAATCCTCATTTCGTTTATTAAGCACACTACTACTACTACTTCTATTTAACATTTCTAAAGCGCTACCAGGGTTACGCAGCGCTGTACAATCTAACAAAGAAGGACAGTCCCTGCTCAAAGGAGCTTACAATCTAAAGCACACTCTTTCCCTATGTGCTATGTATAAATAGCTTGAATAGTTGGGAGCCTAATGGATTGAGATAACACTTCCCTCCCTGTTCTACTGGAAACTCTGTCTGGGATTTGTATCTTTTAGTCTCTAGTTCACCTTTTCCTGATATTGTCATTGATGGTTCTTTCAGTTTTGTTTTGTTTTTAAATATTACACTGTCGAGCAAAAACCTAAGTACATATAAGTACATATAAGTACATAAGTAATGCCACACTGGGAAAAGACCATCGAGCCCAACATCCTGTCCACGGCAGTGGCCAATCCAGGCCAAGGGCACCTGGCAAGCTTCCCAAACATACAAACATTCTATTACATGTTATTCCTGCAGTGGCCTAGTGGTTAGGGTGGTGGACTCTGTCCCTGGGGAACTGAGTTCAATTCCCAATTCAGGCACAGGCAGCTCCTTGTGACTCTGGGCAAGTCACTTAACTCTCCATTGCCCCAGGTACAAATAAGTACCTGTATACATAAGCCACATTGAGCCTGCCATGAGTGGGAAAGCAAGGGGTACAAATGTAACAAAAAAAATTATGGATTTTTCCCAAGTCCATTTAGTAGTGGTTTATGGACGTCCTTTAGGAAACCGTCTAACCCCTTTTTAAACTCTGCTAAGCTAACCGCCTTCACCACGTTCTCCGGCAACAAATTCCAGAATTTAATTATGCGTTGGGTGAAGAAAAATTTTCTCCAATTTGTTTTAAATTTACTACACTGTAGTTTCATCGCATGCCCCCTAGTCCTAGTATTTTTGGAAAGCATGACTAGACACTTCACATCCACCTGTTCCACTCCACTCATTATTTTATATACCTCTATCATGTCTCCCCTCAGCCATCTCTTCTCCAAGCTGAAAAGCCCTAGCCTCCTTAGTCTTTCTTCATAGGGAAGTCGTCCCATCCCCGCTATCATTTTAGTCGCCCTTCGCCGCACCTTTTCCAATTCTGTTATATCTTTCTTGAGATGCAGCGACCAGAATTGAACACAATACTCAAGTTGTGGTCACACCATGGAACAATACAACAGCATTATGACATCCTCACACCTGTTTTCCATACCTTTCCTAATAATACCCAACATTCTATTTGCTTTCCTAGCCGCAGCAGCACATTGAGCAGAAGGTTTCAGTGTATGATTGACGACGACACCCAGATCCCTTTCTTAGTCCGTAACTCCTAAAATGGAACCTTGCATGACGTAGCTATAATTCGGATTCCTCTTTCCCACATGCATCACTTTGCACTTGCTCACATTAAACGTCATCTGCCATTTAGCCGCCCAGTCCCCCAGGTCCGTAAGTTCCTTCTGTAATTTTTCACAATCCTGTCGCGAGTTAACGACTTTGAATAATTTTGGGTCATCAGCAGATTTAATTACCTCGCTAGTTACTCCCATCTCTAAATCATTTAAAAAGCAGCGGTCCTAGCACAGACCCCTGAGGAAACCCGCTAACTACCCTTCTCCATTGTGAATACTGCCCTTTTAACCCCACTCTCTGTTTCCTATCCTTCAACCAGTTTTTAATCCTCAGAGAGGCGGTATATCAAGTCCCATTTCCCTTTCCCTCAATATATGCTACCATTGATTACAATGTTAGATAAGAATTGTTTGATAACATTGAGACATTTCTTGTCCCTTCAATTTCCATCTTCTTCGGGGGTACGATATAAAATAACTTTTCCCATGAGGTACGCAACGCTATACATTTGAACATGAAGAGACAGTCCCTGCTCGACAGAGCTTACAATCTAATTAGAGCAGACAAACAGGACAAATAAATGTATCCAGAATTGCCACAGAATTTGAAAAAGCATATCTTAGAACTTGCCAAGTCATCCCAGTCTACTTAACCTGCAATGAGCTAGAATCCTCAACTATACACTGTTTTTCAAGGACAGTGGTGAATTCATGGTCTTGCAGGCAAATGCATTACTTACATATAATATTTTACTGCATGCAATTTCAGTGAGGATGGCTTTGTTCTCATTCCCTTAGGATCTGTTATCTGTAATTAAATGTAAGCCATCTTGATATTACTAGGGCATTGATGGATAGTTCCTTACTTACTGGGTAGCACTTGGAGAAATGGAGGGACCTTGAATGTGAGCTGAATCAGATCATAAATCAGCCAACCTGAAGACAGGCCTGGATATAGATTTTGAGCTAAAGATGCTCAGGAGATATTTCTTAGAAGTCCAGAGATTGGAGATTTTATCATCAGGCACATATTGATCATTGGTTAAATGATGGGAAAAATGATTGCATGGATCTTTCCACATTTTGTCTCAAAGTTTAACTCTAGCGACTGCAGCAGTAGAAAACTTATAATACACCTTTTCAAGCTTGATGTCCAAAGTGAAATAAATGCATTTACGTCTTGTGTGGTCAACCTTCCATTGATATTCGCTTTAATGAATTTATTATGCATATCATTTGTATTAAATTTTATAAACTTAACACAGTCATAAACTGTTCAAGTGAAATACAGCCACAGGTATAATATCAAAGTTATTAAAAAAAAGTATTATCTTTTCATAACATAATTATAAGCATTGGCTTCATTAGACCTCAATTGTTAGAAGAGGAGGGGGGGGGCAGGAAAGTGAAGATTACTTTAAACACAAACACTAATAATGAAACTATGGCATCGTTTTCTCATTTTTACTATGTCTCTAATGTTGTCTAGCTTCTAGGAAGGCCTTAAGCTGATCAGGTATATAATAAACATATTTTATCTGATAAACCTTATGACACATTTGCACGGATATGCAAGAAGGAAAGAACCTCCTAATTCCAAAATTTTAGACCTCATAGAAAGAAACTTTTTTCTCTTTTCTTGAGTAGTCGTGTAGTCACATCAGGGTATAGCCATATTTTTTGGCCCCCAAACATACGGTTAACTGATTTAAAATAAAGTCTCATTATTGCATTTAAATCTTGCTGGAAGACAAAAGAGACTATCAGCGTCCCCCTTTCAGACACATCTTCTAGTGATTGCTCCAATATGGCTGTAACATTTTGCAAATCAATGAATTTTTCTCCCTCTGTTTTTTTCATTGTAGTTGGAACATAATAGATTTTATTCAGTGGAGGAATAAACTTTAATGAATTTATAATGCATTCTAGACATAAAAGTTGCAAACAGATTACAGTAAAAGATACGATAAGCAATTTGAGAAAAACAAAAGATTAAAAACAAACAAAAAAAAAGCTTTTAAAATATAAGGGTCAATATTTAAAGCAGGAGAGGCTCCTGACCAGTTAAATTGCTTTTGTGGTAGAGAATGACACTGGGACTAAGTTTGTCCCTATCCCCGCCCTGTCCCTACAGATCCTGTCTCCATTTCCCCAGGTTCCGTCCCCATCACTGCCCCATCCCCATGGGCTCTGTCCTCATCCGCAGAAGCTTCAAACACTTATTATGCTATATTTAATTTTTTTTTTTAATTAAAGTGTAAAAAGGAACAATATTGCTGTGCAACTGTTGTCTATAAATTACAAATAGAAAACAATAATAACAATGAGCAGCTATAATCACCCTCCCCCCACCATCACACTCTTCCCTTCCAACCCCAACAATAGCTGACTACTTCTACCCCAAAGAATCCTAATCCACCCTGTTAAAATGTCCAGGGGTACAAAATGCAACCCGTTCTGTATGCCCTAGAGGGAAGAAATATGCCCTGTGAAGCACTGTGTATGAATAATAATAAGAAGTCATCAACGATCTTAGGATTCAGTCCAGTTCTGCTGTCTTCCACAGTCCTTCCTGCAATAGAAGATGTCTTCTTAGTAGTAGGATGTACAGGATCCCCCTCTTAAACGTTTGCTAATTATGGCCAGCGTGTTTGCTTGTTTTTCCAAAAAACCAAAATATCATCGTCTGCATGACTCAAACATATATAACAAACAGTCCAGTTCATTAACAGGCTTCAAAGCAGAAAATGATACAGGGACAAGGTTTGTCGCCATCCCCATGGGCTCTGCCCCCCATTCCCACCCTGTCCCCACGGGATCTGTCCCCGTCCCCATGTCATTCTATATTTTGTGGGACTATGCACTGATATTCAGTGGCGGTTAACCAAAGAGTGCCACTGAACATCATCACTAACTGTCAAACTCATAGCCTGCGATTTTGTGGGCGGTCCAGGGGCGGAGTCAACATTTAGGCGGTTAAGTGTCAATGATCAGCACTTAACCCCATAAGTTAACTGGACAAATAGGACCACTGTCTTGTCCTAAAAGAAGGTGAGCCCTTAGGTCCCGCAAGGCCCCGAAGGACCTCAGAGGACAGCCGTGCAACCCCAAGTCTTCACCCGCGGTGACCACCGTTCACCAAGGGTTGAGCCCCCAGCTGCAGGCGGTCAACGGGACTTCCAGATCCGCGGGGTTGATGAACTGACCCAGAACTGGAACCAGGAGTGGAGAGGGCAGGTGGAAAACAGAGGAGTCCAAAACCGGCAACAGGTCAGGGCAGGCAGCTCACAGCGTAGTCTGAAACAGGCAAAAGGTCAAGGCAGGCGGCTAGCAGAGTAATTCAGAAACAGTCCAAAGGTCAAAACCAGGGGAGCAAGGAAACCAACTGAGAACTAGAACACACGAAGACTGGCCTCGGGAAACAGAACCTGAAGCAATGTCTTATCTCAGGCCCGTTCCTTAAATACTATCAGCATTCAACCGCCCAGCCCCAGCCGACATGGCCAGCCAATCAGAACCTGGTTACTGACAAACTCCTTCTGATTGGTTCAGTCCGACCTCCCAGGCGGGACTACAGCACCGGCCTCCCAATCTAACTCCTCAGAGGCGGAGCTTCGGGTTCCCGCAGCTGAAAGTGAAGGAGACGCCGGCCATCGCGTCTCGGCGCCATTCTCCCCACTGGCGCAAGCACGGACCCCATAGCCGGCGATCGAGAGCCCGGCAGCCGCGATCGCCGGCCCACGGCCTCGGCCCCGGACTGGACGGCTATCGCTGCGGTGAGCCCCGGCTCTCCACCGCGGCCTTGAGAAGGCTGGCCCTCGCCGCGATGGACACCGGTTCCTGCTTTCCGCAGAGGAGCAGCAGGAGGGAGCGACGGATGTGACAACCACATAAAACACAGTCCTACATTTGTCTGGTTAACTTATACAGTTAAGTGCTGAATATCACAGTTAGGGCCTCTTTTACAAAGTTGTGCTACAGATTCTCAGTGCGGCAAAAGAGAGGAAGCTCATTCAATTCCTATAGGCTTCCTCTCATTTGGCGAGCAGTAATAAGTAGTGCGTTTTTTGTAAAATAAGCCTTTGATAAGCGATAGCCAATCTCACATAGAGGGGCATAATCGAACGGCGCCAGCCAAATCGATGGGCGGCCATCTTCGGGGCCGGCTCCGCGAAGGGGCGGAACCAAGCGTATTTTCGAAATACGCTTGGCGCCGGCCAAATCGCTCGCCGGGGTTAGATGAGATGGCCGACTCCAATTTTCAGCCATAATGGAAACCGGAGCAGGCCTTCTCAAAGCCGGCGAAATGTAAGGCATTTGGGCGTGGGAGGAGCCAGCATTTCTAGTGCACTGGACCCCCCTGACATGCCAGGACACCAACCGGGCACCCTAGGGGGCACTTTAAAAATTTTTTAAAAATAAAACAATTAGCTTCCAGGTGCATAGCACCCTTCCCTTGGGTGCTGAGCTCCCCATATCCCCCCCCCCCCCAAAACCCACTGGTCACAACTGTACAGCATTACCATAGCCCTAAGGGCTGAAGTGGGGCATCTACATGTGGGTACAGTGGGTTTTGGGGGGTTTTGGAGGGCTCCCATTTACCACCACAAGTGGAACAGGTAGGGGGGATGGGCCTGGGTCCTCCTGCCTGAAGTGCACTGCACCCACTACAAACTGCTCCAGGGACCTGCATATTGCTGTCAGGGAGCTGGGTATGACATTTGAGGCTGGCATACAGGCTGGCAAAAAAGTTTTTAAAGTTGTTGTTTTGAGGGTGGGAGGGGGTTAGTGACCACTGGGGGAGTCAGGGGAGGTCATCCCCGATTCCCTCCGGTGGTCATCTGGTCAGTTGGGACACCTTTTGGGATGGACCTGAAAAAAAAGGGTCCAAATAAAGCGGACCAAATTCTCGTGTCGGCCGGCTTTCTGTTTTCCATTATCATACAAAGCCGGCCATCTCAATGCACGCCCCCGTCCCGCCTTTGCTACCATGCTGACCCGCCCCCTTTGAACTTTCGCCGGCCCTGTGACGGAACGCAGTTGAAGCCGGCCAAAATCGGCTTTCGATTATGCCAATTTGGTCAGATTCAGGAAATCGCCGGCCATCTCCCGATTTGCGTCGGAAGATGGCCGTCGATCTCTTTCAAAAATAAGCTGGATAGCCTGATAGTAGAAATTTTGTATACAGAAAGGCACAACAAGTTGGTGCATCTCATTCATTGGAAACTCTGTAAGCATTGCAACATCAGTGTGCTGGAAAAGCATTGGGATAATAACCCTATGAGAATTGTGGGACATCCCCATCCCGACTGATGAAACGCTGGGTACCAGAAAACTGGACATAGTGGAAAAGAGAAAAATATCTACCAGAACGGCATTGATTATAGAGGTGTCAGTCCCAAGCGATTACTCAGCGAATCACGTGGAAAAAGGGAAGATCCTCAGGTACCAAGACCATAAAATGTGGCAGAAAGATACAGAAACATTTCCCATCATTTTGGGTGCCATAGCTTGATCAAAAAGAACTTCCACGTGCCCCTGGATAAGTTGCCTCATTACATCTTATGAGCCCCAGAAAGAAGCTTTCTTTGGCATGATGCAAGTACTACAGTGAGCATTAGCAGTAAATTTGAGAGACGGAGATCATATTCCACATACCCTGGCTTAGGAGTGAGGTTCATGGTATGTGCAAAACTAACCCATTTGGATATGTTGCCCAATGTGAGCTCATTTAGCCCCTGATATTCAGTGCTGGGCTGTAGCTAGCTACTGTCACTGAATATTTGGGCCTTGGGTGGATGCCGAAAGTTATCCAGGTACTTCATGTGATTTGTTGATAATCGCTTGGGACTGACACCTCTATAATCAAAAAACAAGTCAGGTGGTGCTTAAAGCCCACCTCTTTGCTACTGCTTTCCACTCCTAACCATGACTCTCTTACTCAACACCCTCACTTATCACCCCTACCACTGCAATTTCCCCACCCCTAGCTGTCTGTTCGTCTGTCCAATTTAGATTGTAAGCGCTGTTGAGCAGGGACTGTCTTTTAATGTTAATTTGTACAGCGCTGCGTAAGTCTAGTAGCGCTATAGAAATGTTTAATAGTAGTAGTATGAGCCAAGTATAGGACAGTCAAGCCATTGTGACATCACTGATGAGGTTGGCTCTTAGGCATTGGTGGACTGAGGCATTATGACATCACAATGTCAGCTCTGGTTAAATCACCGCAGTTCCTCAGTACCTTTCCGCTCTCATCTCTCCCTAAACTCCTCCCCGTGAACTCCGTTCGCTGGGTAAATGTCTCCTGTCGTCCCCCTTCTCCCCCACTGCTAACTCCCGGCTCCGTTCCTTCTATCTCGCTGCTCCCTATGCCTGGAATAGACTCCCTGAGCCGGTACGTCAGGCTCAGTCTCTGGCTGTCTTCAAGTCTAGGCTTAAAGCCCACCTCTTTGCTACTGCTTTCGACTCCTAACCATGACTCTCTTACTCAACACCCTCACTTATCACCCCTACCACTGCGATTTCCCCACCCCTAGCTGTCTGTTCATCTGTCCAATTTAGATTGTAAGCTCTGTTGAGCAGGGACTGTCTTTTCATGTTCATTTGTACAGCGCTGCGTAAGTCTAGTAGCGCTATAGAAATGTTTAATAGTAGTAGTAGTAGTATTTATTTATTTTACTGAGAGCAAGGGCTCGCATATTTCTAAAAAAACCACTTTGAATGTAGTTGTAAAAACCTCAGAAAGGCGGAATATCAAGTCCCAGTTACCTTTCCCTATTTGAGATTGTACATGGAATGTTGCTACTATTGGAGGTTCTAGATGGAATGTTGCTACTATTGAGATTCTGTTGCTACTATTTGAGATTCTACATGGAATGTTGCTAGTGGAGGAGTAGCCTAGTGGTTAGTGTAGCAGACTCTGATTTTGACTCCTAACCATGACTCTCTTACTCAACACCCTCACTTATCACCCCTACCACTGCAATTTCCCAACCCCTAGCTGTCTGTTCGTCTGTCCAATTTAGATTGTAAGCTCTGTTGAGCAGGGACTGTCTTTTCATGTTCATTTGTACAGCGCTGCGTAAGTCTAGTAGCGCTATAGAAATGTTTAATAGTAGTAGTAGTAGTATTTATTTATTTTACTGAGAGCAAGGGCTCGCATATTTCTAAAAAAACCACTTTGAATGTAGTTGTAAAAACCTCAGAAAGGCGGAATATCAAGTCCCAGTTACCTTTCCCTATTTGAGATTGTACATGGAATGTTGCTACTATTGGAGGTTCTAGATGGAATGTTGCTACTATTGAGATTCTGTTGCTACTATTTGAGATTCTACATGGAATGTTGCTAGTGGAGGAGTAGCCTAGTGGTTAGTGTAGCAGGACTCTGATTTTGACTCCTAACCATGACTCTCTTACTCAACACCCTCACTTATCACCCCTACCACTGCAATTTCCCAACCCCTAGCTGTCTGTTCGTCTGTCCAATTTAGATTGTAAGCTCTGTTGAGCAGGGACTGTCTTTTCATGTTCATTTGTACAGCGCTGCGTAAGTCTAGTAGCGCTATAGAAATGTTTAATAGTAGTAGTAGTAGTGGTGCGCCAAACTCAACAAGGAAGAGAACAACAAAAGGCAGACCTTGTGAAAAACACGGTCTTTAGTAGTCAATTAAAAGCTCCCAGAGGTATCAAAACAAAACGCCCAACATGGCCATGTTTCATCATAATAATGAGCTGCTTCAGGGGCAGTGGTAACCAGCTGATGTAAAACTTCAGAATCAGCCTGGCTGGTGCAGCTGTTGAAACATTGCAAGCAATGCTCTGAAATCAGTTTTTGTTTGAAATTGCTGTATATAGAGTAAAACCAAACCATCTTTTAGAAGGAATTCACTTCAGGCAGTGTACAACAAGAATAAGTCAAACATTAGCAATAGATAATTACAGCAATAAAAATATTTGAATAACAATAGAAAGTATGTTATGCTATGTTATATCATATGCTATTGTCCACCAAACACCTATACAGCTCGAGGTGGATCACACTACAAAAAAAAAAAAAGATCCAGTATGTCTAGGAGTTACAACAAACAAAACAAAATAACTATTATTTTAAATAGTTGTATTCTTGTGTTAATACTAATTGTCTTGCAATGCTTCTTCTTGTTTTGTAAGCCACATTGAACCTGAGCTTTCTTGGGAAAATGTAGAGTAGACAAATCATAATAAAAATAAATAAAATATATAATCCGAATCAAGAGAATCTATAAAAAAAAGTTCCAGACTGCACAAAACACAGCGGCGAGACTGATCCTGGGAAAATCACGTTTTGAACATGCTCAACCTCTGCGTTTCCTTCTCCACTGGTTGCCTGTGAAGGAACGCATCTCTTTTAAAATCTGCTCATTAACTCATAAAATCATTTACAGGCAAGTTCCGGAGTATATGCTTGACCTTGTTAACCTCCCACCCAGAAACGCAGTGGCCACCTCGCGTTCGTATCTCAACCTGCACTTCCCAAATTGCAAAGGCATCAAATACAAATCGATCTTCGCTTCGTCTTTCCACTACTCCAGTGCTAAGAATTGGAATGCCTTGCCGAAATACTTAAAACTGCAATTGGATCACCAATTGTTCAAGAAGCTGCTCATCTATTTGGGTTAACCTACTCCCACTATACTCTTACCGATTAATGACTCCACTTGCTTCTCTCTGATATAGATATACCCCTTTCCCTGCTTAATGTCTCTTACCATATCTCTTACTGTATTGTGTATTTATTTTAATAATCTTATGTAAGCCACATTGTGCCTGCATGTGTGGGAAAATGTGGGGTAGAAATGTACCATAAATAAATACATACATACATACATACATACATACATACATACATAAATAAATAATCCAAATCCGAAGGGTCTATAACCCTCTCTGTGAAAAGAGAAATGTTTTCAATTTTTTTTCTGAACAATAGATAATGTTGGCATTGTCACAAAACTGGAGGTAATACATTGAAAATCATAGCCATTTGATATTGTAGTGATGAATAAATGTACTTAGCAGATCTCAATCTAGTATCAGCTGAAAACTGCAAAAGAAATTGGTTTCAGTTTCTAGTGGAGGAGTGGCCTAGTGGTTAGAGCACTGGTCTTGCAATCCAGAGATGACAGTTCAAGTCCCTCTGCTGCTCCTTGTGATCTTGGGCAAGTCACTTAACCCTCCATTGCCTCAGGTACAAACTTCGATTGTGAGCCCTCCTGGGACAGTAGAAATATCTAGAGTACCTGATAATAACTTACCTTGAGCTACTACTGAAAAAGGTGTGAGCACAATCTAAATAAATAGCTCTATGTAATAAGGATGACAAATCTGTTGTGTAAGAAGGGCCATTACCAGATAAAACTTTAAATACAATTACACTCGCCAATGCGATTTTAAGTATAGCATAAGGTATAAGCGAAGATGGACACAGTGGAGAAGACGCTTCAGTCTTGCTGCAGCCAGTAACGCTGTTGTAGAGTGCAGTGAATCTCTGAATTTACTTATTTGACAATTGTCAGTTTGTGGTATTCATAACGCATTTTAGTGTCCCTCAAGATCGATTTGGGAGCCATTGTTCCAGCCTACTTTGCATATTACACGCCTCAAGCTTCGCAAAGGATCCAAAGGGCTATATTTTGTTGTGTTCATCTCCGAGATATATATGGTGGTCGGGACTGAGTCTGCAGCGGAACATTTGTTCACTCATTTGTTGCACATCGATTTTTCATCTGTGAACGCTGTGCTTTTCATCTTTTGATATTTTCTACTGATTGGATACGGGACGTTGTTTATTGGGACATGGTTATGTAACATCACAGCAGATTTATAGATCTGTGATGATCTATTGTGGATTTGATGTATCCTGTGAACAACAAAACAATTCTATATAGCTGAGGTAGATGAAATGTTAGTTATCAATTGTATGGAGTGATATGTGAGATCTACTGGGTTGAGTTGGGATATTTGATGTAATAACTGTTTAAAGAAGAAACTAGTGTGATATAGTGAGAATTTGCATAATTGGTGGAGCTAATGAGTACGAGATATATCAAACATATAAACGACAAGTGACCGACTCGCCTGCAAATTCGCAGTAGAGACTTCCCTCTCTGTCCCGTGATGACGTCAGAGGGCGGAACAGAGAGGGAAACGGAGTCGGAGTCACTGTCGGATGCTGCCGCCTGGAAACGAACATCGTGCGCACCAACCTCCACCCTCCCCCCCCCATCCCCGCCGCTGCTCCCTCCCCCCTCCGTGCCGGGCCCCCTGCACTGACCTGACAGTGCCTCTCACCTCAGTGTGGAAGCGCTGCAGGCAGCAGCAGAGCGATCTACTGCTGCCTCCAGCGCTTTCACATGGAGGTGAGAGGCGCTGTCAGGTCAGTGCAGGGGGCTTGGCACGGAGGGGGGAGGGAGCGGCGGCGAGGAGGGTAGCTGGAAATCTCGCCCGTTTTAACGGGCTTAACGGCTAGTAAGTGGAATAAATAAAGGAATACATGCATTTAACTATTTGCTTCATTTTTAAAGCTCATTTCGTGTTTCTGGATGTTTTAATAATCTTGCCGTGTTAAAGGTTATTGGTACTATGCAGGTGGCAGAGGTTAAAAAACAACAAATCCTGTTGGAAGTAAAATATGTATTATAATCTCTAGATAAACATTGCCGTGATCTTTGCTCCTTTTAGTTGTAAATCCTAGCTCCTGTAAGTTCTCCAGCTCTGTCATTTCAATCATTTGCTCTTTTCAAGTGGTGAACCTAAAAATAGAGCATCTAGCCATATATAATAGCATCGCTTGAAGTCTGAGCATTGGCTGCGGCTCTCCAGCCTTCCAAGGTCTTAATTCAACTAGCCCATGCTTATTTAACACTCATAAATGCAGCTTTCAAAATGATTGACAAGAGAAACATTGCCCCAAAATTCCAGCTGGTGTCATTCAAAGGACAGTGAAGACTGATTAACATTTGAAGCACTTCACAGCTAAGTGGACCATGAAGGGGGGAGGGAGAGGGAGAAAACTGAGATACAAAATACAGCATCAGTAAGTTATAATTATTCTTTTTAAGTACTGTTGTTAATACTTTTACATTCTTACAGCCCAAACTTAGATTGAGAGCTCTCCAGGTACATGGAAATATCCACTATATTACTTTCTACTACTACTACTAATCATTTCTATAGCGCTAGTAGACATAAGGCAGTGCAGGTACCTGAATATAAATCACCTTGAGCTACAACTGAAGAAGGCATGAACAAATCCAAATCAATAAAAATAAAATTAAAAAAGTATCTAAACAGTGCTATAAAATATAAATGTACCTCAGTGGAAACATGGGTAGAGTTAATGCTTAACACAAGCTAATGGAGGTAGAACAAGAGAGAGAATCCTCTAACCTGCAGGAATAAGAATAAAAACATAAGAAAAGGAAATGTATGTGCATGGGTGTGTGTGTGGGGAGGGGGGGGGGCGGTAATAAGGATGCTTGTGCCTGGAAAAATAGACACCTACGGATACACCTGTCTTTAATAACATGTGCAGAAGGGGCTGAACTATTTAGGAAATGCCTTTATGTACTTCCTAAAATATGTATCCGCTGGGGGAAAACATGCCTATTTTATGAAGTATAGTATATATATACAGCAGTGGCCAGGAAATGAATACCGGGTGGAAGCGGGAGGCAGGAGGTAGAATGGAGAGAGTAGGAAGATGGGGAGAGATGGAGGGGACATGGAGATGGGCTGGAGAAAGACAGAAACTGTTGGAGATAAGGATGGAGAGAAAGGGGGGATCCTGGCTGAGAGCAGAAAGAGGGAAGATGCTGGAAGGAAGGGTCGGGAGAGAAACAAGAAAGACATTGAAGGATGGGGAGAGAGAGGGGGGACATGATGAATGGAAAAGGGTAGAGAGAGAGACACACTGGATGGAAAGAAGGGGAGACGGGGTAGACAGATGGAAGGATGAGAGAAATAGAAAGACACTGGATAGACCGGTGAGTCTGACGTCGGTCCCGGGCAAGATGGTGGAGGCTATTATTAAGAATAAAATTGCAGAGCATATACAAAAACATGGACTGATGAGACAAAGTCAGCACGGATTTAGTGAAGGGAAGTCTTGCCTCACCAATCTAATGCATTTTTTTGAGGGGGTAAGCAAACATGTGGACAATGGGGAGCCGGTTGATATTGTATATCTGGATTTTCAGAAGGCGTTTGACAAAGTGCCGCACGAAAGACTCCTGAAGAAATTGCAGAGTCATGGAATCGGAGGTAGGGTATTATTATGGATTAAGAACTGGTTGAAAGATAGGAAGCAGAGAGTAGGATTGCGTGGCCAGTATTCTCAGTGGAGGAGGGTAGTTAGTGGGGTCCCGCAGGGGTCTGTGCTGGGTCCGTTGCTTTTTAATGTATTTATAAATGACCTAGAGATGGGAATAACTAGTGAGGTAATTAAATTCGCCGATGACACAAAATTATTCAGGGTCGTCAAGTCGCAGGAGGAATGTGAACGATTACAGGAGGACCTTGCGAGACTGGGAGAATGGGCATGCAAGTGGCAGATGAAGTTCAATGTTGACAAGTGCAAAGTGATGCATGTGGGTAAGAGGAACCCGAATTATAGCTACGTCTTGCAAGGTTCCGCGTTAGGAGTTACGGATCAAGAAAGGGATCTGGGTGTCGTCGTCGATGATACGCTGAAACCTTCTGCTCAGTGTGCTGCTGCGGCTAGGAAAGCGAATAGAATGTTGGGTGTTATTAGGAAGGGTATGGAGTCCAGGTGTGCGGATGTTATAATGCCGTTGTATCGCTCCATGGTGCGACCGCACCTGGAGTATTGTGTTCAGTACTGGTCTCCGTATCTCAAAAAAGATATAGTAGAATTAGAAAAGGTACAGCGAAGGGCGACGAAAATGATAGTGGGGATGGGACGACTTTCCTACGAAGAGAGGCTGAGAAGGCTAGGGCTTTTCAGATTGGAGAAGAGACGGCTGAGGGGAGATATGATAGAAGTGTATAAAATAATGAGTGGAATGGATCGGGTGGATGTGAAGCGACTGTTCACGCTATCCAAAAATACTAGGACTAGAGGGCATGAGTTGAAGCTACAGTGTGGTAAATTTAAAACGAATCGGAGAAAATTTTTCTTCACCCAACGTGTAATTAGACTCTGGAATTCGTTGCCGGAGAACGTGGTACGGGCGGTTAGCTTGACGGAGTTTAAAAAGGGGTTAGATAGATTCCTAAAGGACAAGTCCATAGACCGCTATTAAATGGACTTGGAAAAATTCCGCATTTTTAGGTATAACTTGTCTGGAATGTTTTTACGTTTGGGGAGCGTGCCAGGTGCCCTTGACCTGGATTGGCCACTGTCGGTGACAGGATGCTGGGCTAGATGGACCTTTGGTCTTTCCCAGTATGGCACTACTTATGTACTTATGTACTTATGTACTTAGAAGGAGGGGGAGAGAGACACTAGATGGAAGGATCAGAAGAGAGGGTAGATGGGTGGAAAGATGGGGAGAGAAAGAGGGAAGACGCTGGATGGCAAGGTAGGGAGAAAAAGAGAGGAGACGCTGGATGGAAGGATGCAGAAAGAAAGAGGTGAAACATTGGAAGGATGGGGAGAGAAAGAGGGGAGTTGCTGGATGGAAAGGGGGAGAGGACAGAGTAGTGAAAGACTGGCGAACAAGAGGAAGGGGCCTGGGGAGAACAAGGGTGAGGAACAGATGAAAAGCCATAGGTAGATGAATTAAGGAAATTGAAGAATGAATAGTAAGAATTAATTAAATCTGGACAGAGAGAGAGGCAGAACAATATTGACGAAAACAAAGAAAAAGGAGAGAAAATGGCAAATGGACAGGAAACCCTGGCAAGAGAGTTAAAAGCAGGAAAGCAGAATCAAGAAACTGGGAGCAACACAATTAGAAAAAGTAAATGGCCAGACAACAAAGGTAAAGAAAATAATTTTATTTTTAATTTAGGATAAAGTAGTGTGGTAGCTGTGTTAATAAAGTTTAGTAAATGCAAATAAAACACAAAATAGAAAATAAGGTGATACCTTCACTGATTTTAAAACATTTTGATTAGCTTTTCATAGACCAACACTTCCTTCCTCAGGTCAGGAGATGATAACATAACAGCATTATACTGACCTGAGGCAGGAGGTTTTGGCCTCTGAAAGCTAATTGAAAAGAGGGTGTTAGGCTATTAAAATAAAATATTTTTTGAAATGGCCGTGGGTTTGAGGTGTGCCAGGGGGCACAGTAATGTAGAGTGGCAAAGTGGGGTGGGGAGGGGGCGTGTACTAAAATCTCCCTCTCAAAAATTGGGACCCCTTGGCACCTCTGCTAAGCACAAAGCTTCTCCTCAGATTTGTGTCCTGGTTTGCTAAGAATGCCCATAATACCTGAAGCTGTCATTGAGCCTGGTATCCTTATTCAGTCTCATATTCAGTGGAGAGGGAGGGGGGCAGCAACCACTGGGGGATTAAGAAGGTGTCATGCCTTCATCTCGCTAGTGGTCAATACACGTTTTTATACCCTGGATGTGACTGAACAGGTCTAACCTATGACACCCTTCTTTCTTCCCATTTGGTAATCACTGTTGGGTGTTCTAATTTCCTATAGTTTATCCCTCTGTAGCTCTCCAATCCTCCCCTCTTCCAGTGCAGAGACTGGTAGGATCCAGCCAATGGGGAGGCTTCTAGTCACAGGTAGGAAGGGCTGAGCAGCAAGGGCTGAAATTGGTAGAGGCTAAGTCTTGCATTGGGTTTTGGAGAGAGCTGTGGAGACACTGCCTGGGAGAGTGCATGCATTTGCATATGTTTCTGTGTCATAAAATTGAGCCCCCCCCCCCCCCTTTGAAAATGTGGGCTGCTCTTCCCTTTGAAGGTCCACTGCTGCAAATGTACCTGTACACATACTATATGAACGGAAGATTTCAGTCCATGGAATTTAACCAACTAGCTATTACGTTTCCTGGGCAAATTCTTTTCAGCACTGGCCTAATACTGCCTTTTCTGTCTTTATACTTTCATAAACACAAACAAAAGTGATTTTTTTTTCAAATTTTGCTACTTCCATTTGTGAAACATTCCTTAACATGTAATATAGCTCAGACACATTGAGGGACATTTTTAACATGATATATAAGTCTGACTTTCGAAGATTTGCTCAAAACTTCCAGAATCCGAGTAGGAAACAGAGATATTTTTGAAACAGTGAAATGTCTATTTTTTTTTTAATGTACACTTGCTAGATGTTTTTCTGCTCTGTGCATTTATATTTTTGGTCCATTTTTGAAAAAAAAAATCCAAATGAAAAGTGCACTAAATCAAGCCATTGGGATGTAGGAGGAGGCAGCATTCTTAGTAGACTGGACACACAGACATCCCTGCAGAGCCTTAGAGCACTGCAGTGGACTTCACATAAAATCTCCCAGATACACATCTTATATTGTATGGTGAGCCCTCCAAAACCCACCAAAAACCTACTGTACTCAACTATACACTACTACAATAGCCCTTATGGCAACACCTATCTGTGGGTTAGTAGGTGTCACAAAGTGCCTAGCCACCCACCTAGGGTTACCTTGTGGCCACTTAGATAGGTCCCAGCGCAGCTCAGATTAGCCTGCGCCTGCTGCTTGTGCTATACACTAGCACCGTCCTCCCACTGACTGGGTCCCAACTGCCTCTGTGCGAGTCTCCCACTCTCAAATTATCCCCAATTATCCCCAACACACAAACCATCAGGATTCTTTATCAGTCCAGACAAAGAGGCAAAAAACTGAAAATTGTTTATTGTCTTAAAATTTGAACAGCATAATATAAAAAGTGCAATCAGCAAATATTAACAGGTACAACACTAACTATATATTTGTTTACTTTCTAGAAAGTACCTAGGGAGATCAGGACATATATCTGCTCACCAGTTATCAAATATAACTGTTTTACAGGAATTTAACAAAGAGCTTTCTCTCTTTCTTCTCCCGGTCTGAAACTGGGGCAAAAGCTAGTGCAATCCAAATGAAAAGAGCTCCTGGGCCAATCAGAATCCAGAGCAACAAGTTTCAAAAATAGCTGGTTACATCACTGCAGGCATTTCCTTTATCTGTGTTAACTAAAGAAGAAAAGGTTAGTTGTTTGTAACAGCTTAAAATATAACATGCATCACCTCTAGCCAAACTAGAGATATACACTTCAAGAATTAATTAAGGCAGTTTTACTGGCTTAAAACACACTGTTCTGTCACAGTAGGTTTTTGGTGAGTTTTAGATGGCTCACACTTTCCACCACAAATGTAACAGTTAGAGGGGATATGGACCTGGTTCCTCTTCTCTACAGTGCACTGCACCAACCACTGCTTTATGCCACTTTTTAAATGTTTTTCCCTTTCAAAAATCAGCCCCATTGTCCCTTGGCACCTCTGATTTTAAGCAAAGGCAACGGATGGTGAAAATGACTTGCACAACTTCTTTGGTTCTTGGCTCACTGCTGCAGAGCTGCCAAGTTACCCTGCTCCAGGAGGGAGACTTTTTGACCAATCCATTGGTTGAATTTACATGCCAATTCAGCATGTTATTTGCAGTCCCTGATACTACCAAGTTAAATCATGTCCCATAGAGTACCAGGATAGGGTTGCAGAAATCCAGGACTAGTTCAGAATTTCCTTCCAGGAATTTGGTAACTTGGCTGCTCTCTATCTCTAACCATTAAGCTTCTTCATTTGAGGCAAGTGCATGCAGGGTCCTCCTGTTTAATCACAAAGCATTACTGCTACCACACCCACAGACAGACTCTATGCTTTCCCTCCTAGTTCTGGAGAAATTAAATGATGGGAGAGGGGGCAAGGGTGAGAAAAGAAATAAATCTGGGGAAGAGGGAAGGGGAAATCCCTGTAGTGGGGCCCACAAATATACTTGCCAAGGTAAAAATATAGTGTTAATCCTACCCTGAGCGTGTTGACTGCATATCGAACAGTATGAATTATTCTTGCATTATGCTTAAACTTTAGAGGGCAAGCAGCCTTTCCTGTCATATCGGTCTTTTTTTCCCAGTGTACTTGATGGATGTGCTAGACAAGGTCAATAGACCTTGGAATTCTTAAAGGTGTCTTCAAAGTATGGTGACAATTGTTTCATATGCCGGACTTTGGTGGACTTTTCCAAATGTCTATCATTTAGTTTAACTTTCTACATTATGCCCAAAAATATTAAGCATTTTCTCAGCAGTGCTCAACAAATATTGAATTAAGATATTTTGGTTATTGCTTTTCATCACACAGATTTTAAAAAATGTATATGCTAACCTCCAGCTCAAATTCCTAGGAGATCGGACACAGGGTAGCTTTTCCAGGCTAACAAATATGTAAATGAACATAATTATTCAAATGTGCCTAATAAATATGCATGCATGATAGTCTAATATCCTGCCTGACTTGTAGATCCTGAAGGACTGGAGTTCAGAAAGGCCAGAAGTTGAGAGAGGAAATGACAGACGTCAAGAGAGAAAAGAAAAAGAAAAATGAATGAAGAGTAAGTAAGCCATAAAAAACTATGCATAGACCCCTTGATTCTATATGGCATGACTTAAGTATTCCAGATTTGTGTGTGCAACTTAATTAGTTAGCAAGCCAATCAGTGCTGATAATTGCCAATTAACAAGCAATTATTGACACTAATTGGCATTAATTTGAATTTACGCGCACAACTGTCTATGCATATTCTGCAATGTTATACGTGTAAATTCTAAGTTGCACAATTGAGAAGGAGCGTGGCCATGAGCATGGAATGGGCGGGTTGTGGATGCTTTTACAATCTATGCATGTTGTTATAGAATACACCTGGTCCATGCCTAATTTAGGCATCGGGATTTATGCCGTTTTACTTGGCGTAACTGCCCATGACTAAATTTAGTCACGCAGATGGGCGCTCAGCATATTCTATAAACCGCATGTAGATTTAGGCTTATTCTATAAAGTACACCTAAATGTAGGCAAACTTTATAGAAGACGCCTAGGTATATTTTTTTTCAGTGTGGAGTTTTCAGGCGTGATATATAAAATCTAGCACAAAGTTCTTTAGAGGAATGTATTAGATAAGCCAGCTTATTTTCGAAGGAGAAGGGCGCCCATCTTTCGACACAAATCAGGAGATGGGCGCCCTTCTTGCAAGGCTGCCCAAATCGGCATAATCAAAAGCTGATTTTTGACACCCTCGCGGGGATGACCAAAGTTTATGGGAGCATGTTGGCAGTGTAGCGAAGGCGGGACTAGGTCATGATTAGGAGATGGGCGTCCTCGGCCGATAATGGAAAAAAGAAGGGCGTCCCTGACGAGCACTTTGCCGACTTTACTTGGTCCATTTGTTTTCATGACCAAGCCATGAAAAGATGCCCGACTGAGCAGATGACCACCGGAGGGAATCGAGGATGACCTCCCCTTACTCCCCCAGTGGTCACTAATCCCCTCTAACCATAAAAAACAGGTTAAAAATACTTTTTTGCCAGCCTCTATGCCAGCCTCAAATGCCATACTCAGGTCCATCGCAGCAGTATATAGGTCCCTAGATCAGTTGTAGTGAGTGCAGTGTACTTAAGACAGGTAGACCTGGGGGGGGGGGGGGGGGGGGCTCAGCACCCAAGGTAAGGGAGCTATGCACCTGGGAGCAATTTCTGAAGTCCACTGCTGTGCCCCCTAGGGTGCCCAGTTGGTGTCCTGGCATGTGAGGAGGACCAGTGCACTACAAATGCTGGCTCCTCCCATGACCAAATGGCTTGGATTTGGCCATTTTTGAGACGGACGTCCTTAGTTTCCATTATCGGCGAAAACCAAGGTCGGCCATCTCTAAGGTCGACCTAAATGTTGAGATTTGACCGAGCCCCGACCGTATTATCGAAACAAAAGATGGGCGCCCATCTTGTTTCGATAATATGGTTGGGGACGCCTCTTTACAGGGCCGTCCTTAGAGATGGGCGCCCTTAGAGATGGGTGCCCCCGTTCGATTATGCCCCTCAAGGTGTCTCAAAGCTGTAGGAGTCAATATTCAGTGATATCTAGATCCTGACATGATATTCGGTGGCACCTAACGGGAGAGTGCCACTGAATATTGTCTGACAACTGTGGCACTATCTAGGGTGGTCATGAGGCAGAACCATAAGTTATGCAGGAACTGCCAAGATTCAGTGCCATGCCAAAAAACTACCCGGGCAAGTAGGACCGCATAAATAACAATCATGACTTGCATGGATGGAAACCTGGGTACTGGCTCTGAACTTTGTCAGTAACATAGTAGAAGATGGTCCATCCAGTCTGCCCAACAAGATAAACTCATAGCATAAGGTATGATGCAGTAATACATATACATACTTGATCTTGATTTGTCCTTGACATTTTCAGGGCACAGACAGTAGGAATCTACTTGACACTGGCCTTGTTCCTCAACTACTGAAGCTGTCATTGAGGTCCCACTCTAGGAAATCCAAAATTGTCCAGCCACTATCTGGGCACAGATCGTAGAAGTCTGTCTGGCACTGGCTTTGCTTCCCAATTAATGGAGTTGCCATTTAATCACCACTAACTTTGTTTGGTTCCGTTCTTTCCATACAGGATTCCTTTGTGTTTATCACATGCATGTTTAAATTCTATTATCATTTTCATCTCCAATTCCTCGCAGTAGTGGCGTACCAAGGGGGGGCGGGGGGCGGTCCGCCCCGGGTGCACACCGCTGGGGGGTGCCGCGGTGCGCGCCTGTCAGCTGCGAGTTTGCTACGCTAAATTCTCTCGTTCGCTGCAGCTCCCTTCCTCTGCCCCAGAACAGGTTACTTCCTGTTCCGGGGCAGAGGGAGGGAGCTGCAGCGAACGAGAGAATTTAGCGTAACGAACTCGCAGCCAACAGGTGCGTGCTGCGGCACCCCCCCCAGGGGCGTGCACCCGGGGGGGGTGCCATTTCGCAGGGGGGGCGCACTGCACCCGGGGGGGGGGGAGGGCGCATCGGCGATCCGCCCCGGGTGTCTTCGAGGCTAGGAACGCCACTGCCTCGCAGGAAGGCATTCCAGATATCTACCACCCTCTTCATGGAAAAGTACTTTCTGACTTTATTCCTGATTTGGCTGCCCTGCAGCCTAAATTCTAAATTCACGCCCTCTTAGTTCTACTGCCTTACCATCTCTGGAAAAAGGTTGTTTATATATTAGTACCTTTCAAATATTTGAATGTCTGTATCATATCACCCTCGTCTCTCCTTTCCTCCAGGGTATACATCTTCAGGTCATCAAGTCTCTTTTCATATGTCTTGTGGTGCAAACCCCATACAATTTTTGTTGCTTTTCTCTGAACCGCTTCAAGTTTTTTTATGTACTTAGCAAGAAACAGCCTCCAAAACTGAACCAATATTCCAAGTGGGTCCTCACCAGTGACTTGTCCAGGGGCATCAACACATACTTTCTTCTGTTGATTTTACTCCTCTACATGCAGCCTAGCATCCTTCTGGCAGTGGCCAGCACTTTCTCACATTGTTTCATCCCCTTGAGATCTTCAGATACCATCACGTCAAGGTCCCTCTCCAGAGCTGTGCATATCAATCTCTCACCTTCTATCTCATACATTTCCTTTGGATTTCTGCACTCCAAGTGCATTACTCTACACTTCTTCACATTACATTTTAACTGCCAGACCTTTGACCATTCTTCTACTTTTTTGGAGATCTCTTCTTATGATTTTTACTCCCTCCGGGGTATCCTTTTTATTTACTCTCTTTGTGTCATCTGCAAAAAGGCCAATTTTTCCTCTAACCCTTCAGCAAGGTCTTTCACTAATTTATTGAACAGAGCTGGCCCCAGTACCAATCCCTGAGGCACTCCATTATTCATCTTCCTTTCCTCTGAGTGAAATCAATTTACCACCATCTATTCACCACATTGGGTCCTACGCTCATTCCTCTCAGCTTATTCTAGAGTCTTCTGTGAGAAACCATAACAAAGGCTTTGTGAAATCCATGTACCTTACATCAAGTGCACATCCTTTATCCAGTTCTTTGGCCATCCAATCAAATAAATCAATCTGATTATTTTGTCAGGATTTTCCTGTAGTAAAGCCATGTTGCCTCGGATCCTGCAACCTGTTGGATTCTAGAAAGTTAACTATCTTTCCCTTCAGCAGCAAGTCCATTATTTTCCTACCACCAACATGAAGCATAGCAGACTGTTGTTTTCCACATCTTCCCTGACCCTACTTTTGTGAAGGAGGACCACATCCGCTCTTCACCAATCCCCCCAAAAAACCTCTCCCATCCCAAAGATCTATTAAATAAATCCTTAAGAGGTTCCACCAGGATTTCTCTGCGTTTTCTCAGTATTCTGAGATATATCCTATCCAGCCCAAGATTTTCAAGTTGTTGATAAACACTTTCTGCCGTGAACGGTGCAATATCCACTCCATTCCCAGATATACCCTCAGCAACCGATCATGGTCTTTCACCAGGATTTTCTTCTACATAGTTGTTCTCAGCATCTTTCAGTCTTACAATTCCATTTTTAGCCCTTCCCCTAATATATCCAAAAAAGTTCTTGTAACCTCTCTTTACATCTTTAGCTATTTTTTCTTCTTCCTGTGCTTTTTTCAACCATATAGAAACAGAGAAATATAAAAATATGATGGCAGATAAAGGACATATGGCCCATCCAGTGTGCCCATCCTCAGTAACCACTAACTCCTCCTTTTCCTAAGAGATCCCACATGTCCATCCCACACCTTCTTAAACTCTGACACAATCTTTGTCTCCACAACCTACACCAGAAGGCCAATCCATGCATCCACCACCCTTTCCGTGAAAGATTATTTCCTCAGAATCATACTAAGCCTATTTCCTCTTGTCTATCTTTTGCCATCTCATTCCAGAGGTTTCCTTCATTTGAAAAAGGCCCACCTCCTGTACATTAACACTACTGAGGAATTTAAATGTCTCTATCATATCCCCTTTCTCTTGCCTCTCTTCCAGCATATCCATGTTGAGGTTCATGAGCCTGTCCATATATGTTTTATGACTGAGACCGCCGACTAATTTTGTAGCCACCCTCTGGACCAACTCCATCCTGTTTACATATTTCCATAAGTGTGGTCTCCAGAATTGCATACCAGAGACTTGTACATATTTCCCTCTTCACTTATTTGAGTTTAATCCAGTAACCTTTCCTATGATCTTCTTGTTGTGTTCTGCATTTCTTGAGCATAGCCTCTGTTGCCTTTATTTTTTCGGCCTCTTGTTTGGAGAACCATATAGACTTCCTGTTTATCTCTTTCTTTATTGTTTACTTTCCTTGTGTAACAGCCCCTTACTGGGTGCTCCTGGATTCAGGGCCCAACCAGACTGGAGCCTCCCAAGAGCAGTCTCCATTGGTCCCTTACTCACTTGGCACTCGGTGCTTCCTCTGGGGGAAGAAAAGTGTTAGCAGGTGGTATTATCCACTTCTCCCCACAGGAAATATCTAAAAAACAGAAGAACTGCTGCGAACAGGCTTTGCTAATAAATTAAATAGGCTTTATTTAACTATTTAAACAAAATAGTTTACATGTCTAGAAAAATGTAGTCCAACAATACAGTATAGCTTGATATTTTTCCATGTACTTCCTCTTCCTCCCATGTATCTAAAATCTTCTTTTTTACACTAGGTTAAGCATTTTATCTCCCAGACCTGGTCTGAATTTACAACTTTAAAAGGTCTGTTGACCTAAAGCCTTTAATCCTACAGTGCCTACTGGTAAGATTGCTGATCCACGGAGTCTTTTAGGACTGTAGGGCCACCCAGTGAAATTTGCCTAAGCAGTTTCTGACACAAAGAATGTGCTTTGGCCCAGTAGATCGAGAGGCTTTGGGGATCCCAGTGATGTGTGAGAGGAAACTACAAACCTTACCAATGAAAGAGAAGGCAAAAGTGTAAGAGGTCAAACATGTACATAACAATACTTCAAAGATCACCTCACTGCCATTCAAAATATATCTGCAGCACCCCCAGACCACCCTTTGGAGCTACAGGACTGGTGAATGCCAGATCAGCTGCTAAGAAATCCTCAGTGATCCATGAACAGTATCCTGACATTTTATAAAGAAAAGAAACCTGGCTAGATTTAAACAGGAGTTTACCAATGGCTGGACTATGTCCAACAGGTTTCAACATAAAACATCAACCAAGACCAAGAAGACAGAGTAGAGGGGTAGACGTCCTGATTCGGGATATAATAAAACTCCAAAGAGTCATCATCCCCCAGCTAAATGAATCAGAATCTCTTTTAATCCAGCTAGAAGAGGAGAAACCAATCTGGCTGCTCATGGTATACCAAGCATCTCATAACACACTATCTGTGTAAGAGCTCCTTGACCTGATTACATAAGTGACTCTGAATTAATCTAGGATGGCAATCATGGGAGATTTTGGTCTACACATTGAAGTTCAAGTTACCACCATAACTGTCTTCCTGGACATGATGACAACACTAGGATTCACAAAGGTGATCAATTCTCCAACCCATGAAAAGGGTCACAAACTAGACTTAGTATGCTACTAAGGGGCTGACATCCCAGAATACCGTGACCAAGACCAAGAAGACAGAGTGGAGGGGTAGATGTCCTGATTCGGGATATAATAAAACTCCAAAGAGTCATCATCCCCCAGCTAAATGAATCAGAATCTCTTTTAATCCAGCTAGAAGAGGAGAAACCAATCTGGCTGCTCATGGTATACCAAGCATCTCATAACAACACATCATCTGTGTAAGAACTCCTTGACCTGATTACATAAGTGACTCTGAATTAATCTAGGATGGTAATCATGGGAGATTTTGGTCTACACATTGAAGTCCAAGATACCACCATAACTGTCTTCCTGGACATGATGACAACACTAGGATTCACACAGGTGATCAATTCTCCAACCCATGAAAAGGGTCACAAACTAGACTTAGTACTCTACTAAGGGGCTGACATCCCAGAATACCGGGATAGCAGTATGAAATAACACCCCTACCATGGACAGACTGTTTTCTAATTAAGTTCTCCCTAAGTGATCACCTGAAACAAATTGTACCACCCAGAGTTTGGAAGGAGATCAGAGACAAGAAAAAGCTGACTTGAGAATTTCCTAGAGGACTTGGACTATCCACATGTGGATGAAAAGAATAGCTGTCTACAACCTTAGAAACACACAAGTCCAGGTGAAAATGTCCAAGTGCTCCTTCCTCCAAAGTGTGGATGTTTCTGTGAGAAGGATGTCCATGCCTTTGCTAACACCCCCTTTATTTATTTGGATTTTGGAACACAAGTAACAACATGGGGATTTGAACTGGCTACCTCTGGATTGCAAGACCAGTGTTCTAACCACTAGGCCACTCTTCTGCCCTGCTCCACTTCCTTGAAATTTGGCCATCCCTGTGTGTGTGGGGGGGGGGCAGTTGAGGACGTCCAAAATGTTTGAAAGAAGGACGTCCACACCTTCGTTATGCCTCCGCTGACACACACATACCTCCCCCCATGGACTTGCATACTGCCCCCCCTCACAGGGACAGCCAAATTTCAAGGGACTGGAGTGGTGGAGTAGCCTAGTGGTTAGAACACTAGTCTCGCAATCCAGTTCAAATCCCACTGTTGCTATTTGTGATCCAAAATCCAAATAAATAAAGGGTGTGTCAGAGGCATAGTAAAGGCATGGATGTCCTTCTCACAGAAACATCCATACTTTGGATATCCTCAACTGCTGTCGCAGGGACAGAGACATAGGAAGGACGTTCTGAACTGCCATTGCAGGAAAGGAGGTCCTCAACTGCATTGCAGCAACAGAGGCATAGCAAAGGACATCCTTCACCCACACTCTTAAAAAAAAAAGACTAAAGTTGTTTTTTTAGGGTTGGAGGTGGTTAGTGACCACTGGGGGAGTCAGGGGAGGTCATCCCCAATTCCCTCCAGTGGTCATCTGGTCATTTAGGGCACATTTTTGTGGCTTGGTCATAAAAAAAGGACCAAGTAAAGTCGGTCAAGCGTTCTTCAGGGACGCCCTTCTTTTTTCCATTATCGCTTGAGGACGCCCATCTGTTAGGCACGCCCCAGTCCTGCCTTTGCTACACCTTCCGACAAGCCCCCAGGAACTTTTGTCATCCCCGCGACGGGAAGCAGTTGGGGATGCCCAAAATCAGCTTTCAATTATGCCGATTTGGGTGACCCTGAGAGAAGGACGCCCATCTTCCAATTTGCGTCAAAAGATGGGCGCCCTTCTCTTTCGAAAATAAGCCTGATAATAATCTTTTTAATGGCCACGCGCTAATGGCAAAATTAGCTCATGGCCATTAATTTTGAAACTGGAAAATCAGCTATTTTCTGACTGCGTTAAAACTGGCCTTAACGTGTGAGAAAGACCCGCATAAGGGTATACTAAGGCCTCTTCTTAGTGTGGCTTAGTAAAAGAACCCCAGGGATTTTTAAAAGAATTAGTTCTTGCTTTTAAAAACAAACATTTGTCCCCAAACCTCTACTACCAATTTAAGACATGGTGAAGTGTTTATGAGAAAATAATTAATAGAACACACATATTTTAATGTGAAAAATATTGTTTTCTGTCAAATTTGAATTACAAGGAGTAAACAGAAATGAATGGAAAGTTTTCATAGGGGCTCTTTACTGATCTGCGTAGGTACCTACGTGTGTCCTACGTGTCAGTTTTGAACTACCGCCTCACTACTTTGTGGCCTGGGCAGTGATTTCATTTTTTACTCATGTCCACTATGCGCGCCGGAAAATATATGTTATTTTCTGGCACGTGGCGCTAACTGGGTGACATTGTAAGCGCATAGACCATTACTGCTCTGTTAACGCGTGAGACCTTACCGTTAGGTCCATGGGTGGTATAGAAATGCTAAATAGTAGTAGTAATAGTAGTAGTAGTGGTAAGGTCTCAGGCCCAAAATGGACACACACCAATTTTTATTTTGCCACATGTCAATTTTCAGCCAAAAAAAGGCCTTTTTTGTAGGTGCGCTGTAAAATGGACCCACATGCATCCAATACATGCGTCTACACCAGCACAGGTCACTTTTCGGCACAATTTAGTAAAAGGACCCCATAATTTGTTTCTATTGTTGAATAACGGTTATGATTACAAGAAGAACTCTTAGGACTCCTTTCATAAAGCCACTGTCGTTATTCTCATGTAGCAAATGCAACGGAGCCCATAGGAATCAATACCACAGTTTTGTAAAAGGAGCCCTTAGTACAGTGATGGGCAACCTTTTGAGCTTGGTGTGTCAAAATTCGCCAAAAAACCGAGCATAACTCGGGTGGTGTGTCACTTCGAGAAAAAAACCATAATTTCGCGATATTTATAGTTTAAATAACAAAAATGTATAATTGTAATATAAAACTGTATTTAATAAACCAAAAACTAATTATTTAACTTACCTACTTAGTGACTTCTTTGTTCATCTGTCAGTCGGTTTCTTTTGTTGGTCTTGATATTATTTAACTTGTGTGGGGTGCCATGAACTAAGATAAGTGAGGGGGAGGGGGAATTCTTTAACTAATCTGCCTATTAGTGACTTTTTTGTTGCTGAATTTCATTGGCTAAATCTTCAATTGAAGGTTGGTATTTTGTACACTTCAAGCCCAAGCAAGCGCTACTAACTTCATCTGTCAATCTGTTTCTTTTGTTGGTTTTGATATTATTTAACGCTGAGAATAAGGTTTCACAAAAGTACGTAGAGGGAAAAATTGTGAGTAAAGCCATTGCTATATTTTTCAGGGTGCTAAAAGTGTCTGGTAATCGGATCCAGGCACTCCAAATTTCCTGGTAACTCAGATATTCTCTTAATAATTGCATCTTTATTCTGCATATCGTGAAATAGAACTGGTGCACATCTTAGGAGAGTTTCTTTAATAAATTCTCCCTCACTGAGTGCTTTTCCATGCTGAGCTATGGAGTGAGCAATGCTCAAACTTGCAGATGTTAAATTTGTAGAACCTTTTACAAATTTAAGGATGGACTTAGATTGGCTCTTATAAAAGTGTAGCTGCCTGGAAATGTATTCCTTCCGTTCATCCTCACTTTTTTTCAAGAGCTGGGAATGATTAGTTTCAAAATGTCTATTTATATTCCACGTTCTGCTTACTACCGTTTCAGTACATAGAACGCAAAATGATTTGCCATTTTTTTCTATAATGCCATACATCTCGGTCCATGTCTCTTGAAAGGGTCGGCTACTGCTACTACCACTTCCTTTACTTAACCTTGTTTTTTTATTTTTTGAGTTCTCCATCAGGGGGGCAGAGACAGAAGATAGAATTATAGATAGCCTGTTAGCCCTGCAGGCAATTAAGGGTTAACTAGCCTAACTGACCACCTTATGTAAATTAAGATGGCTGCCGCTATTTCTAATGGCGGGAAACGGCACCCATAGCACATGCCCTCGCCTCTCCCAGCCTCCCCCTCACCTATCTCAGTAATGGTGGTCAATTACAAATCCACGACACCCCAGAACAGTAGATTGGATGATGGTTGCTGGTAATGGTGATCACAGGGCCCTCAGAGATGCGTCCCCCACGGCATTCTGCTGCTCTCTGCTCCGCCGGCCGGAAGTGAGGAGCCGGGGCAGAGGGAGCAGCAGGGAGGGAGCCAATAGGAGCGCACACGGCACACCCCCAGCGGGTAAACATGCACCGGGTGATTTCGCCGGGGGGGGGAGGTCGCGCTGCACCGGGGAGGAGGGGGGGCGCATCGGCGATCCGCCCCGGGTGTCAGCAAGGAACTCCGCTGCTTCTCTGTATGCGGCCACATGCGGCCGCGTGTCACTGAAAATGGCTACGCGTGTCAGTACTGACACGCGTGTCATAGGTTCGCCATCAGGGCCTTAGTATTAAAGTAGTCCCAGGATACATGACAGACCTTATAGACTTACCAATAAGAGACAACGTCAGATTGTCAAGATCCTACCTAAACCTACACTACCCAAATTGCAAAGGACTGAAATACAAAACAACTTACGCAGCCGGCTTCTCCTACATAAGCGTACAACTATGGAATGGGCTCCCAAAAGCTGTGAAACCAACCTACGACCACTTGAACTTCAGGAAATCACCAAAAACCAACCTCTTCAAAAAGGCCTACCCCAACGACCCCACGTAACCCTCTTCACTTACCAACACAGCATGACTATGATCGAACAGGACATCACACAATCTTCATCCATTTCGACCCTCCACTTATACCTCATACGATCACTATACAACTTTGTATTTGTTATCCACCGACTGGGCAAATGCCTTTGACGGTACTATGTAAGCCACATTGAGCCTGCAAATAGGTGGAAAAAATGTGGGGTACAAATGCAACAAATAAATAAATAAAGAGATTTTTCCAGGGTATATAAAAAAAATCTATACTGGAATTTAGAAAAAAATGTTTTAAAAGTGAATAGGAATTGCTGCCTGAGAGCAGTATAAGTGAACCAAGTCTGATTTCACCTCTAAGATTGAGGAGGATTATTTAAATTTGGATTTTCCTCAGAAGATCTGAAAAAGTGAGGGCTTGTCAGTGTTTACTCTTGTCCGAAGATCCTACTAGACCACCAATGCTTCCCAAGGTAATGTGGGGGGCTTCATCTTGTGGAGTGTGGAGAGAGTGCGGGGCCTCAGCCAGGGAGATCTTGAGCCAGAGGGGGAATCAGATGCATTGGGCCACAGCTTTGTGGAATAACATTTCTTGTGAGATGGATCTCAAGCAGCATTATTCTTTTAAAATGGGATTCAGCAACCTACGGAACTAAGATCCTGCAGGTTGTTGAACCTGAAGATAAATCGAGGTGTAGTTAAAAGGTGTTCTTTTACCGCACTTTGATGAATTCCCTCCACAGTGTTATTGATACTGGTGACCACATCCAGACTGCATGATCACTGATTTTTTTTTTTTTTTTTAATTTTAGGGGAGGGGGAGACCTGGAGGAAAACCCTGGCCTATAGCATGGCCTACCACTTCTGCAGCATACCAGCTGGCACATTGAAAACAGTGTAGCTGTGGGAAGGAAAGCATCTGTGGATGGGAACAGTGATTAATAGCCTGCAGGAAGAGTCAGGGCTAGAGGGCTGCACAGGAACGGGGTTCGCGGGAATCCTGTAGAACCCGCGGGATTCCCGCAGGGACGGAAGCAGTTCTGCAGGGTTCCCGCGGGGATGGAAGCAGTTCCTGCAGGGTTCCCATGGAAGTGTAAGCTGTACCTACACCAGCCTCTCATCTACCGAGTACCAAGTTCTTTGAGTGCTGTCTCCTCCTCCTCCTCTTCTTCCTTGCTTTGACAGCACAAATGTGGAAAGTCTTCCATTAAGGAGGTGGTAGAGACACAAATGATGATGAAATTCAAAAAGGCGTGGGATGAACACAGAGGATCGCTAATTAGAAAATAGAAGTTATAAAAAATCTAACCTTAAATGGCTGCATGTGTGTGGATGTGTCCAGTGACGCTTAGATGGCGACTCTGGCTGTGATGAACTAGGGCTGATACTGGGCAAACTTGTATGGTCTGTGTCTCATACATGGCAATCTGGTTTAGGATGGGCTTGTAAGGGCTTAGACAGCAACGTCAGTGGATGGAACATAAGGATAGTGCTGGACAGATTTTTACAGTCTTTGTCCCACAAATGAGAAGACAAATAGAGTGGAGTGGGCTTCAATGGCAACTCCAGCAGTTGGAACATAAGGATAGGGCCAGATAGACTTCTATGATCTATGTTCCAGAAACACGAAAGACTATAATCAAGTATATAATATTGCACTCGTTGATTTAATCATGAATTGATAATGAGTGTGACTATTGGGCAGACTGGATGCACCGTTCAGGTCTTTATTTGATGTCACTTACTATGTTACAATTAATCCTCTTTGCTCCCGGGCTGATGCGCAGAGCTCAGTTCTGACACAGGCATGAGCATCGGATATCACCTGACCTACTATCGCGTGCATGTGGTGACCTCTCAGCACACAGTGCCAGTAAATCAGAGACAAATCTTAGATGTGCACACCAGAGTGTTCCAAGTTTCAACTTCCATTCCTTCCTTGTCTACATTGCTGTGGCTCAAATAGAGAGAGAGACTGAGGGAGCTGACCGGAATTTTCTTTTATGTGCCATTGAATTCTTGCGGGGACGGGTGGGGATGGGTTAAATGCAGGGCTTTTTTTGAGGGGGTACTTGGGGGTACTGAGTACCGGCATCTTTTCCATTGTCTGCTAAAATTGACCCATGGACCCCAAGTTTTAATGGAAGAGCTCAGGCTCTACACACCAATTCTGCCTTGACATAGATTCTGTGACTGATTGCAAGGGGCCTGGCTATTGTGGGGTGGGTCCCTCAGTGATCACCCCACCCCTGAAGGGTGGCCTATCATTTGAGTACCGGCACCTTTTTTGCTAGAAAAAACACACTGGTTAAATGTTTGCAGGGATGGGTGGGTATGGATAAGATTCCACTGGGGATGGGTGGGGCAGGTAAGGTTCCAGCAGGGACGGGCGGGGATGGGTCAGATTTCTGTCCCCGTGCAACTGTCTAGCCTTGCCTCCTGTGCATTTATGCTGCATGAGTATTTAAATGTCTCTATTATATCTCCCCTCTCCCGCATTTCTTCCAAAGTATACATATCGAGATCTTTAATCTGTCCCTATACGCTTCATGACAAAGACCACTGACCATTTTAACAGCCACCCTCTGTTTGTATCTTTTTGAAGGTGTGGTCTCCAGAATTGTACACAAAATTCTAAATGAGGTCTCATCAGAATAGTAGATGGTGCGGACTAGAAATCTTTTGCATAAATAAATAAAAATGCTCTCCCTATGTACCCAAGCATCCTTCTAGCTTTCGTTGTCACCTTTTCGACCTGTTTGGCCACCTTAAGGTGGTGAAGAGTGTACGCCTCCACATTCAGACCACAGGGCACACCCATCTCCTTAGATAGTAACATAGTAAATGACGGCAGAAAAAGACCTGAACGGTCCATCCAGTCTGCTCAACAAGGATCCTTGCACTAGGATACTGCTTTCCTCTCCCACAATTAAAGCTGCTCCTTTATGAACTATTCCAACCTATTATCCACCTAGTTCAACTGTTTACCCAATGAGCAGAGTTTGGTTCTGTATAATATTGAGGGGCATAATCAAACGCGAACGCCCATCTCCATGGGCGTCTGTGTCCGAAAATGGGTATGTGAAGGGGGGGGGGGGGGCAGACCGTATTATCGAAAAAGATGGGCGTCAATCTTTCATTTCGAAAATACGGTTTGGACGGACCAAATGCCATGGATTTGGTCCCTTCTGAGATGGACGTTTTTTGTTTTTTTTTTGCGATAATGGAAACTAAAAATGCTCAGCTCAGGAACGTCCCAATCCAAGCCATTTGGTCGTGGGAGGAACAAATGTACAACACTACCATAGCTCTTGGGGGTAAAGGGGGAACTACATGTGGGTACAGTGGGTTTTAGAGGCCTCCCATTTACCACCACAAGTGTTACGAGTGGGGGGGATGGGCCTGGGTCTGCCTGCCTGACGTGCACTGTAGTACTCACTAAAAGTGCTCCAGGGACAGAACTTGTTGCTGGTGTATAACCTTGGCACAGCAGTTCACACCTGAAGACTAATCTCGCTGAAAACGTCCTTTATTTGAATAAGCACCTTTACTCACAGTTAGCTGCAGATCAGAGGTTGTGCCCCACTGGCAACGAGTCTCGCTGGTACTGAGATTAGCAGTAGGTCTGAGCTGGCAGAATGGTGTACAATGCCCTCTTTCATCAACATTCAAGGTAAGAACTAAGTGCTGTAATGTGGCTAACATATGAAAGGGATCTAAAAGTGTCTTACTCAAGTGGCCACTACCTCATGGACTACCGGAAACAAAACAGGGCACACCCTGACCCAGTAAGCAGAGGGAAAAGCACCATGGGAGTAGAGCCTACCAACTACCAACATCGTGAGCATTTAACACAAGCTAGTGGAATCATGGAACCCAATACCCTACACCCACCACAATGCATTGCTGATGTGACTCTGCAGTGCCCTTAACAGAAAAGGTGTCACACTCACCCGAGACCCACATCAGAACCAGGGAAAGCCTGTCAGAGGATAGAACACATTCTGCTGTCATGGAGGTGGGTATGGCATTTGAGGCTGGCATACAGGCTGGGAAAAAAAGTTTGTAAAGTGTTTTTTTTTTTTTTTGGTGGGAGGGGGTTAGTGACCACTGGGGGAGTCAGGGAAGGTCATCCCCGATTCCCTCCGGTGGTCATCTGGTCAGTTGGGGCACTTTTTTGGGACTTGGACCTGAAAAAAAGGGTGCAAATAAAGCGGACCAAATTCTCGTCAAAAACGCCCTTCTTGTTTCGATTATCAGCTAAAGACGCCCATCTCTCTTCGGCCGATAACCACGCCCCAGTCCCGCCTCCGACACGTCCCCATGATCTTTGTTCGTCTCCGTGATGGACTGCAGTTGAGGATGCCAAAAATTGGGTTTCGATTCTACCGATTTGTGCGCCCACGGGAAACGGACGCCCATCTCCCGATTTGGGTCGAAATCTGGGTGTCTTTCTCTTTCGAAAATAAGCTGGCTAGTGTACATGTGATATGTGCAATCCAAATGAAGAAAAATAAAGAATGAGAAATATGAAGAATGACGGGAAGAAAGGATATAGTGAATTACTCTGCATAGCAGTAGTTATTGCTTCAAACTTTTATTTCTAAATCAGTCATTACGAGGTGTGTCAGGATGTCAACCTGTTGATTTCTAAAGAGCCAGCCCTGAGTAGGTTATCAGAATGTTTCATGAAATGCTATTTTTCTTAAAAGCCAAGTTCAGTACAGCATATCATAAAGAGATAATTTCAGTATAGCAGCGTGTCTTGGCTACTGCCTGTACCCTTCAGTTCATTCTCATATCATCAGTCAGTCATGTAATATTATGGGACAATTGGAAACGCTTTACAATAAGCAACTAATCATTATTAATTCGTTTGGGATTCATTAATCTAGAGGAATTCCAGTTAGCATTAATGAGAATGTGACATGGAATGTGAATTGGGTATATTCCATTATAACCAGCAACTAATTAATGTCCCGATACAGTTCAGGGACTATGAATTGTTAGAATGTTGATAAGACACCTTGAGGTCAATTGAATACTATAGTAGGTAAGACTGTTCAAGCCTGCTGAAATCATGACTAAAATGTGACTGCCTATATTCACACCTTCTCAGGAGCAGGTGTAAATATACAGACCAGAAATGCATCCACAGATAAACCTGTGTGATCACTTTGTGACTCTGCACACATTCCACCCATATTGCACCCCTGAACATGACTATACCCTGGTTGAATATAAGAACAGACCTACTTACCGTAGGGACCCTTCTACTAAGCGGCGGTAAGTCCACTGCGGACTCACTTCATGGCAATCCGGAACTACCGTTGGGCTACCTCAGGTAAAATGGGGGCTCAGTGCGCATCAAAAACATGCCTTAGCATAGGCCCCCTTTTACCACAGCGTAATAAAAGGACCCCATAGTGCCTGCTTGTTCATGGGAGGATGGTAGTTTGATATAAAGCATTTTACAAATGAAAAAGCCTTTATAAGATTACCCCCTAACTTGGGTCGCAAAAATACTACTTAACTACTACTACTACTACTACTACTTAACATTTCTAAAGCGCTACTAGGGTTACACGGCGCTGTACAATTTAACATAAAAGGACAGGCCCTGCTCAAAGAGCTTACAATCTAAAGGACAAGTGAGTAGACAATACGATAGGGGCAGTCAAATTGGGGCAGTCCGGATATCCTGAAGGTAAGAGTTAGGTGCCGAAGGCAGCATTGAAGAGGTGGGCTTTAAGCAGAGACTTGAAGATGGGCAGGGAGGGGGCTTGACGTAAGGTTGTTCCAGGCATAGGGTGAGGCTGAAATTCAAGGGGACGATACAGGATAGGGGGTGTAGTCCTTCAGTGTGCGAAGGAAGAGCGGGACTTGGGGGTGATTGTCTCTGATGACCTTAAAGCTTTCAAACAGGTAGAAAAAGCGACGGCCAAAGCCAGAAGGATGCTTGGGTGCATAAAGAGAGGCATGACTAGCAGGAAAAAGGAGGTGATAGTGCCGTTGTATAAGTCTCTGGTGAGGCCTCATTTGGAGTACTGCACGCAGTTCTGGAGACCGCACCTAAGGAAAGATATAAACAGGATGGAGTCGGTCCAGAGGGCGGCTACGAAATTAGTAAGTGGTCTCGAATGCAAAAATTATAGGGACAGACTTATGAACCTCAACATGTATAATGAGGAGGGAGAGAGGAGACATGATAGAAACGTTTAAATATCTCAAGGGCATTTATGTACAGGAAGAGAGCCTTTTCCAAATGAAGGGGGCATACGACAAAGTTAAGAGGGAATAGGCTTAGGAGTAACCTAAGGAAGTATTATTTCACAGAAAGGGTGGCTGAGGCATGGAATGGCCTGCCGGTGGAGGTGGTGGAGTCGAGGACTGTTCCAGAATTTAAAAAGGCATGAGATAAGCATGTGGGATCACTTAGGAACAGGAAGAATTAGGGGTTACAGAGGATGGGCAGACTGGATGGGTCATATGGCCTTTATCTGCCGTCATGTTTCTATGTTTCTAATTCTATAAAATTAGTAGCTAAATGTATGTGATGTTTGTGCCCTAATGGCTGAATATTCAGTCAACAGCAATCAGTGTTTTAGTGACTATCAACGGCATTAAACCCAGAAATTCAATGCTGGGCCACGTGCGGGCACTGGCATTGAATTTCTGAGTTTGTGGACCGGGCTAATGCA
This sequence comes from Microcaecilia unicolor, assembly GCF_901765095.1. Lineage (NCBI taxonomy): Eukaryota > Metazoa > Chordata > Amphibia > Gymnophiona > Siphonopidae > Microcaecilia > Microcaecilia unicolor. The sequence continues at coordinate 637,460,214 of NC_044032.1, forward strand.
TAGCCAGCTGTCCGATATTCAGCACTTAGAGGGCATTTTACTAAGGCATGTAGGCAGCTATGTGCATCCAAAGCGTGTCAAATCAGAACTACCGCCCGGCTACCACGTGACCTGGGCAGTAATTCTATTTTTGACATGCGTACCAAACGTGTGGCAGAAAATATTATCTATTTTCTATCGTTTAGCACTTACTGGGCAGTAATCAGCAGTGTATGTGTGCTGACGATTACTGCCCTGTTAACACGTGAGACCTTACCACTAAGTCAATGAGTGGCGGTAAGGTGTCAGGCCCAAAATTGACGTGCGCTCATTTTAATTTTGCTGCACGTCCATTTTTGGCCACAAAAAAAGGCCTTTTTTGCAGGCGCACTGAAAAATGGACCTGTATGTATCCAGTATATGTGACTGCACCAGTGCAGACCATTTTGTGGCACAGCTTAGTAAAAGGGCCCCTTAATCACTGCATGAAAGTAACAATTTATTTAGATTTTGCTCACACCTTTTTCTAGTAGTAGCTCAAGGTGAGTTACATTCAGATATGCTGGATATTTCTTTGTCTTAGGAGGGCTCACAATTGAGGCAATGGAGGGTTAAGTGACTTGCCCAAGATCACAAGAAGCAGCGGTGGGATTTGAACCGGCCACCTCGGGATTACAAGACCAGTACTCTAACCACTAGGCCACCCCTCCACAGGCTTATATGTGGCCCTATTTATGTAGTTACCTTGACCGGTTAAATGCTAAATATCAGCACTTAACCAGCCAATTGCTGAATCCACCCCCGACCCCCCCCCCCCCCCCCAAAAAAAAAAAAGCCAGTTTTCAGGTTGACGCTAGCTGGTTATTTTCAGCAGCACTAACAGTTAGCCCAGTACAGGTGATTTAACCTACAAGGAGCCATTTCTGGCTGGTTAAATTGCGTTGAACATCTGGCCCTAAGATTATAGAACACCTACACACATGAATGTAATATTCACAAAAATGCAAGACGGGTGCTCAGTGGTTTTAGATAATATGAGAATGCAAGTTGCATACTGTGTACATGCAAGGGGACATGAGCAGGGCATTGAAACAGAGTCGGATCGTCAAGATCATACCTAAACCTACACTACCCAAATTGCAAAGGACTGAAATACAAAACAACTTACGCAGCCGGCTTCTCCTACATAAGCGCACAACTATGGAATGGGCTCCCAAAAGCTGTGAAACCAATCCACGACCACTTGAACTTCAGGAAATCACTAAAAACCAACCTCTTGAAAAAGGCCTACCCCAACGACCCCACGTAACCCTCTTCACCTAGCAACACAGCATGACTATGATCGAACAGGACATCAAGCAATCTTCATCCATTCCGACCCTCCACTTATACCTCATACGATCACTATACAATTTTGTATTTGCTAACCACTGACTGGGCAAACGCCTTTGACGGTATTATGTAAGCCACATTGAGCCTGCAAATAGGTGGGAAAATGCAAGGTACAAATGCAACAAATAAATAAATAAATAAATTCACGTGCATAGGTTATAGAAATATATGCATTTAAAGTGATACATTTAGGTGAGCATGTTTACTCCTAGTAGTGACATCAGGTAAGTGGGATGCTTAGGGGTCCTTTTACTAAGCCACGGTAAAAAGTGGCCTGCGGTAGTGTAGGTTTGTGTATTGGATATGCGCTGGGCTAGTTTTTACCTCATCTACAAAAAAATGTGTGTGTGTTTTTTTAAATGGGGCCAGGAAAAGGGCCTGTGGTAAAAAATGAAACCAGCGCACGCCCAAAACTGCTTGAGCCCTTAACGCCACCCATTGATCTAGCGGTAAAGGCTCACTCATGGTGACAGGTTGGCGCACGCCAAGTGCCGCTGACTGCTGGAACTGGCATGCGTAGGAGGAAATAAATGAATAATTCATCCAGGCATTATGGGTGCGCACCAAATCTGAGATTACTGCCAGGAGGGTGTGCTGGCCTGGCGGTAGTCTCATTTTGGTACGTGTTGCACGCGTGTAGAGCCTACCGTGGCTTAGTAAAAGGGCCCCTTAAATCTCGACTTATGCTAGTATTCTATAATGACGTCTGGGTGCCCAGATGCTATTATAGAACTTGCACCCAGCATGTTGCATTTTTGCGTCTAACTTTTAGCGCCCTTTACGGAAACTGCACTAGCTACCTATCAAAGAACGCATTGCCTTCAAGATTTGTTCTTTCGTTCACAAAATAATCCATGGCTGATTTAATCAACTAACCAGTTAGAAACACAACTGAATCAGCAAGAACATACCCAAACCTTCACTTCCCAATGAAAAGTCCATAGACCATTATTAAATGGACTTGGGGGGGAAAATCCACTATTTCTGGGATAAGCAGTGTAAAATGTTTTGTACATTTTTGGGATCTTGTCGGGTATTTGTGACCTGGATTGGCCACTGTTGGAAACAGGATGCTGGGCTCAATGGACCTTTGGTCTTTCCCAGTATGGCAATACTTATGTATGTACTAAGAGGCAAGGGTTTGAAGTATAAATCAACATACGCGTCCAGCTTTCCCTACATATGCACACAGCTCTGGAATACATTAACAAAAGATCTGAAACCACGAATAACCATCTAAACTTCCGAACAAATCTAAAGACTCACCTTTTCAAAAAGGCATACCCCACAGAACAGACATAAACACCGAATACAAAGCACAATAATCAAACTAGGAAACAGACAATACCCTATCCCTTGCCGCAGTTCCCACCCTTGCACTCCGCACGGGACGAATCACCCCAATTCTAACTAATTGTACTTGTACAAACCAATCTGTACTGTTCACACCGGAGTCTGTAGCCAGCTTTCTGGAACTCGTGGGAGATGGTGGGGATGAAAACGGTAATGGAATTCAAAAATGCATGGGATAAATATAAAGGAATCCTGTTTCAGAAGGAATGGATCCTCAGAAGTTTAGTAGAAATTAGGTGGCAGCACTGGTGGTTGGGAGACGGGGCTAGTGGTTGGGAGGCGAGACTTGTGATGGGCAGACTTTTACGGTCTGTGCCCTGAAAATGGCAGGGACAAATCAAGGTCAGGTATACATATAAAGTAGCACATATGAGTTTATCGTGTTGGGCAGACTGGATGGACCGTACTGATCTTTCTCTGCCATCATCTACAATGTTACTACGTTATTAAATTTTTAAGGATAGCAAACATCCAAATACAATACAAAATAGCAATGTTTTATAACATCCATTCCATAAGAAAAACTGTATGATAATAGTTCTTATAAATGTATCGATAATGTAGAACAATAAGACATGCCATTGAATGAAAACTGAATTACGTTACAATAGTTCAAAAGTTTGAATTGAACGAACACACAATCTCAACATATATGCAGATGAATATTATCTTAACTGTCTAACTTTTTAGCAGTTAAAAAAAACCCCCGATATTCAATGCTGGTCACCCGGAAACAGACCAGCATTGAAAATCCGGGTTTAACACCAGTGGCGGATAGTAAAAATGCTGTCTGTCGTCGGATGAATGTTCAACCCGTAGTACTCAACATATATTTCCTTTGGTTACTAAATTATATGAGTACATAGGACCTCTAAGGGAGTGATAGGAAGAGTAGATTGCAAGTATGGGCAAATTGGATATACCCTTTGGGCAGGGCTGCCGAGATACTAGGCCGGGCCCCGCCCCCCACCGCAAGGCCGCCCCGCCTCTGCCGCCACTGCCGCCCCCATCGCTCCTCCCCGCCACTGCCGCACCCCCCCATTGCACCCCCCGCCGCTGCAGTCCCCGGTCTCACCTGCCTGCCTCCACGGCTCTGGGCCCCCTGCATTCAAAGCGGCAGTCGCAGATCGCCTCTCTTAGGGCCTTCCCTCCCTGTGTCCCGCCCTCGTCTGATGTAACTTCCAGTTTCCGTGAGGGCGGGACACAGGGAGGGAAGGCCTGAAGGGAGGCGATCTGTGACTGCCGCTTCGAATGCAGGGGGCCAGGAGCCGAGGAGGCAGGCAGGTGAGACTGGGAACTGCAGCGGCGGGGGGTGCAATGGGGGGGTGCGGCAGTGGCGGGGAGGAGCGATGGGGGCGGCAGCTTTTGGGAGCCCATTCCATAGTTGTGCGCTTATGTAGGAGAAGCTGGCTGCGTAAGTTGTTTTGTATTTCAGTCAGAAATGATAAGTAGTAGTAGTAGTATATTTTCAGAACGCCCATGGCACACCCATTCAATGCTCGTAGCTGCGCCCCCTTTTTGACAGCACACATTATAATTTACACGCACCACTTTACAGAATATGCCTAGCAATTTGAGCCCGTGAATTGTAATCAGTGCCAATTAGTATCAATAAATGCTTGTTAAGTGTAAATTATTGGCACTGATTGGCTTGTTAAGTAATTAAATTGCAGGCACAAATCAAGAGTATGACCTGATTTGTGCGCACAATTTCAGTCGCGCTTTATTGAATCCAGGGGATTATCTTTATCTGCCTACATTTTTCTCTGTCTTTGTCCTTGTCTAGATGTACGAATGCTGGGCAGACTTCTACAGTCTGTTCTCTGAATAGATTTGAATGGGCTGGAGTGGATTCTTTCAGGGACTTCGATGACAACTCCAGAAGTGTTAGAACAAGGACAGAGCCTTGCAGACTTCTACGGTCTATGCCCTAAAAATGGCAAGGACAAATCAAGATCAGGTATACATATGAAGTATCACATCAAACCTTATGTAAAGAGTTAATCTAGTTGGGCAGACTGGATAGACCATACAGGATTTATCTACTATATATGTTTCTATGGTATTAAGCCGCAAACAAAACTTTTTCAGAGACGGGAAGGCGGTAGAACTAGAAGATATGAATTGAGGTTGAAGGGGGGCAGACTCAGGAGTAATGTCAGGAAGTTTTTTTTTTCATGGAGAGGGTGGTGGATATGAGGAATGCCCTCCCACAGAAGGTGGTGGAGATGAAAACGGTAATGGAATTCAAACATGCATGGGATAAACACAAAGGAATCCGGTTTAGAAGGAATGGTTCCGTGGAATCTTAGCAGAGATTGGGTGGCGACGCCGGTAATTGGGAAACAAAATGGGAGCTGGTCAGACTTCTACGGTGTATGCCCTGATTGTGACCTAATAGATAGGGATGGGCTGGAGTGTAAATTTTAAGGGGCTCTGACGTTAGCTTCAGAACTTAGTAGAAGAACAGTACTGGGCAGACTTCTATGGTCTGTGCCCTGAGAAAGGCAAGGACAAATCAAACTCGGGTATACATATAAAGTATCACATACCATGTAAAATGAGTTTATCTTGTTGGGCAGACTGGATGGACCGTACAAGTCTTTATCTGCCGTCATTTACTATGTTACTATGCTACACGTAATTATGTATGTAATCATTGTGAACTGCCTGTTAGGGAGGATAGTGTGGGATGCAAACTGTGAAAACAAAATAGCCTAGGGTCTGAGTGGAGTAGAATGGCTAAACCTCAATTGCTTGTTGATTCTTTCCAAAACTACAAGGACAAGGGGACACACAATGAAGTTACTAAGTAGTAGATTTAAAACAAATTGGAAAAAATATTTCTTCACTCAATGTGTAATGAAATTCTGGAATGTGTTGCTAGAGAATGTGATAAAAGTAGTTAGCTTAGCAAGGTTTTTAAAAAGTTAGAAAAGTCCATAAGCCAATATGGAGCTCAGAATCTAGACAAGACACATAATAGAAGCTTGGTATTATGCAAACAGAAAATTACATTAGGAAGTCTATGATAAAGGACAGCCAAGGCTGACATGTTTAAACAATCACAAAATGTTGGGGGGTTTAGGCAGCTTTTGAATATGGTAAAAGGTATGGTTTCATTTGGCCATAGATGTCAAATTTCAAACCTATGGCTCTGAGTTGATTCATTTATATAGAAAAAGAAAATACTGCATTTCATGATGATCGACAGGGCTGACAGTCAATCAGAGTACAACATTCACTGGTAACAGAAGGGAAGAACACTATTAACTATAGTGTATTCAAATGATATTTGAGGCTGTCAAAAATGAATTTGGCATGGACAGAAAAAGAATAAGGGGTGTAAAGACATTTATTCACCTCCTAGAGAACTCCTTTTTAAATATGAGAGTGAGGCTTTTTGTTTTTTTTGTTGAATTATTCTTTCTTGGAAGTAACTTTTTGGATCTTTCATTTATTTTTCTCGTCTTCTGTGGATGGAAATGTCATCATTCAAGGGCCCTTTTACTAACTCACGTAAGCATCTATGCGTGTTCAATGTGCGCCAAAATGGAGTTATTGCTCAGCTACCATGTGGCTCTTGAGGTAATTTCATTTTTGGCGTGTGTCTGAAAATTTTCAGATGTGCGCCAAGTGGCATTTGTTGCGTGTAGGTCATTACCGACCGGTTACCGCGTGAGACTTTACCGCTAGGTCAATGACTGGCAGTAAGGTCTCAAACCCAAAATGGATGCGTGGCAATTTTGATTTTGCCGCACGTCCATTTTCGGCAAAAATTTTAAAAAGGCATTTTTTTGCGGGTGCGTTGAAAAATTATTCTGCACACACCCAAAACACACGCCTACACTACCGCAGGCCATTTTTTTCAGCGCACCTTAGTAAAAGGACCCCTTGATTTCCTTCTATGCATAATCCAGTGAGCCATGCCATCCTGGATCCTATTAAGTTGTTACATCATAGATAAAAAAAAACATACTTGTGATTCTGTAATGTACTGTTACAAAGGGATATTATAATCTCAATTGGAAATAGTTTTGTTCATCTTTTCTAGAGGAGTGTGGTAGCCGTGTTAGTCCACTGTTAAGGTTATCAATAGAAATCAAACAAAATAAAACATGGAAAAGAAAATAAGATGATACCTTTTTTATTGGACATAACTTAATACATTTCTTGATTAGCTTTCGAAGGTTGCCCTTCTTCCTCAGATCGGGTTCTACATGGAACGTTGCTACTCTTTGAGATTCTGCTGTGGAATCTTGTCACTCTTTAGCATTCCGGAGTCTTGCTATTCTTTGGGGTTCTACATGTAGAGAGGTGTGGTAGCCGTGTTAGTCCACTGTTAAGGTTATCAATAGAAATCAAACAAAATAAAACATGGAAAAGAAAATAAGATGATACCTTTTTTATTGGACATAACTTAATACATTTCTTGATTAGCTTTCGAAGGTTGCCCTTCTTCCTCAGATCGGGTTCTACATGGAACGTTGCTACTCTTTGAGATTCTGCTGTGGAATCTTGTCACTCTTTAGCATTCCGGAGTCTTGCTATTCTTTGGGGTTCTACATGTAGAGAGGTGTGGTAGCCGTGTTAGTCCACTCTTAAGGTTATCAATAGAAATCAAACAAAATAAAACATGGAAAAGAAAATAAGATGACACCTTTTTTTATTGGACATAACTTAATACATTTCTTGATTAGCTTTCGAAGGTTGCCCTTCTTCCTCAGATCGGGTTCTACATGGAACGTTGCTACTCTTTGAGATTCTGCTGTGGAATCTTGTCACTCTTTAGCATTCCGGAGTCTTGCTATTCTTTGGGGTTCTACATGTAGAGAGCTGTGGTAGCCGTGTTAGTCCACTCTTAAGGTTATCAATAGAAATCAAACAAAATAAAACATGGAAAAGAAAATAAGATGATCCCTTTTTTATTGGACATAACTTAATACATTTCTTGATTAGCTTTCGAAGGTTGCCCTTCTTCCTCAGATCGGAAATAACTGTTTGGTCAACTTTTCCTGCTAGAGATAGATGCTTGCCCACTTTTCCTTCATGGTCTTCCTTATCATGCACACTTTGAGGGAAAGTTTTCAGAACCATTTTGACAAATAAAAAGCATTTTGTCTACTTAGGGGCCCTTTTAATAAATTGTGGGGTACTTTTACTAAGCTGTGGTAAAAGGGGACCTGTGATAGAGTCAGCGAGTGCTTTTGATGCCTTTTTTATCCGGAAAAAAAATGGCCATTGGTAAAGTGAACTACTCGCCGTACAGCCATTTTGAGAGGGAGCACTTGCCGCCACCCATTGAGGTGGGGGTAAGAGTTCCCCTGCTAACCCGGTGGTAACCGGGCAGTGTGCGGTGCTGTCCAATTACCACTGGGTAAGCACCGATGCTACAAAACGAGAAACTATTTTTGCAGCACTGGAGATGGCACACGCTGGGGCTGGGAAATACTGTCGGGCTCCTGCGGTAGCCCCGACGGTAGTTCTGGATTGGCATGCGGCAAGTCTGTCGCTGAGCACCAACCCTTTAGTAAAAGGGCCCCTGTGTCAGCTGCTAATGTGAGCTTAATACAGGTCAGTGGTTGGCGGGTAAGGGCTCAGGCAGTAAATAGCCATGCGTTACTTTTAATTTTAGTGCAAGGCCATTTACTGCCCCATTTTTTAAAAAAAAGCCTTTTTTTCCCAGCCATGGTAAAAAAAATGGCCCATCGAGAGCCAAAAACATGTGCCCACACTACTGCAGGCCACGTTTTACCGGAGTTTAATAAAAGGACCCCATATTTATCAATTAAGCAATGAATGTAACCGCCACACTTCTTTAACCTGTTCACACATCTTTGTAGCCTAAGCAGAAACATACATGTGCGTGTTATACAATGAGGGGGTACACGCTTAACAAGGGTTAGTAAAAGGGCTCCATTGTTCTTTAAGAACGTGCTTCTATGCAATTGCCTGATAATATCATTTTACTAACGAGGAAGGTGATAAAAGACTGACCTGCCCACAGTTTGCACTATTTAACTGTTGGCAAGTCAGCTCCTAGCTGGTTAAATAGCACTTAACCAGCTATCTATGAATATTCAGCAGGTTATAGTCAGCTATCTCTCATAGTAACATAGTAGATGACGGCAGAAAAAGACCTGCACGGTCCATCCAGTCTGCCCAACAAGACAACTCATATGTGCTACTTTTTATGTATACCCTACTTTGATTTGTACCTGTGCTCTTCAGGGCACAAACCGTATAAGTCTGCCCAGCACTAGCCTCGCCTCCCTCCCACCACCGGCTCTGGCACAGACCGTATGAGTCTGCCCAGCACTATCCCCGCCTCCCAACCACCGGCTCAGGCACAGACCGTATAAGTCTGCCCAGCACTATCCCCGCCTCCCAACCACCAGCCCCGCCTCCCGATCTCGACTAAGCTCCTGAGGATCCATTCCTTCTGCACAGGATTCCTTTATCGCTGAATATTTGTGGCCAGAGCATAGTGCAAAGAGAATCCATTTGCATGGAGAACTCAAAAGATCCCTCAAGGAAACACAAGTCAAGGAGGGGAGTGGGAATAAAATCCAGGGTTTCCACAAACAGGATCACAAAAGATCTTGGGTGAAACAATGTTTATTGCAAATCAAAGTGACTCAACACAACGCTCTGTTTCGGCCAAAAGGCCTTCATCAAGAGTCTAAAAAAATATAAAAATAAAATAAAATACAAATAACTTGTGAACATACAGAAATATAAAATGATATATAGACAAAATGTATGTATTATGTGATAGGTCGAAACACAATATGCAAGACAAATCTGTTAATAACATGTCATGAAATCCTCTGCATTACAAATATATTAAAAGCTTATTGAAGATATCAAAATGTGAAACAATATGTTAAAAACAATCTAATGTTGCAGTGAAATAATATTTCTAGAAATGATCATAAAAGTGATGGAAAAATAAAATCAATGTTAAATATATATATATAAAATATCCAGAGTGCTTATACTAACCTGTGTGCTCATACCAGAGAATAGAAGTTTGGCAGTCACAGCGATTGGCTTTCTCCTATTCATTTATTTTAATTGTTTGGCGCGACTAAACGGTTAAACGTATATTTCTTTGTGAATGTTAACTACACATGTGATCATACGGACTATTTTCTTGTGTTTGTTATCCATGCACATTATGCTTTCAACTACATATGTGCTTATATTTAATTTTTTTCTCTGTCTTCCACAGACCATTTTTAAGGTCTTGTCTGCAGATCTTTTATCCTTGGAATCTTTTATTCGCGTTTTGAGATTCCTTTGATGTGTTATATTCATTGTTCACCTTGATTAAAAGGTTAGTTTTTTTCATTCAATTTTTCACATGTCCTTTATCCCCATGTATGTATATTTTAATTTGCTTTTTGGTTTCATTTTTTTGCTCCTTTTTTTTTTTTTTTTTAATATTTATTTCAATTTTACATTTATGCAATACAACATAAATCAATCAAGATAACATTAAAGGAACTTAAATCAAAACGGAAATTATCCTACTATATCGACCACAAATTATGATCCAAGATCTAGGAAAATAACTGAAATCAAAAAGCAATCAAATTAAGTGAACAGAGAGAGATGGCGAAGATTCGCAGCCGAATAGCGCTTAATACAGTGCCTATTACAACATTATTCTTTAGAGGTAATAAATTCTTGTAGTTTTCCTGGGTCAAAAAAAATATATGATATAGATTCAATAGTAATAAAACATTTACAAGGAAACCTCAATTGAAAAGTTCCACCTAAACGGAGAACTCTTTCTTTTAGTAACAGGAAAACTTTTCTTCTTCTCTGGGTGTCCTTGGAAAAGTCTGGGAAAATCTGTATTTTTGACCCAAGAAAAATGGAGTTAATATGGCGAAAATAAAGTCTCAAGATGTTATTACGGTCTGTTTGCAGTGCAAATGTAGCAAGCAGTGTGGTTCTCTCAGTTATGACCTCCATAAAACTTTCCAGGAAGTCAGTTAAATTTAAAGCAGCTTGAGGATTTTGAGGAATATCACCCTTTCTTGCACCAGAAATATATTGTACTCTTATAATAGGAGGGAATCCCTCAGAGGGGACTCCCAATATTTCATGCACATATTTCCTCAACATTTTTTGCTCCTTTTCTTATTTAATGTTCCTTTTTTTAGTATGTTCGTTTAGCATATTATTTGGCATATATATATATATATATATATATATATATATATATATATATATATATATATATATATATATATATAGTTTTTAATTGGTTTTATGTTAATAGAATTTTACTATTTGCATTTATATGGCGATTATTTTGATATCTTTGATAATCTATATATGTTCCTCTTTCAGTATATCATTTGATGTATATTATTTTTATGCATAATTTGTTTATTTATTGTTTGTTTATGTTTATAGACTCCTGATGTAGGCCTATCCGGCCAAAACACAATAAGTACATAAGTAATGCCATACTGGGAAAAGACCAAGGGTCCATCGAGCCCAGCATCCTGTCCAGGACAGCGGCCAATCCAGGCCAAGGGCACCTGGCAAGCTTCCCAAACGTACAAACATTCTATACATGTTATTCCTGGAATTTTGGAGTTTTCCAAGTCCGTTTAGTAGCGGTTTATGGACTTGTCCTTTAGGAAACCGTCCAACCCCTTTTTAAACTCTGCTAAGCTAACCGCCTTCACCACTTTCTCCGGCAACGAATTCCAGAGTTTAATTACACGTTGGGTGAAGAAAACTTTTCTCCGATTTGTTTTAAATTTACTACACTGTAGTTTCATCGCATGCCCCCTAGTCCTAGTATTTTTGGAAAGCGTGAACAGACGCTTCACATCCACCTGTTCCACTCCACTCATTATTTTATATACCTCTATCATCTCCCCTCAGCCGTCTCTTCTCCAAGCTGTATAGCCCTAGCCTCCTTAGTCTTTCTTCATAGGAAAGTCGTCCCATCCCCGCTATCATTTTAGTCGCCCTTCGCTGCACCTTTTCCAATTCTACTATATCTTTCTTGAGATGCGGTGACCAGAATTGAACACAATACTCAAGGTGCGGTCGCACCATGGAGCGATACAACGGCATTATAACATCCTCACACCTGTTTTCCATACCTTTCCTGATAATACTCAACATTCTATTCGCTTTCTTAGCCGCAGCAGCACACTGAGCAGAAGGTTTCAGTGTGTTATCGACGACGAGTCATTTTTAATGTGTGATTGTTATATTATCATTTGTTTGAAAATTATTATATTTTGCTTATTTTAAAAACAATTTGGTTCCATTCTTTGGATAGCCTAGCTTATATTCCCACCTTTTTTATTTTTCACTGAAAAATAATGAAACATAATTGCTATTAGGTGTGCTAAAAAATGAAGCTGGATGTGAAAGGTGTAGAAAATACTCAAAGAAACACTGTACAAAAGACATAAGTACATAAGTAATGCTATACTGGGAAAAGACCAAAGGTCCATCGAGCCCAGCATCCTATCCCCGACAGCGGCCAATCCAGGTCAAGGGCACCTGGTAAGCTACCCAAACGTACAAACATTTTATACATGTTATTCCCGAAATTGTGGATTTTTCCCAAGTCCATTTAGTAGCGATCTATGGACTTGTCCTTTAGGAAATCGTCCAGCCCCTTTTTAAACTCTGCCAAGCTAACCGCCTTCACTACGTTTTCCTGCAACAAATTCCAGAGTTTAATTATGCGTTGGGTGAAGAAAACGTTTCTCCAATTTGTTTTAAATTTACCACACTGTAGTTTCATCGCATGCCCCCTAGTCCTAGTATTTTTGGAAAGCATGAACAGACGCTTCACATCCACCTGTTCCACTCCACTCATTATTTTATATACCTCTATCATATCTCTCCTCAGCCGTCTCTTCTCCAAGCTGAAAAGCTCCAGCCTCCTTAGTCTTTCTTCATAGGGAAGTTGTCCCATCCCCACTATCATTTTCGTTGCCCTTCGCTGCACCTTTTCCAGTTCTACTATATCTTTCTTGAGATGCAGCGAGCAGAATTGAACACAATACTCAAGGTGTTGTCGCACCATGGAGCAATACAACGGCATTATGACATCATCACACCCGTTCTCCATACCTTTCCTAATAATACCCAACATTCTATTTGCTTTCCTAGCCGCAGCCTACACTGAGCAGAAGGTTTCAGTGTATTATCAACATCAGCCGCCAGCTCTCTTTCTTGGTCCGTAACTCCTAACGTGGAACCTTCCATGACGTAGCTATAATTCAGGTTCTTTTTTCCCACATGCATCACCTTGCACTTGTTCATATTAAACGTCATCTGCCATTTAGCCGCCCAGTCTCCCAGTCTCGTATGGTCCTTCTGTAATTTTACACAATCCTCTCGCGAGTTAACCTGATGAACCTATCAGATTCCAAATGGAATACGGCATGGATAAAATTCACTTTTTGGACTTAACAATAACCAAGAATGAGTATTTTTCTAGACCACCATTTCCAAAATGCCGACTGATCAGAATACCTTCTTGCATATTCCAGCTACCACAATCCAAAACTCAAAAGCAACCTTATCATGAAAATATGCCCACACTTGGCTGCAAATGATATGTATTTTAAAAGTCTGTTAACATAACACTCACTGGTGTTAAATACAATGCACACAAACAGCAATATAAGTGCTTAAAATTTTGGCTGCCTATATGTTTGGCATGATGGAGACTTGACAAGCAGTGTTTAAGAAAGGGTGGCTGGTTCCCACACAGAGTGGTGGGCGTGGCTCTGGCCACCTTGTTATTCAGACTGAATGGACCATGTAGGTCTTTATCTGCTATCATTAACTGTGTTACTGTGTATTGGTTCAGACGTAATATAACAAATTCCACCATTGGTGTTGATAACTGTTGCATGTGCATGTTCCTGGGCTCCAGTTTCTTAAAAAGAGAATAAGAGAGTGTTTCTTAGTGACCTAGTTCTTAGTGGAATACAGGGCATAATAGGAGAAGTAACAGTGTTGGGTCCACCGGGAAACAGTGATCATAATGTGATCAAATTTGAGCTAATATCTGGCGTGAAGTCACTAAGGAAACCTATTGTAGCAGCATTTAATTTTCACAAGAGTGACTATGATAAAATGAGGAACATGATTAAAAAGAAGCTTAAAGGATCAGCCGCTAAGATTAGGACTTTAAACCAGGCATAGAAGTCGTTTAAAAATACCATCTTGGAAGCCCAGACTAGATGTATTCCACCTATTAACAAAGGTAGAAAGAAGAGCAAATGACAGCCAGCATGGTTAAAAGGTTAAGTGAAAGAGGTTATTAGAACCAAAAGAACATCTTTCAAAGAATGGAAAATAGAATCCAAATGAAGAAAAGAAGAAGCAACATAAGCACTGGCAAGTTAGATGCAAAGCATTGATAAAGAAGGCTAAAAGAGAAAATGAAGAGAAACTTGCCACAGAGACAAAAACTCACAGTAACAGCTTTTTCAGGTACATTAGAAGCAGAAAGCCTGTGAGGGAATCCGTGGGACTGTTAGATCATCAGGGATCAAGAGAGGAACTCAGGGAGGACAAGGCTAAAACAGAAATATTTAATTATTTCTTTGCTTCAGCCTTTACATAAGAATATGTAAGAGATCATCCTGTACTAGATAAACCATGTTGATTACTGCAACAGAATATACACGGGATGCAAAGAACATATCCTAAAGAAACTGCAGACTGCCCAGAACACGGCAGCGAGGCTTATCTTTGGTAAAACACGATTTGATAGTGCGAAACCCCTTCGCGAAAAAATACACTGGCTTCCAATCAAAGAACGAATTGCTTTCAAAACCTGCTCACTGGTTCATCAAATAATCCACGGTCTAGCTCCAGGATATATGATCGACCTGATTGACCTACCAACAGGAAACACATCCGAATCAGCAAGAACATACCTAAATCTTCACTTCCCAAGATGTAAAGGACTCAAATAAAATCAACATATGCGTCCAGTTTTTCCAACATTAGCATACAACTCTGGAACACATTACCAAAAGCCTTGAAAAACACGAATGGCCACCTAAACTTTCGGAAAAACCTAAAAACTCACCTGTTCAAAAAGGCATACCCCACCGATCCAACATAGATGCCTGATCTCTGCAACACAATGTAACTAAATCACGGTACAGACTGGACACAAATCTTCCATTGTATGATCCCAATGTGGTTGCGCCACATTAACTCTATCGAACTACTTAACCACAACATCACCTTGTATCTGTCTACACCAGAGTCTGCAAGTGCTGCTCCGGAACTATGTAAGCCACATTGAGCCTACAAATAGGTGGGAAAATGTGGGATACAAATGTAACCTGGAAGACGTACTGGGCAAAATCAACAAGTTAAAGAGTGATAAATCACCTGGATTGGATGGTATACATCCCAGGTTACAAAAAGAACTAAATCATGAAATTACTTACTTGCTGTTAGTCATCTGTAACCTGCCTCTAAAATAGTCTGTAGTACCTGAAGATTGAAGGGTGGCCAATGTAACGTCAATTTTTAAAAAGAGTTCCGGTAAGCCTAACTTCAGTGCTGGGCAAAATAGTGGAAACTATCATAAAGAATACAATTACGGAACACATAGACAAGCATGGTTCAATGGGACAGAGTCAGCATGGCTTCAGCTAAGGGAAGTCTTCCCTCATCAGATTTCTTCATTTCTTTGAAGGCTTGAATAAACATGGGAATAAAGATCAGCCAGTTGATGTAATGCATCTAGATTTTCATAAATCTTTTGACAAACCTCCTCAAAAGAAACTCCTAAGAAAATTTAAAAACCATGGGATAAGAGGCAATGTTCTGTTGTAGATTAGGAATTGGTTATTTATTTATTTATTGCATTTGTACCCCACATTTTCCCACCTATTTGCAGGCTCAATGTGGCTTACATAGTACCGTCAAAGGCGTTTGCCCAGTCGGTGGATAACAAATACAAAGTTGTATAGTGATTGTATGAGGTATAAGTGGAGGGTCGGAATGGATGAAGATTGCGTGTTGTCCTGTTCGATCATAGTCATGCTGTGTTGGTAGGTGAAGAGGGTTACGTGGGGTCGTTGGGGTAGGCCTTTTTGAAGAGGTAGGTTTTTAGTGATTTCCTGAAGTTCAAGTGGTCGTGGATTGTTTTATTGGACAGAAAACAGAGGGTAGGGCTAAATGGCCATTTTTCCCTCAATGGAAGAGGGTAAATAATGGAGAGCAGCAGGAATATGTACTGTGCTATTTAACATAATTTTAAATGATCTGGAAATTGGAACAACAAGTGAGGTGATTAAATTTGTAGATGACACAAAACTATTCAAAGTTGTTAAAACACATGCAGACTGTGAAAATTGGCAGGAAAGGAAATGGGAAGGCTGGGCATCCAAATGACAGATGAAATTTAATGTGATAAATGCAGAGTGATGCACATTGTGAAGAATAATCCAATTTATAGTTGCCTGATGCTAAGCTCCAACTTAGGAGTCAGCACCAAAAAAAAAAAAAGATCCTTGTGTCATTGTAAACAATACTATGAAATGATTTCCCTAGTGTGCAGCTGCGGCCACAAAAAGCAAAAAAGATATAGTGGAATTAGAAAAGGTTCAAAGAAGAGCAATCAAAATGATAAAGGGGATGGAACTCCCTCATATGAGGAAAGGCTAAAGAGGTTAGGGCTCTTCAGCTTGGAAAAGAGATGGATGAGGGGTGATCTGACAGAAGTCTTCAAAATCCTGAGTGGTGTAGAATGGGTAGAAATGAATTGATTTTGTATTCTTTCAAAAAGTACAAAGATTAGGGGACACACAATGAAATTACATGGAAATCATTTTAAAACAAATAGGAGGAAATTTTTTGTTTCACTCAATGAATAGTTAAACGCTGCAACTCATTGCCAGAAGATATGGTAACAGTGGTTAGCGTATATGGGCTTTAAGAAATGTTTGGACAAGCTCCAGGAAGAAAAGTCCATAATCTGCTGTTGAGAGAGACATGCGGAATCCACTTCTTGTTCCTGAGCTCAGTATCATGGATTGTTACTACTATTTGGGATTCTGCCAGGTACTTGTGACCTGGATTGTCCACTGGGCTAGATGGGCCATTAGTCTGACCCTATAAAAAATACAGAAGAAACCTGTCTTCGCACAAAACGACAATTATCAAAAACAGCGAAGATGACGCAAAAAAGGAAAAGGAAAAGAGAAAAAAAAGAGAAAAAAGCAAAAACGAGAACAAAATTAATAAAGAAATAAAAAATAGAAAAAATAGATGAGGAAAGAAAAAACTAAAAAATGAAATGGTAGGTAAAATGTAAAAATCAGAAAAAAGACGACACAAGCAAAATGCAAAGGATAAAAAAATGATGAATTTATTAGGGTGATATGACAGATTGCCAGCGAACACAAGTATCGTTAGAACTTCTGTTCACGAGAGATATATATATATCAACAACATCAGAGTCCTCCACAACGACTCTTTTTAAACTGTGCACACAGCCTTTTTAAAGGTAGAGTGTTACTGAATAAAGGCGTGCTTAATTGAATACTTCACAAGGACTTCCATTATCAGAGAATACATATATGGTGTAACAGACTCCTGACGCAGGCCAGTTGGGCCGAAACACAGCTGTGTCGAGTCATATCACCCTAATAAATTCATCATTTTTTTATCCTTTGCATTTTGCTTGTGTCGTCTTTTTTCTGATTTTTACATTTTACCTACCATTTCATTTTTTAGTTTTTACCATTAGTCTGACCCACCACGGCAATTCTTATGCTCTTATGTATCTTTCCTCTATAAATTGTCATAAGTACATAAGTAATGCCATACTGGGAAAAGACCAAATGCCCATCAAGCCCAGCATCCTGTCCCCGACAGCGGCCAATCCAGGTCAAGGGCACCTGGCAAGCTTCCCAAACGTACAAACATTCTATACATGTTATTCCCGAAATTGTGGATTTTTCCCAAGTCCTTTAGTAGCGGTCTATGGACTTGTCCTTTAGGAAACCGTCCAAACCCTTTTTAAACTCTGCCAAGCTAACCGCCTTCACCACATTCTCCAGCAACAAATTCCAGAGTTTTATTACGCGTTGGGTGAAGAAAAATTTTCTCCTATTTGTTTTAAATGTACTACACTGTAGTTTCATCGCATGCCCCCTAGTCCTACTACTTTTGGAAAGCGTGAACAGACTCTTCACATCCACCTGTTCCACTCCACTCATTATTTTATATACTTCTATCATGTCTCCCCTCAGCTGTCTCTTCTCCAAGCTGAAAAGCCCTAGCCTCCTTAGTCTTTCTTCATAGGGAAGTCGTCCCATCCCTGCTATCATTTTAGTCGCCCTTCGCTGCACCTTTTCCAATTGCACTATATCTTTCTTGAGATGCGGCGACCAGAATTGGACACAATACTCAAGGTGCGGTCGCACCATGGAACGATACAACAGCATTATAACATCCTCACACCTGTTTTCTATACCTTTCCTAATAATACCCAACATTCTATTCACTTTCCTAGCCGCAGCAGCACACTGAGCAGAAGGTTTCAGTATATTATCGACGACGACACCCAGATCCCTTTCTTGGTCCGTAACTCCTAACGTGGAACCTTGCACGACGCAGCTATAATTCGGGTTCTTTTTTCCCCACATGCATCACCTTACACTTGCTCACATTAAACGTCATCTGCCATTTAGCCGCCCAGTCCCCCAGTCTCGTAAGGTCCTTCTGTAATTTTTCACAATCCTCTCGTGAATTAACGACTTTGATTATCTTTGTGTCATCAGCAAATTTAATTACCTCGCTAGTTACTCCCATCTCTAAATCATTTATAAATATATTAAAAAGCAGCGGTCCTAGCACAGACCCCTGAGGAACCCCACTAAATACCCTTCTCCATTGTGAATACTATCTGTGAGTAATATAAAATTGTTTCTTAACCTTACTATAATTTCTCAGTGGCATGTGTAGTTAATCCTTCTACCACTAGCGCTGACCAGTTGATGTATGGTTTAAGGAACCCAGGTGTAGTTACGAGAGTCTCTCATCATCAGAGGTGATCACACTTTATCCTTTTTTTTTTGTCAGAGTATTAAAATATCCAGTAAAGTCTCCCACAGCTAAGAAGGCTGAATGGTAGTATGGACTATAATGAGTGAGCTCACTAATTATATACATAACTACAAGTGAGTATGAATTAGCACCTCGGAACCTTGAATTATATGAATTCTAACAATTAATTTTGTTTCCAGCTGGTAAAGTATATTACCAAATTATTAAACATCAACACTGTAATTCTTTTTTCAGGCAATTCCAAGTATTTAAATTAATTCTTGTACACAAAGAAATTGCCTCTCTTTCTTTAGACTTTTACAATCCAAATTTAGCATGACTGCATGGTCCAACATATATTAGATCAGCAGTGTGTTTCCATTAATAACCATTTTTTCTTCTAATTGTTTATACTAAAATATCTGGTAATCTTTTGTTGCAAAATTCTTTTCACTCTGTCTTGCAGAAATTTCAGTGCTTATTAACCTGCAGGTAAGTATATAAAAACTTTTTTTTTTTTACCTCCGACCTCGTTAGTTCAACAGACACAAAAATTGCTGCCTACTACCCACTTCCATACAGAGAGACTAATATTTCAACCTGGGTTCTTCATCTGCATACTGCCCTCCTCTCATCCTGCAGGTTGGATGCAAAGTCCTCCTCATTAAAGTCTCTTTCTCTTGGTTTGCACACCCTGAGCCATATCCTGCGAGGGGGTAGGGGCAAACTGTTCTGTTTACACTGGAATAAGAGTTTGCAACCAAGGTTTTGGGATATACAAGGAGGGGCATAATCGAACGGAAACGCCTATCTCCATGGGCGTTTATCTCCGAGAACGGGTCCGTGAAGGGGCGGGCCGAACCGAATTTTCGAAAAAATGGACGTTTTTCAGCTGGGCATTTGTTTTTTTTAGCGATAATGGAAACTAAAAATGCCCAGCTCAAAAACGTCCTAATCCGAGCCATAAGGTCGTGGGAGGGGCCAGGATTCATAGTACACTGGCCCCCCTGATATGCCAGGACACCAACTGGGCACCCTAGGTCAGTACGGTGGACTTCAGAAAAAGCTCCCACATGCATAGCTCCCTTACCACGGGTGCTGAGTTCCCAACCCCCTCCCCCAAAACCCACTACCCACAAATGTACAACACTACCATAGCTCTTAGGGGTGAAGGGGGCACCTACAAGTGGGTACAGTGGGTTTTGGAGGCCTCCCATTTACCAGCACAAGTGTTACAGGTGGGGGGGGGATGGGCCTGGGGCCACCTGGCTGAAGTGCACTGCTGTACCCACTAAAAGTGCTCCAGGGACCTGCATACACGCAGGCCTCTAGGACTGGTTGCTGCTATATAACATTGGCACACCAGTTGACACCTGAAGAGTAATCTCTCCAAAAACGTCCTTTATTGGAATAACCACCTTTACTCACAGTTAACTGCAGATCAGAGGTTGTGCCCCACTGGCAAAGAGTCCCCTGGTACTAAGATTAGCAGTAGGTCAGAGCTGACACAATGGTGTACAATGCCCTCTTTCAGCACCATTGAAGGTAAGAACTACCTTCTCTAACGTGGGTAACACAGGAAAGGGAACTAAAAATGGCTTACAAAAATGGCCACTACCTCATGGACTACAACAGGAAACACAACAGGGCACACTCTGACCCAGTAGGCAGGGGGAAAAGCACCATGGGAGAAGAGCCTACCAACTACCAACATCGTGAGACTGTAACACAAGCTAATGAAATCACGGAGCCCAATACCCTACACCCACCACAATGCAATGCTGATGTGACCCTGTACTGAACCCGAGAGCCACATCTGACCCAGGGAAAGGCTGTGACAGGATAGAACACATTCTGCTGTCATGGAGGTGGGTACAACATTTGAGGCTGGCATACAGGCTGGAAAAAAAGTTGTTAAAGTCGGTTTTTTTGTGGGAAGGGGTTAGTGACCACTGGGGGAGTGCGGGGAGGTCATCCCCAATTCCCTCCAGTGGTCATCTGGGCAGTTGGAGCACTTTTTTGGGACTTGTTCGTGAAAAAAAAGGGTCCAAAAGTGACCCAAAATCGCGGTAAAAACGCCTTTTTTTTTTTATTATCAGCTAAAGACGCCCATCTCTCCTCGGCTGATAACCACGCCCCAGTTCCACCTCCACCACGCCTCCGATCACGCCCCCGTCAACTTTATTCGTTTCCGCGACGGAGTGCAGTTGGAAACGCCCAAAATCGGCTTTCGATTATACCGATTTGGGCGTCTTTGCGAGACAAACGTCTATCTCCCGATTTAGGTCGCACTATAGGCGTTTTTCACTTTCGAAAATAAGCTGGATAGTAACATAGTAGATGACGGCAGAAAAAGACCTGCATGGTCCATCCAATCTGCCCAACAAGATAAACTCATATATGCTACTTTTTGTGTATACCTTACCTTGATTTGTATCTGTCATTTTCAGGGCACAGACCATATAAATCTGTCCAGCACTATCCCTGCCTCCCAACCACCGGCTCTGGCACAGACCGTATAAGTCTGCCCAGCACTATCCCTGCCTCCCAACCAGCCCCCCTTCCCACCACCAGCTCTGCCACCCAATCTCGGCTAAGCTTCTGAGGATCCATTCCCTCGGAACAGGATTCCTTTATGTTTATCCCACACATGTTTGAATTCCGTTACCGTTTTCATCTCCACCACCTCCCACGGGAGGGCATTCCAAGTATCCACCGCTCTCTCCGTGAAAAAAGACTTCCTGACATTTTTCTTGAGTTTGCTCCCTTTCAATCTCATTTCATGCCCTCTAGTTGTACCACCTTCCCATCTCCGGAAAAGGTTCATTTGCGGATTAATACCTTTCAAATATTTGAACGTCTGTATCATATCACCCCTGTTTCTCCTTTCCTCCAGGATATACATGTTCAGGTGAGCAAGTCTCTCCTCATACATCTTGTAACGCAAATCCCATACCATTCTCGTAGCTTTTCTTTGTACCGCTTCAATTCTTTTTACATCCTTAGCAGGATATGGCCTCCAAAACTGAACACAATACTCCAGGTGGGGCCTCACCAACGACTTATCAGTCAGGTTTTCAGGATACCCACACTGAATATGTATGAGATCGGTTTGCATACAATGGAGGCACTGCATGCAAATTTACCTCCTACATATTCATGATGGTTCTCCTGAAAACCTGACTGGTCAGGTGTGTCCCGAGGACTGGATTGAGAACCACTGCATTAGAGTCATTGCTGCTGTTTTATAGGAGAGACTAGTGGTTCCCAAACCTGGTCCTGGAGGTACCTCAATGAATATTCATGAGAGAGATCTGTGTGCTGTGGAGGCAGTACATGCAAATATCTCTCATGAGTAGTGGAAGATATAGTGGAAGACATAATGAAGTTAGAAAATGTGCAGAGAAGGGCGACAAAAATGATAAAAGGGATAGTTTTAAAGTTACCTTTCAGGATTCTCACTGTGAAGTCACTGGTACAGTGTTCTGGTCCTGTAAAATGCTGACTAACAGGGGTGGGAGCCCTACTGGCACCAGTATTGTTCATGTGATGTCTATGTAAATTGAATCTTGTCTTAAGCATCTGGCCTGTTTCTCCAATATAGCATCCTTCGTTACATTTTTTACACTGAATGATATATACCACATTGGAAGATGAGCCAGTGAAAGAGCCCCCGTCAACTTTGTATGCTTCCGCGATGGAGTGCAGTTGAAAACGTCCAAAATCGGCTTTCCATTATACCGATTTATTCGTTTTTGTGAGATAAACGTCTATCTCCTGATTTGGGTCGAAATCTAGGCGTTTTTCTCTTTCAATTATAAGGTGGATAGTCAAATAAATAAACTATAACAGACAAAGGATCACAGTATAGCACAGCTATTCATAATAAAGCTAAAAAAAAGTTCACATCACATTAAAATCCTACAAATGTAGGGCCTGATATTCAAAATGGTTTAATAGGGCAGGAGAGATTCCTACTGACTAAACCCCACTGAGCCACCCAACACCTTATATTCAGTAGTTCCTAACTGGTTCTTGTCACTGAATATTGACACTAACTGGCCATCTAACCAGTTATTTTAAGGGCAGAGCATCTCCTCAGCCAATTAGTAGTGACTTTCAGTTCGCTAACCATCTAAGTAACCAAATAAATTTAGAACAGCAAAAAGGTTGCCCTAATTTAATGTGCCAAATTTAATGGGGCAACAATCTAGATATTGGCTGATACCGAGATATTCAATATCAAGAGCTGCACATGCCCCGACATTGCATATCCATGGTTGGACAGCCCACGGCTGTGAGCAACTCCAATGTTTGGCGCTATAACTTTAAAATCCATTTAACTGATAGGAAAACACATTGTTTCAATTGTTTTCTAAACATCAATAAAGAGACTGGGGAGAAGTATGACTAAAATAGTCTTGAATAGATCTCAGGGGACAGAGACTATGGGCAAGTTTCAGGGACTGGGGTTGGGAAGTAATCACTCTGGTAGACTGAAGAGACATCAGTATAAGACACATGCATATAAAATCATGAGGTAAAAAAAAACAAATGAAAAAAACAAAACAAAACATAGTGGGCATTCCCCCCCCCCCCCCCCCCCACCACCCCCACCCCCACACACAAACACTTGTAACAATGAAGTTTGAAAACCTACCTTTAAAATCAGCCAGGTTCTTTTCCTTCCTGAAATGGCAAGACTTTCTCATAAACCTAACAGCAGGAATACATAACAAACCATCCCAGGACCTCTCTAGAATGCAAGAGGTCAGTCTTGACATCAAATAGCTTAGCACCTGATCATGTAAAATCATAAAGACTAATGTAAGAACCTTCTGCTAAATTTGGAATTGAGCTGTCAGACAGTTCAGTTGGATTAAGGCCAACATGACATAATCTGATTGCTTCAATCCTTTAACACATTTTGTCATGATTTTCTGCACCAATTGAAGGCCTCAAAAATTATATGGTGTGCACTTGTGAAGCAAATGAGGTAGGAACTTTAGTGCTCTGCTAATAAGAAATATACCCTCTGTGAAGGGGGTACGAGGGACACTCCAGAGGCAGGGAATGTCTAGTAATCACAAGAAGTTTGAATGGTGTGAATGAAATGATGGCTGGAGTACTTGGTAATAGAGTGTTGGGAGTAGCACTTGAAGCCAAGAGAAAGGCAATGAACAAAGGAGGTAAAAATGTGTAGTCTTTCAGTAGGAGGAATTCAAGTGAGATTATATGTGTAATGTGTGATTTAGCAGGCCATGTTTTTATTCTTGTAATGGAAAATGTTTAGTTCAAGAGGTATCAGATTTGTTTTTTTGTGGGTTGGTTTGGTTCTGGGATGTGTAATTAATGATTATAGAATCCCACAGATCATGGATTGTATCTTATATATCTCAGTTCACTTAGGATGTACACCAGTTGTGCATCAAGCACTTGAATAACGCTGTCTGCATAACCTAATTAATTGCAGTTCTATTGTTAAAAGCCAAATATCTCTGATTCAGGGATTGAAGAAATATGGTGTAAACAGGAGAAAGAAAACACAGACTGCAGACCAGATAGAGCAGAAATGGCCTGAAGATAGGGACTGCATAAGCATTAGGCGAACTAAGATTGGTCAAGGGTGACCGCAAGGAGCAACTACATCATTCAAGATAGAAGGAAACATTTGTAGAACAGTTAAAGTTAACATCATAGAAATCAATCTTCTTGCTACTGTTTACACAGATCCAAATAATTAGTATTCCTGATGGAGGTACATGCTGAAACGTGGCTGTGTCAGGACACCATGTGAATAAAATGTATTATCGACTGAATCCTTTGGCTGTTTTGTCTTGTTTGGCTGTTTCTACTCCATCTGCTCTTGCTTGGAAATATGGTATAAACCATTTCAAACAGAAAAATGTCATGTAAATCATTTTCAAACATTAGTTAAGTTTGCTCATATGAGGAATGTTATGTTCCAATGCCTTGTATTATTTTTAATGTTAAATCAGTCTGTAACAAACATGATTTGATTAGGGAAATGGTAGATGATTCCGAATTTGCTTTAGCATGTATCACTGAAACTTGGCTTAGAGAAAGAGAGCTAGTAAGAAGTAAACTTTTAGTGAGATGTAAATTTATATGTTGTTGCCTTTGTTTTAATAGCTCTTCTTTTCACAGTTATAAATCACCGACCCCGAAACAGCTAAGCTGATCTAGGGTTTATTCAGGAGATATCTCAAGAGATATGAAGGCATCCACACTGCTATAATACAGCTAAGTTGAGGTTATTTTTCTAAATAGCTGAGTGTTTCCAAGCAATTTGGGGGGAATTAAAATTAAAATTTATAAGTAACATTTGAAGCAGAACAAGTGGCAGGTTTTTTTTAATGCCAACGGTGAAGTATTTCTGCCCCAAAGATGTGTAATACCTGGAGCTCTTTGAGTTTTTTTTCCTCCCATGTGTTGTTATTTAACTTCTCTGAATACTTTGAGAATATATTTTTGAGTAAGGTTGGATTTTACATAAGAACGTAAGAGTAGACATACTGGATCAGACCAATGGTCCATCTAGCCCAGTATCCTGTTTTCCAAACAGTTGCCACGCCAGGTCACAAGTACCTGGCAGAAACCCAAGTCATGGCAACACTCCATACTACAAATCCCAGGGCAAACAGTTGCTTCCCACGTCTGTCTCAATAGCAGACTATAAACTTTACCTCCAGCAATTTGTCCAAACCTTTTTTAAACCCAGATATGCTAACCGCTCTTACCACATCCTCCGGCAAAGAGTTCCAGAGCTTAACTATTCGTTGAGTGAAAAAATATTTCCTCCTATTTGTTTTAAAAATATCTCCATGTAACTTCCTTGAGTGTCCCCTAGTCTTTGTACTTTTGGAATGAGTAAAAAATTGATTTACTTCTACTCGGTCTACACCACTCAGGATTTTGTAGACCTAATTATATCTCCCCTCATCTGTCTCTTTTCCAAGCTGAAGAGCTCTACCCTCTTGGAAAAAAGACAGATGAGAGGAGGAGATATGATTTTGGATATCATTGCCCCTACCAGTTTGATAGTAGTGGATTTTGTTACAGAAAATGAGGGTCATAGTCCATTGTCATTGGATTTCCCAGAAAGAAAGAGGGGTTTGTTGCTGTACAAGGATAGATTAAAGCTGAGAGTCTGTGTAATTATTCTACTATAGAGTTGGAATGTCTATCTTTGGGTACAAGATTTTCCACCAATCATAAGCAGGTCACAGGTGAGTTTTTTTTCTGGTTTATTAAGCTCATGATGCATCTAAAAAGAAAATAAAACATGGAAGTGATTGTGGAGTTAAGTATACACCGCTATTGACATAGCATAAGAGGGTGCACCAATGACCTTATTCTAGTATTCTATAACAGAATCTCTGTGCCAAGTTTCTGTTGTAGAATTGGTGCTAAGTTCATGGCATTGGGGCATCTAGGCCTAGATGTAAATGTAAAGAATTGCCTTTCATGTTTGTACCTGAAGCAACTTGCTCAAGACCGCAATGAGCAGTAGTAGGATTTGAACCTAACGCAAGACCTAACCATCTTCTGAAGGCTACAGAAAACAGATCTTTTCAAGAAGGCGTAGTACAAACATCCATCTTAAACACTAAATAATAATATTATATACGATATATACAAAAGCAAACTCTTATCACATGATTGACTATCCTCTTTGCTATGAATGATCAAGCATTATCACTAGATGACCAAATGTATGTTATAATCCAATTTATTACTCAGTAACCTTAATGCAATACCATATTGAACTCTTCTTTACCATGTATGTATGCACATAGTATCTATCTATCTACAGTGGGGGAAATAAGTATTTGATCCCTTGCTGATTTTGTAAGTTTGCCCACTGACAAAGACATGAGCAGCCCATAATTGAAGGGTAGGTTATTGGTAACAGTGAGAGATAGCACATCACAAATTAAATCCGGAAAATCACATTGTGGAAAGTATATAAATTTATTTGCATTCTGCAGAGGGAAATAAGTATTTGATCCCTCTGGCAAACAAGACCTAATACTTGGTGGCAAAACCCTTGTTGGCAAGCACAGCGGTCAGACGTCTTCTGTAGTTGATGATGAGGTTTGCACACATGTCAGGAGGAATTTTGGTCCACTCCTCTTTGCAGATCATCTCTAAATCATTAAGAGTTCTGGGCTGTCGCTTGGCAACTCGCAGCTTCAGCTCCCTCCATAAGTTTTCAATGGGATTAAGGTCTGGTGACTGGCTAGGCCACTCCATGACCCTAATGTGCTTCTTCCTGAGCCACTCCTTTGTTGCCTTGGCTGTATGTTTTGGGTCATTGTCGTGCTGGAAGACCCAGCCACGACCCATTTTTAAGGCCCTGGCGGAGGGAAGGAGGTTGTCACTCAGAATTGTACGGTACATGGCCCCATCCATTCTCCCATTGATGCGGTGAAGTAGTCCTGTGCCCTTAGCAGAGAAACACCCCCAAAACATAACATTTCCACCTCCATGCTTGACAGTGGGGACAGTGTTCTTTGGGTCATAGGCAGCATTTCTCTTCCTCCAAACACGGCGAGTTGAGTTCATGCCAAAGAGCTCAATTTTTGTCTCATCTGACCACAGCACCTTCTCCCAATCACTCTCGGCATCATCCAGGTGTTCACTGGCAAACTTCAGACGGGCCGTCACATGTGCCTTCCGGAGCAGGGGGACCTTGCGGGCACTGCAGGATTGCAATCCGTTATGTCGTAATGTGTTACCAATGGTTTTCGTGGTGACAGTGGTCCCAGCTGCCTTGAGATCATTGACAAGTTCCCCCCTTGTAGTTGTAGGCTGATTTCTAACCTTCCTCATGATCAAGGATACCCCACGAGGTGAGATTTTGCGTGGAGCCCCAGATCTTTGTCGATTGACAGTCATTTTGTACTTCTTCCATTTTCTTACTATGGCACCAACAGTTGTCTCCTTCTCGCCCAGCGTCTTACTGATGGTTTTGTAGCCCATTCCAGCCTTGTGCAGGTGTATGATCTTGTCCCTGACATCCTTAGACAGCTCCTTGCTCTTGGCCATTTTGTAGAGGTTAGAGTCTGACTGATTCACTGAGTCTGTGGACAGGTGTCTTTCATACAGGTGACCATTGCCGACAGCTGTCTGTCATGCAGGTAACGAGTTGATTTGGAGCATCTACCTGGTCTGTAGGGGCCAGATCTCTTACTGGTTGGTGGGGGATCAAATACTTATTTCCCTCTGCAGAATGCAAATAAATTCATATACTTTCCACAATGTGATTTTCTGGATTTAATTTGTGATGTGCTATCTCTCACTGTTACCAATAACCTACCCTTCAATTATGGGCTGCTCATGTCTTTGTCAGTGGGCAAACTTACAAAATCAGCAAGGGATCAAATACTTATTTCCCCCACTGTATCTATCTATCTATATCTATATCTATCTATCTATATAGAATATTAAAGACAACCGTTTTCTTATTGAATCTACAACAAACTTTATTGTCTCAAAATTTTTTTTATATTTTTATATATCACACATCCAATAAAATGGATCACTTGCACACTCAATCTTTCATTCATCCACACCAGTTTAACATACTTCTCTAATAAATCATTAAAACATCTTATTATTACACATATGGATCATCACACATCAACTGGACTTTGTTATGTAACTATCTTGACATGTCTTAACATTTTCATTGTCCCATATTAATCTTGAATAGTTTCGATGTTATCCATCATTGCTGATTTTCCACCAGATGTCATGTGGATTATCTTTCACTATATTGGGACACCAGAATCCTTCTGACTTCGTCAAAACTTATTATAGGTCCAGTGGAAGTGTCCATAAAGTTTTCTTTGCTCTAAAACTTTTCCAGGCTATAGACTGAAGCGTAAAACCCGACACAATTGTGTTTCGCCAACAGTAGCGTCTTCAAGGGTTATTCATTCGGCCGGCTTCTGATAGCAGCTGGGAACACACCTCCGCTAGCAGCATGGAAGGCACTAAAAAACGCCCGCACATATATATATAGATAGATAGATATCTATCTATCTATCTATCTATCTATATCTATTTATCTATATCTATCTATCTATCTATCTATCTATCTATCTATCTATCTATAGATAGATAGATAGATATACATATATATAGATATATATACTATAACCTGTTCCATATATGTTATGTTCCATGCACGTTATCATGTATGTATGCACCTGAACGCAATACCATTTGTAATTCTGTTACCCGGAAATGGCGACCACCATTACGTCAAATGTAAGCCACATTGAACCTGCAAATTGGTGGGAAATGTGGGATACAAATGCTACAAATAAATAAATACATAAATAAATAAATAAATAATTTCCCCAGGTTAAAGTCTACTGCTATATCTATTAGGCTACTCCTTTAGTCTGAAGTTCACAGCTTTGTCTTACATTTTAAGGACTGAATAAACCATCTTTTTAAGATGGAAGGCCACAAGAAAGAGTAGAAATTGAGAGTGTTCAGCTCTAACCCCATAATTCTATAAAAGTCACCAAAATTACATGCACAAATTTGGGTACGCACCCAATTTGCACATGTAATTTAATTAAATAAGCTAATTAGTGCCAATAATTGGCTTTTAACAAGCAATTGGCACTAATTATAATATTAATTGGAACTTCCACATGTAAATTTAGGCATGGGATCTGCACCTAAATTTTATGCATGAGTTAAAAAAAAAAGGGGGCACAGAAATGGGAATGTCATGGGTGGATTGGGACCGTTTCTAACATTTACACGCAGGGGGGAGACATAATTTAGGTGCGTATTTTGCACCACGCTTTAGTTGGTGCAAATGGCCATGTCTAAAGTTATGTGCAATTCCCAGGCATAAGCGCTATTCTATAAACCACACCTAACTTTAAGCATGGCTTATAGAATAGCACTTTTTTCTACGCCATATATAGAATTTAGCTCTAAGTGTCCACTGCCAGGCATGTTGAAAGCAGAGACAATGAAACTACTATGTTCTTTTCCTGGGAGTTCAAAGGAAAGAGAAAGCAATCCCCCTGTCTAAAACACAACCAAAAAGAAGGGGGTGGACCAATGGTTCCAACGAAGGATATTTATTAAAAGATACGGTAAAATGACAAAGGCTCGATGCAGTCCGCGTTTTGGTTCCACAATGAGCCTTCATCAGGAGCCAAAACAATTTCGAAGAATATTATATACAAACTAATGCATGATTCAATCTTTTCCTACGTGAGCACACAATCCTGGAACACGCTACCGCGCAACTTAAAAACGATCTATAAACTAACCAACTTCCGCAAACTACTGAAAACCCATCTCTTTAACAAGGCATACCACAAAGACCAACAAATATGAACTCTAATACAAATATCCAGAACTGCCTTACAATATTTGCTTGTTAAACTACTAGTATGTTCTATCATTATCATGTTTGCTTGCTAAGCTACTGTTATGTTCTATCTTTTTCATGTACTCAAGATCCTTCTATAATGCTAAATGTATATCTTCTCACATGCTTCCACTATTCATGATGTATTGTAAGCCACATTGAGCCTGCAAAGAGGTGGGATAATGTGGGATACAAATGCAATAAATAAATATGTCCAAAAATGCTGAGCACATCGACGAGGCTTGGCTTGTAATTTACTTGCAACTCACTTTGGTGTTTTTTGATGCAGTATTAATTGTTTACTGTACATTGTGCTTATTATTTTTGGTTGCACAACAATCTTTGAAATTGTTTTGACTCCTGTTGCAGGCGCATTGTGGCACCAAAATGCAGACTGCATTGAGGGGTCCTTTTACTTAGGCGCTCTGAAATATGGCCGGCGGTAGTGTAGACGCGTGTTTTTGGGCGCGCACAGAATCATTTTTTAGCGTACCTGTAAAAAAAAATGCCTTTTAAAATTTTTCCCTGAAAATGGACGTGTGGCAAAATGAAAATTGCCGCGCGTCCATTTTGGGTCTGAGACCATACTGCCAGCAATTTACCTAGCGGTAAAGTCTCACGCGGTAACCGGGCAGTAGTGACCTATGTGCATCAAATGCCACTTGACGCGTGTAGCTGACGCGCGCCAGAAAATAAAAAAATATTTTTCGGACGCGCGTAGTGGATTTGTGCCAAAAATGAAATTACTGCAAGGGCCACGCGGTAGCTGGGCGGGAACTCAGAATTGACATGAAATGGGCTTGCGTAAGTGCTTACGTGGCTTAGTAAAAGGGCCCCTGAATCTTTGTCGTTTTACTTTATCTTTGAACAACCACTGGTCCACTCCTTTCTTTTTGGTTGTGTTTTGACTTTTCCTGGGCGTTGCAATTAAATTCAGGGCCGTGCCAAGGGTCTCTGGTGCCCCCCTGCAGACTACCCTTTGGCGGCGCCCCCCCCCCCCCGCACCTGCCTGGCTCCAAGGCAGCGATTCCCCTCTCTCCCCTGCCCTCCCGCTCCCATGTAGGAACTGCCCGCCCTCTTCTCCCCCCCAAGATCCCGTTCCTTTTTTTTTTCTTTTAAATTTACCTTCCTCCGGCAGCGCAGCGTCATTGAAGGAGGCGGCGCTCCCAGTCCCGACGTCTCTAGCCTTCCCTTGTTCGCTGCTCACTGCCCCGCCTTCTTCTGACGGATGAAGGTAAATTTAAAAGAAAAAAAAAAGGAACGGGATCTTGGGGGGGAGAAGAGGGCGGGCAGTTCCTACATGGGAGCGGGAGGGCAGGGTAAGCACGCAGCGGCGGCGCCCCACAGAGGATAGCGCCCCCAAGCGGTGCTTACCCCGCTTACCGCATCGGCACGGCCCTGATTAAATTAATGTTCTGGTGTTGTAACTCCCTGCCCTTGACAAGAATCAGAAGTGCTAACTGTATTTATGACCTGTTTCTGCCGTATCTTG
Source organism: Microcaecilia unicolor (assembly GCF_901765095.1). Lineage (NCBI taxonomy): Eukaryota > Metazoa > Chordata > Amphibia > Gymnophiona > Siphonopidae > Microcaecilia > Microcaecilia unicolor. Next base: position 637,491,941 of record NC_044032.1, read on the forward strand.
ATTTGGGTTGTAAATAAGGATAAGGAAAAATTTGGGTTGAGCTTTGGTTAACTTTGATTTGAGCAGGTTTTTATTAGCCGAGGCTGCTGTTGAGGCTCTCTCCTGAGATTTCCTCCCCCACTGCAAGATTTCAGAAAGGTTTCTGTACGTTTGACAGGTATTAATTAGTATATTGTAATTAGTGAGTTTTATGTCACCTTTTACAGCAGACTTAAATCCCCAACCAGTTGCAATTCAAAGCGAATTTTAAAGGGCATATCAGATGGCCCTGGGTTCTCCCATTCAGCAGTTTGGATTTTTTTTCATTTGTACTGACTCCTGCAGACCAGCACTTTGCTAACTGGTAATATTGACCTTGTGTCCACTGTCTTTGGTGGACTTACTATTTCGACACTCTTATTTATGAAGCTCATTATAGAATTGAATTTAGTCTTGATTTTTTATTTTGTCTGATAATAATCAAAGGGATTTCCGTCATCTTCAGTAGCAAACATATATGATTAACTGTATATGTTCATGAATAGAACAATGCCTTTCCTTCCATGGGACTGACAATTCTATACGTCTAGACTAATTTCACTCCGGCTGATAGTCAACATCTTTTAAATGGCCAAGGTCGGCGCCTGGCCAGTTAAATGCCTTCAAGCTAACTGCCAATATTTAGCAGGTGATAACTAGCTATCCCCCACTGGACTTAAATACAAATCTATCTACGCATCCAGCTTTTCCTACATAAGCACACAACTGTGGAACGTGCTAACAAAATCCTTGAAAACGACCACCTAAACTTCCGGAAAATACTAAAAACCACCCTGTTCGAAAAGGCATACCCTACCGATCCAACCTAAATGCCTGAACTCGGCTACATAAGAAAACTAAAGCACGTAACGAACATAACACAAATCTTCCACTCTACGATTCCTAATGTGGCTCTGCCACGTGAACTTTATCCTACCACAACACCACATTGTATTTGTTCTCACCGGAGTCTGCAAAAGCCCTCCGGTAATATGTAAGCCACATTGAGCCTACAAATAGGTGGGAAAATGTGGGATACAAATGTAACTACCAAGGAAGCAAAAAAACTTTGGGAGCAACTCCGCTAGATTATATGAAATAACAGTCTACCAAAATAGCGGGTGATAATCATGAGTTGTGAGATAAATTTATCAATAACGGAGGGGAAGACGACCTCAGACCTGTGACAATTTTTGATCAATAAGATCACAACAATATAGTCACCTCTATGTAATCACTGGTCTTCTACCAACCTCTTCCCTAGATTGTGGGTACGCGTGGTGCGCTTTTTTCTCTGGTGGCGTTAACAGCTTGCTGGGTTTTTTTCCACAGTTTGATATTGCGGGGTTCTCTTTCCCTAATGAAGCCACAGTTGGCGAAACGGGACCGTTGGGGAGGCCCTTAACTAAGCAATAATAAGCTAAGTAGCTGTGGTTCACATTTTGATTTTGATATATAGTATTTATAGATGTTAAAGTGCACGATTTGAACATCTAGGGAGGAGGTTCGTAGAAGACCAGTGATTACACAGAGGTGACTATATTATTGTGATCTTATGATCAAAAATTGTCACAGGTCTGAGGTCTTCTTCCCCTCCGTTATTGATACATTTATCTCACAACTCATGATTATCACCCGCTATTTTGGTAGACGGATACAAATGTAACAAATAAATAAATATCGCTGGATAGCAGCTAGTGGGTAGCCAGTTATATTGTGTGATGTGGAGGGGCATAATCGAACGGCGCCGGCCAAATAGCTGGCCGGCCATCTTCGGGGCCGGCGCCTTAAGTGGGCGGAGCCAACTGTATTTTCAAAAAAGATGGTCGGCCATCTTTTTCTTTGCTAATACGGTTGGGCCCAGCCAAATGTCAGAGTTCGCCGGGTTTCAGATGGCCGACATCGGTTTTCGGCCATAATGGAAAATAACGCTGGCGATCTCAAACCCGGTGAAATCCAAGGCATTTGGTTGTGGGAGGAGCCAGCATTTGTAGTGCCCTGGTCCCCCTCACATGCCAGGACACCAACTGGGCACCCTAAGGGGCACTTCTAAAAATTAAAAATAAAAATAGCTCCCAGGTGCATAGCTCCCTTCCCTTGTTTGTTTAGTCCCCCAAATCCCCCCCCCCAAACTCACTCCCCACAACTCTACACCATTACCATAGCCCTAAGGGGTGAAGGGGGGCACATACATGTGGGTACAGTGGGTTTTGGGTGGGTTTTGGAGGGCTTCCATTTACCACCACAAGTGTAACAGGTAGGGGAGATGGGCCTGGGTCCACCTGTCTGAAGTGCACTGCACCCACTAAAACTGCTCCAGGGACTTACATACTGCTATCAGGGAACTGGGTTTGACATTTGAGGCTGGCATAGAGGCTGGCAAAAAAGTTCTTTTTTGGGTGGGAGGGGGTTGGTGACCACTGGGGGAGTAAAGGGAAGTACTACTACTACTACTACTACTATTTAGCATTTCTATAGCGCTACAAGGCATACGCAGCGCTGCACAAACATAGAAGAAAGACAGTCCCTGCTCAAAGAGCTTACAATCTAATAGACAAAAAATAAATAAAGTAAGCAAATCAAATCAATTAATGTGAATGGGAAGGAAGAGAGGAGGGTAGGTGGAGGCGAGTGGTTACAAGTGGTTACGAGTCAAAAGCAATGTTAAAGAGGTGGGCTTTCAGTCTAGATTTAAAGGTGGCCAAGGATGGGGCAAGACGTAGGGGCTCAGGAAGTTTATTCCAGGCGTAGGGTGCAGCGAGACAGAAGGCGCAAAGTCTGGAGTTGGCAGTAGTGGAGAAGGGAACAGATAAGAAGGATTTATCCATGGAGCGGAGTGCAAGGGAAGGGGTGTAGGGAAGGACGAGTGTGGAGAGATACTGGGGAGCAGCAGAGTAAATACATTTATAGGTTAGTAGAAGAAGTTTGAACAGGATGCGAAAATGGATAGGGAGCCAGTGAAGGGTCTTGAGGAGAGGGGTAGTATGAGTTAAGCGACCCTGGCGGAAGATGAGACGGGCAGCAGAGTTTTGAACCGACTGGAGAGGGGAGAGGTGACTAAGTGGGAGGCCAGCAAGAAGCAGATTGCAGTAGTCTAAACGAGAGGTGACAAGGGTGTGGATGAGGGTTTTGGTTGAGTGCTCGGAAAGAAAGGGGTGGATTTTATGGATGTTGTAAAGAAAGAAACGACAGGTCTTAGCGGTCTGCTGGATATGAGCAGAGAAGGAGAGAGAAGAGTCAAAGATGACCCCAAGGTTTCGAGCTGAGGAGACAGGGAGAATGAGAGAGCCATCAACAGAAATAGAAAACGGGGGGAGCGGGGAGGTGGGTTTGGGGGGGAAAATGAGAAGCTCGGTTTTGGTCATATTTAATTTCAGGTGGCGTTGAGACATCCAGGCAGCAATGTCAGACAAGCATGCTGAAACTTTGGTTTGGATGCAAGGTGAGATATCAGGGGTAGAAAGGTAGATTTGGGAGTCATCAGCATAGAGATGGTAGGAAAAGCCATGGGATGAGATTAATGAACCAAGGGAAGAAGTGTAGATAGAAAAGAGGAGGGGACCAAGAACAGAACCCTGAGGTACGCCGACAGGCAGAGGGATAGAAGTAGAAGAGGATCCACCAGAGTGAACACTAAAGGTGCGGAGGGAGAGGTAGGAAGAGAACCAGGAAAGGACAGAGCCCTGGAATCCAAGTGAGGACAGGGTATCAAGAAGTATGCTGTGATCGACAGTGTCAAAAGCAGCGGAAAGATCAAGAAGAATGAGGATGGAATATTGACCTCTGGATTTAGCCAGTAATAGGTCATTGGAGACTTTAGTAAGCGCAGTTTCGGTTGAGTGGAGAGGGCGAAAACCAGATTGTAATGGGTCAAGAATAGCATGTGAGGAGAGAAAATCAAGGCAGCGGCGGTGAACAGCACGCTCAAGTAATTTGGAGAGAAAAGGAAGGAGGGAGATGGGTCGGTAATTAAAGGGACAAGTAGGGTCAAGTGAAAGCTTCTTAAGGAGAGGTGTGACCACAGCATGTTTAAAGGCAGCAGGGACAGTCATCCCCGATTCCCTCCGGTGGTCATTTGGTCAGTTGGGGCTCCTTTTTGAAGCTTGGTCATGAAAAAAAGGGACCAAGTACAGCCGGCGAAATGCTCTACAAGCCTGTCTTTTTTTTTTTCATTATTGGGCGAAGCCGGCCATCTCGTGAGCACGCCCCCGTCCCTCCCCCATCCCGCCTTCACTACCCTACCGAAATGCCCCCTTCATATTTTGCTGGCTCCGCGATGGAAAGCAGTTGAACCCGGCCAAAATCGGCTTTCGATTATACCGATATGGCCAGGTTCAGGAGATCGCCGGCCGTCTCCCGATTTTTGTCGGAAGATGGCCGGCGATCACTTTCGAAAATGAGCTGGATAATCGTCTATCCACTGATTTTTAGCATGGTTTTGGCAGCCAACTTTGGCTGCGTTTATAGCTAGAGTATCTTTGGTCAGTTTGAATGTAACCGGCCAACACTGGTTAAGTTCATACCAGCCAAAAATAAACTGAATATTCAATGCCACTCACTGGAAATGGTCCGGCATTGAATATCCGGCATTAACGCTGACCGCAGCAGTTAGTCTGACTAACTCCCGTTGTCTGAATATTGGTTGCACTGGCTATATAGGAGTAATTTCAATATAGGTGGTGAAAGGGTCCAAAAAACTGGGTGCTAAGCTAGCATTCTGTAATGGCGGAGTTGTGCACCAAATCAGTTATAGAATACTAGCATAAGTCCGCAGTTACTTATCAAATTTTAGGCTTGTTCATTTATGCCATGTCTGTGGCTGACATAAATGGTTGCGCCTAAATGTGGCAGTTGGGTACTGTCATGACACACCTAGCCACCGCCTGGTGTTGCCTGGCAGCTACTTAGAGGGTCAGCTCAAGTCCGCCTGCACCAGCCACTTGTGCTCTACACTAGCACCCTCCTCCCACCGACTGGGTCACAAGTGCCTCTGGGTGAGTCTCCTGCTCTCCAATTATCCCACAACCAAATGCCTTGGATTTCTAAGCTACTGGAGCCACACTTCCAGTGGTTCCACAGTTCCCAGAAAGCACACACAAACCACCAAGATTCTTTATCAGTCCTGACAAACAAGGCAAACAAACAATTATGTATATTCTCTACAAAAATATTGAACATTTCCTTGTTTTTACTGTATTCTTTACGATGTAAGATGCTTTCTTTTACTATGTAAGCCACATTGGACCTGCTGTATGTGGGAAAGAGCGGGGTAAAAATGTAATACATAAATAAAACAGTGGAACAAAATAGTGCAATTGGCAAACAATATCAAGTAACTGAAATATGGATCAATTAGAAAACTAGCTAAACATTTGCATACTTCCTAGAAAGTACCTGGGGAAATCAGGGCATATATCTGTTCACAGAGATTGAGCAAAAGATATCTCTTTCTCATTCTTCCAGGCTGAAACTAAAGCAACAGCCAACATCTGTTGTCTATCCAAATCTTGAAAGTTGGGTATACCAGTTGGATGACTGGAATGTTTTCTTACAAATATTCTGGATGACAACTTTCACATTTCAAAAAAACAAAACAAAACGCAATCAGCTCTGTAGGATAAATAAAGGCTGAAATAGATCTATTTTCAAATTTAAATCCATAAAAGAGATCAGAAAGGTGTCTGTATGCTAGAAAAATGTCAATGTGGGATCATACTAATTAATATATTTTTAAAAGGCACAAATTCATATTTCATAGTGCCACATATGACTAATATACAATAATGTATAAGTACATTCCCTTACAAAACAATGTCACATAAATGTATGCAGAACTATGGACCCATGTTGACTACCATTATTTGCTGAAAATATAATTCAAAAAGAAAAATAATTTTGAGGGAGTTCCAATGAGGGAGTTCCAATTTTGCAAGAGAGAGAGCAGTTTATATATTCTCAGAGATTGTTTTGCAAAACAATCTCTGAGCATATATAAACTGCTCTCTCTCTCTTGCAAAATACCCAGTATACTTTCAATTGCAACTATTTATGTCTATTTCTATTTCAGCTTTAGTTTAGTACCCTTCCTTTGTAGTCAAAAAGACTGCTAAAAGTGGCTTACAATGGAACCAAAATTAAACAAACACAGTTCAGTGCATCATTAGGATAACATGAAATTTAAGATACACAGTCAAAAATAATAATTAACATAAAACATTTTATAAATAGTACATCTAAAATACACTAATGCATATTAATTGGCGGATTTGTGCTTTTTTAGTGTCTATTTTGAGCTTTCTGTTCTTTTTGTTGAACTACAAATATTCATTGAGCATTTGAAGAAGCAGACCTGCCTCCTGCGGCTCCAATGCCAAGTCTGGTGAGAAGATAAGATACAGTGGGCAAGAGGTGAGGGCACTGACCCCCATAGAGGGGCATTTTCGAACTGAGACGCCCATCTCTAAGGGCGTCCATCTCTGAGGATGTCCTTGCAAAAGGGTGGGGCTTCCCGTATTATCAAAACAAGATGGGCGTCCACCTTTCATTTCGATAATACGGTCAGGGACGCCCAAATCTCAACAGTTAGGTCGTTCTAAGAGATGGTCGACCTGAATGTTGAGATGGTCAACCTTAGAGATGGTTGTCCCTGGTTTTCAGCCATAATGGAAACCGAGGACGCCCATCTCAAAAACGACCAAATCCAAGTACTTTGGTCGTGGGAGAAGCCAGCATTCGTAGTGCACTGGTCCACCTCACATGCCAGGACCACTGCACTGGTCCCCCTCACATGCCCTAGGGGGCACTGCAGTGGACTTCATAAATTGCTTCCATGGTGCATAGCTCCCTTACCTTGGGTGCTGAGCCCCCCCCCCCCCAAACCCACTCCCCACAACTATACAACACTACCAAAGCCCTTAAAGGGTAAAGGGGTGCACCTAGATGTGGGTACAGTGGGTTTCTGGTGGGTTTTAGAGGGTTCCCATTTACCAGCAGAAGTGTAACAGGTAGGGGGGGATGGGCCTGGGTCTATCTACCTGAAGTGCACTGCAGTACCTACTAAAAACTGCTCCAGGGACCTGCATACTGCTGTGATGGAGCTGGGTATGACATTTGAGGCTGGCATAGAGGCTGGCAAAAATGTTTTTAATTTTTTTTTTTTTGGGGGGGGGGGGTGGGAGGGGGTTGGTGACCACTGGGGGAGTAAGGGGAGGTCATCCCCGATTCCCTCCTGTGGTCATCTGGTCAGTTCAGGCACCTTTTTCGAGGCTTGGTCGTGAAAAAAATTGGACCAAGTAAAGTTGGCTAAATGCTCATCAGGGACGCCCTTCTTTTTTCCATTATCGGCCGATGACGCCCATCTCTTAACCACGCCCCTGTCCCGCCTTCAGTACACTGCCGACACGCCCCCATGAACTTTGGTCGTCCCCGCGATGGAAAGCAGGTGAGGACACCTAAAATCATCTTTCGTTTATGCCGATTTCGTCGACCTTGAGAGAAGGACGCCCATCTCCCGATTTGTTTCGGAAGATGGGCATCCGTGTTCAGTTGAGAAAGCCATATTGACTTGAAACGATTCAGAGAAAAGTGACAAAAATGGAATGGGGTTTGCGCCAAAAGACATAAGAGAAGACTTTATGACCCGAAGATGTATATGCGTGCTATCAAATTTAGGTGCATAACTCTTAATTATTGCCAATTAAGTGCTTATCTACACCAATTACTGATTATTAACACCTAATTGATTAATTAATTTACTCAGTTCTGGGATCCATGCCCAAATTTGGGTGACCTATACAGAAACTGGGGATCAGTGATTGGATCAAATTAGCGTACATTAGTGCATGCTAACAGATTAAAGTCCACTAATAAATCAAGCCAAATGTAGATGGTTTGAGGTACTTTTCTTGAAACATGCATAATCTCGTGGATGTCCCAAGATGGAGATTTCCTAAGGTCACAGTGAGGGTCAATAACATCAACCACTAGGCCACTTCCTTTTCAGTTTGTTTTAAAAACAGCGTGCATTGATTCCCAATTGGTTTAATAAATTCTGTCTTTAAGTGCAACAGCCATCTAGGCATAGGCTTTATAAAACATTTTTATAAGAAAATACAGATTTGCCCAAGGATGTTATTAAGCTTAAACAAATTAACTCCATTCAGCTTTTTAACTGCCTAATCAGTCATGATCTGTTTTATATGAATGAAAATGTTGTTGAAAATTAAGGTTTTAAATAAAAGGGTATATTTGCTTCCTGAAAATGTAACCAAAATAAAACACTTTTTAATTGTACACTTCTAAACATGCATCACACAGTGTCCCAAGGCATTATTAAGGAAAACAAGCAAAGCAATATATTTTGTCAATGGAAGACTAGAAAGGAGCAAGTGCAAAGTGATGCATGTGGGAAAGAGGAACCCAAATTATAGTTATGTAATGCAAAGTTCCATATTAGGAGTCACTGACTAGGAAAGGGATCTAAGTCTCATTGTTGACGATACGTTGAAACCTTCTGCTCAGTGTGCAGCAGCAGCAGCAAAGAAAACAAACAATGATAGGTATCAATAGGAAAGGAATGGAAAACAAAAATGAGGATGTTATAATGCCTTTGTATCGCTCCATGTTGCGATCGCACCTCAAATGTTGTATTCAATTCTGGTCGCTGCATCTCAAAAAAGATATACTGGAAGGTGAAGAGGCTCATTCTGCCTCGCCTCACCCTATGCTTGGAACAACCTTCCCGAGCCCTTATGCCAAGCCCCCTCCGTCCCCATCTTCAAGTCTTTGCTTAAAGCCCACCTCTTCAATGCTGCGTTTGGCACCTAACTCTTACCTTTCAGGAAATCCAGACTGCCCCAATTTGACTGTTCCAGTCTGCAGACCCAACTATCACACTGACTGTTCATGTGTCCTTTAGATTGTAAGCTCTTTGAGCAGGGACTGTCCTTCTATGTTAAATTGTACAGCGCTGCGTAGTGAGTGGAGGAGTGGCCTAGTGGTTAGGGTGGTGGACTTTGGTCCTGAGGAACTGAGTTCGATTCCCGGACCAGGCAGCTCCTTGTGACTCTGGGCAAGTCACTTAACCGTCCATTGCCTGCCACATTGAGCCTGCCATGAGTGGGAAAAAGTGCGGGGTACAAATGTAACAAAAAAAACAAACAAACAAACAAAAAAAACCTAGTAGCGCTTTAGAAATATTAAGTAGTAGTAGTAGTAGTACAGAGAAGAGCGACGAAAATGATAAAGGTGTTGGTTACCATACAAAATACCTGCACAAGCACTCAATACTACATGACTCACAATCAGAATTCCGCTCCCACCATAGTACCGAAACTGTCCTAGTCATAGTCACTCTCCTGGCCAAATTCAAACAGGAAATAGCCATAGGTAAAAGCATACTCCTTCAATTCGACATGTCGAGTGCATTCGACATGGTTAATCATAATATACTATTAAGACTCCTCGACCACTTCGGGATTATTGGAAACGTGCACAATTGGATCAAGGGCTTTTTAACCACCAGAACATACAAAGTAAAATCAAATTCAAACATATCACCACAGTGGAATGCAGCCTGTGGAGTACCCCAAGGTTCACCATTATCACCAATACTCTTCAACATGATGATGACCCCACTGGCAAAGTCCTTATTCAAACGAGGCCTTAACCCATTTATCTATGCAGATGATGTCACAATCTACATTCCCTTCAGACATGACCTGATTGAAAAAAACAAAGAAATAAACGGTGGCCTGAACGTTATGAACTCCTGGGCAAACTCATTCCAACTGAAACTGAACACTGAAATAACTCACTGCCTTATCTTATCATCTCAACATAACAACTTCAAACCCGCAGCCTTACACACCCCAGGACACACACTCCCTATTTCAGATAGCCTAAAAATACTTGGAGTAACTATCGACCGCAATCTCACTCTCGAGAGCCAAGTAAAAACCGTAATAAAGAAAACTCAAACGAATAAAACCTTTCTTGCCGAGGGATACCTTTCGTAAACTAATACAATCAATGGTCCTAAGCCATGCAGATTACTGCAACGGAATCTATGCGGGATGCAAAGAACAACTCACAAAAAAACAGACCGCCCAAAATACAGCAGGCAGGCTGATAGATGGTAAAACACGATTCGAAAGCACCAAGCCCCTTCGAGAAAAGCTGCACTGGCTCCCAATCAAAGAACAAGTCATCTTCAAAATCTGCACTTTAGTCCACAAAATCATTCACGTCTTAGTCCCAGGATACTTGACAGGTATTCAGTTCCACCATTTGGATCCAAGGTAGTTAAATCCAGCCATGTAGATGGATTTGTATGCTATGTTTCTGCAATGTAGTAGGTGAAGTAGTAAGTAGCTTCTGGTTTCTGGTTTTGCATTTCTTGAGGATAGATCAATTAGGTCTAGCATGTAGCTTGGAGACACGTTGAACAGAATTTTGAAGAGAAGGGTGCTGGATTTGAAAATTAATCTTGCCCGGATTGGGAGCCAGTATCGTTCTTTGAGAAGTGGTGCTGCACTTTTGTATTTTTACTTTTTGAATATCAGTCTGGCTGTCGTGTTTTGAACGGTCTGCAGCAATTTCAGTATATTTTCTTTGCACCCTATATATGCTGCATTACAATAATCTAGTTGGTACAGTATCAGCAATTGTACTATTAGACGAAATGGTTGTCTGGTCTGGGAAAATAATCTCTTATAGTATCATAGTAACATAGTAGATGACGGCAGAAAAAGACCTGCACGGTCCATCCAGTCTGCCCAACAAGATAACTCATATTTGCTGCTTTTTGTGTATACCCTACTTTGATTTGTACCTGTGCTCTTCAGGGCACAGACCGTATAAGTCTGCCCCGCACTATCCCCGCTCCCAACCACCAGCCCCATCTCCCAATCACCGGCTCTGGCACAGGCACAGACCGTATAAGTCTGCCCAGCACTATCCTCACCTCCCCACCACCAGCCCTGCCTCCCAACCACCGGCTCTGGCACAGACCGTACAAGTCTGTCCAGCACTATCCCCGCCTCCCAACCACCAGTCCCGCTTCCCACCACCGGCTCTGGCACAGACCGTATAAGTCTGCCCCGCACTATCCCCGCTCCCAACCACCAGCCCCACCTCCCAATCACCGGCTCTGGCACAGGCACAGACCGTATAAGTCTGCCCAGCACTATCCTCACCTCCCCACCACCAGCCCTGCCTCCCAACCACCGGCTCTGGCACAGACCGTACAAGTCTGTCCAGCACTATCCCCGCCTCCCAACCACCAGCCCCGCCTCCCAACCACCGGCTCTGGCACAGACCGTACAAGTCTGTCCAGCACTATCCCCGCCTCCCAACCACCAGTCCCGCTTCCCACCACCGGCTCTGGCACAGACCGTATAAGTCTGCCCAGCCCTATCCCCGCCTCCCAACCACCAGCCCCGCCTCCCGATCTTGACTAAGCTCCTGAGGATCCATTCCTTCGGCACAGGATTCCTTTATGCTTATCCCACGCATGTTTGAATTCCGTTACCGTTTTCATTTCCACCACCTCCCACGGGAGGGCATTCCAAGTAATCTCTTATCCTTTTCAGTTTCCACAGGTTTATGAAGCTTTTTGCTATGATTGCTGATATTTGGCTCTCTAGAGTGAGGTGTTTTTTCGAGAATGATTCCTAATATTTTTAGTTGTGTTTCGATTTGGTATGTTTGTCAATTGTCAAGTTTTGGTAAGAAGTGTGATGTGGGCTGGATAGTACCAGGAACTTGGTTTTATCTTTGTTTCGTTTCAGTTTGAAGGTTGTGGCCCAGTTTTCCATAAGTTCGAGACCTTTTTTGATTTAATCCTGGATGTCTGTGATTTTGTTGTTGAAGGCTATGTAGGTAGTGACATCATTGGCGTATATGAATGGGTTGAATCCTAGTTGTTCCCATTTTTTTGCCAAGTGGAGCCATCATTACACTGAACAGTATTGACGATATTGGAGAACCTTGTGGAACCCCACAGTCAGACATCCAGGAGGCTGAGAGTTGGTTGGACATCTTTGCAATATAGGATCTAGTTCTTAAAAAGCCATTTAACCAGGCTGCCACTGCGTTGCTAATTCTTATATAGGGTCATTAATGTTGTGTGGTCAACAAGGTCGAATGCACTTCACATGTCGAATTGGAGTAATAGGATGTTCTGTCCTTGGCATTTCAGCCTTCTCAAATTTGTTATTAGGGTGAGTATGACTGTCTCAGTGCTATATGATGGTCTGAATCCTGATTGTGAGTTGTGAAGGAGTGAGAAGTGTGTTAAGCGGTCCATTAGTTGTTGTGCTACTAGACCCTCAATTGTTTTGGTCAGCATTGGTATTGAGGCCACAAAAGATGAATGGCTAGTTCCAGTGAGACCATGTTTTGTCCATTCTTCAAGGAAAACTCCTTAGTTTTATGAGTGCTCAAGATGTATTAACAAGCAATTATTGACACAAATTGGCATTAACCCTTTAGTGTCCAATGTTCCTGTAATAAGCCATATGGGAACAGATTGATCGGAACATTGGACACTAAAGTGTTAATTAGAAATTATGCACACAACTGTCTAAGCATATTCTGTAAATTGATACACATGTATTTATTTATTTATTGCATTTGTACCCCACATTTTCCCACCTATTTGCAGACTCAATATGGCTTACATAGTACCGTCAAAGGCGTTTGCCCAGTCGGTGGATAACAAATACAAAGTTGTATAGTGATCGTATGAGGTATAAGTGGAGGGTCGAAATGGATGACTACTACTACTACTACTTATCATTTCTATAGCGCTACCGGATGCACGCTGCGCTTCACACCTGAACATGGAGACACAGTCCATGCTCGATAGAGCTTACAATCTAATTATGACAGACAGGACAAGTAAGGGATAAGGGTTAGGACAGACAGGACATATCAGGGATAGGGGACAGTTGAAGGGTTAGGTTTAGGAGTTAAAAGCAGCATCAAAGAGGTGGGTTTTTAGCTTAGATTTGAAGATGGCCAGAGATGAGGCTTTGCGTACCGGCTCAGGAAGTTTATTCCAGGCATACGGTGCAGCAAGATAGAAGGAACGGAGTCTGGAGTTAGCGGTGGAGGAGAAGGGTGCAGAGAAGAGAGATTTGCCCAGTGAGCGGAGTTCCCGGGGAGGAGTGTAGGGAGAGATGAGAGTGGAGAGGTACTGAGGAGCTGCAGAGTGAGCTGCAGAGTGAATGTCACGTGGATGGTCCTTGGCATATTCTATACACTGAAATGTAGGAGTATTTTATAAAGTATGCACAAATCTAGACATACTTTATAGAATACTAGTAACAAAGGCCCGTTTCGGAGAAAAATGAAACGGGCGCTAGCAAGGTTTTCCTGGGTGTGTGCGCCGTCCACCCCCCCCCCCCCCCCCCGAGGTCACACCAGCCAGTGATGCACCGTGCCCCCCCCCCAAGGTGGCAGCAGCCAGTGCACCACCATCCACCCCCCCCCAAACAGGTTGCCGGCGCTTCCACCCCCCCACCCCCGTGTCCTACATACTACTACTACCGGTCCCTCAGCTGAGCGCTGCTCCCCCCCCCCCCCCCCCGTCTCCGTCAAATAGAGAAACACAATTTAAAAAGTTAACCTGCGAAAATGGTTTAATGAAGGAATCGGAGCCCCGCAGCCAGCCATGGGTTGAGCTGTGCATCTGCTCCTCCTCTCAGCGTTGTCGTCAGTGCCCCTGGACTGGTGGAGGTGTACCCCGTAGCGACGTGAGAGGAGGACTCCTCCTCTCACGTCGCTACAGGGTACACCTCCAGTCCAGGGGCAGTGACGTCAACACTGAGAGGAGGAGCAGATGCACAGCTCACAACCCATGGCTGGCTGTGGGTCCCCAATTGGTGCGTAAAAACGTTTTGGCAGCTTAACTTTTTAAATTTGGTTTTTCTATCTGATGGAGGGGGGGGGGAAGCGGCGCTCAGCTGATGTAGGACAGAGGGTGGGGGTGCGTGTGCAGCGGCGACCTGTTTTTGGGGGGGAGGGTGGAGCAGTGGGTGTTGCGACATTGGGGGGGTGAAGGGTGGAGCAGTGGGTGTTTTGACCTGGGGGGTGGAGGTGTTGAGCGGTGGCAACATGTTAGGGGGGTGTAGGGTGGTGGGAACTTGGGGGGGGTTAAGGGTGAGGGACGGTGATTGGGGGGCTGTGGCGACGTACTGTTGGGAAGTTGGTAGGGGTGAGGGGCGGGGACTTTGGGGGTGTGTGGGCGTCTGGCTCGCTGATTCCTTCGTTCCGTCCCTCCCTCCCTCCCTCGGACGTTCTGGCTGGCTGCCTGCTTGCTTGCCTGCCTGTTTGGTCGAGTGTATGTGCTCCGTCCTCGACGTCACCACGTTTGATGCAAGGGCGGGGCACAGAGATGGTGAGTTGGATGGCTTCACCACCATGAACTTACGAACCGGTGTGTGATTGCCTGCAGTGATGTCAGTGACCTCAGAACGTTGAGGGAGCGTTTTATTAGATTGTAAGCTCTTTGAGCAGGGACTGTCTTTCTTCTATGTTTGTGCAGCGCTGCGTATGCCTTGTAGCGCTATAGAAGTGATAAGTAGTAGTAGTAGTCTCTTGTAACCAGAGCTAATATTGTGATGTCATAATGCCTCAGTCCACCAATAAGAGCCAACCTCATCAGTGATGTCACAATGGCTTGATTGTCCTATACTTGGCTCACTTTTATTACATAGCTCTTTGAGCAGGGACTGTCTTTCTTCTACGTTTGTGCAGCGCTGCGTACGCCTTGTAGCACTATAGAAATGCTAAATAGTAGTAGTAGTTATTATAGTAGATGCCTAGGCATTTTTTGTTGCCTAGAATTTTTAGGCACGATATGAAAAATCTAGTCCATAGTGTGCACATTTTTATAAACAGCATGGATTTTTTTTGCAAACTTACACTGAAAACAAAACGGCCACAAAAACAATTGATGGCCAGACAAATTGTTCTGCTGGTTTTCAGTTTGCTATCACCAGTGTTCCCATTTAGGAGGAAAGGAAAGGGAGACAGTCCATGAAATGCAGGCGAGAGTTTTGGTTTACTGTTTTCAGCTGCTTCACAAACTACTGGGAATTTTTCCAGGATGAAAGGAAAGGTAAATAAAACAATGATTGTACTTCTCTTAAGACGGTACGTCTGTTGTTATTTAGTTTTATATTACTCTTAATAAAGAACAACTTGGTAAATCAATGCTAGTTTCCAACCTAACAAATAAGTGACTCCAGTGAAAATAGCTCAAAGGGGAATTCTCCTCCACTAAAACAAAGTTGTAAAAAACAAAACAAAACCCTTGTATGTGTTGCAGCAAAGAAAAAATATATAAAGAGCTTGCAGCAGAAACTATGAACAAAATTTCCTAAAGATTAACCAGGATTCACTTCTGTAGCCTTTAGCTTTAAGCACAGCAAGAGTAATTGTATAAGACAGCTTTCAATATGAAGTTGAAACGCACAACAGATGTCCCTAAGTAATAAAAGGAACATGTGTACATATCTGCCTTTAAAAGATGACTCCCCTTTATAAGTGGATACCCCTACTGAGGTGATCCAGTGCTACACAGTGAGAGCCTATGCCGTAATGCCATCTGGGCAACCAGACTCCTCTATAATATACAGCATAACCTGTTATCGGTGCACCTAAAATCTAGTAGCATAGTAAATGATGGCAGATAAAGACTCAGTTACATGGTATGTGATACTTTATTAGTATACCCGAGTTTGATTTGTCCTTGCCTTTCTCAGGGAACAGACCTTAGAAGTCTGCCCAGTACTGTTCTTGTACTAAGTTCTGGAGCTAATGTCGAAGCCCCTTAAAATTTACACTCCAGCCCATCCCTATCTATTTAGTCACGATCTTGGCATAGACCATACAAGTCTGCCCGGCACTGGCTTTGCTTCCCAATTACCGGCGTCGCCACCCAATTTCCGCTAAGATTCCTCGGAACCATTCCTTCTAAACAGGATTCCTTTGTGTTTATCCCATGCATGTTTGAATTCTATTACTGTTTTCATCTCCACCACCTTCTGCGAGAAGGCATTCCACGTATCCACCACCCTCTCCATGAAAAAATTCTTCCTGACATTAGTTCTGAGTCTGCCTAGTAGCCTAGTGGTTAGTGCAGTGGACTCTGATCCTGGGGAACTGGGTTCAATTCCCACTGCAGCTCCTTGTGACTCTGGGCAAGTCACTTAACCCTCCATTGTCCCAGGTACAAAATAAGTACCTGTATATAATATGTAAACCGCTTTGAATGTAGTTGGAAAAACCACAGAAAGGCGGTATATAAGTCCCATTCCCTTCAACCTGAATTCATGTCCTCTAGTTCTAGTGCCTTTAGTAAGACTACCACAGGACTATCTGGTTAGTGCTGGGGCAGTGAGAGGGTGGAGTCAGTGTGGTGTCATGATTTACCTGATTAGCAGAGATATTCAGTCTGCTAAGTGCCTGGATAAAATTAGGACAGCAAAAAATCCTGGAATCAGTCTGAATATTACCAATATTGGAAAAGAGATGCTGAAGGGGGATATGATAGAGGTCTACCAAATACTAAGTGGTGTACACCGTATAAAAGAAATCATTTTTTTTTCTCTTTCAAAAAGTACAAAGACTAGGACACTCAAGGAAGTTACATGGTACTACTTTTAAAATGGACAGGAGGAACTATTTTTTCACTTAAAGAAGAGTTAGGCTCTGAAACTTGTTGCCAAAGGATGTGGTATCAGAGGTTAGTATATCTGAGTTTAAAAAGGTTTGGATAAGTTCCTGAGGAACCATCTAGTCTGCTATTGAGATAAACCATAGGAAAAGTCCCTGTTTGTCCTTCGGATTCTGTTAGGTACTTGTGACCTGAGTTGGTCACTGTTGGAAACAGGATACTGGAATAGATGGACCACTGATCTGACCCAATATGGCTATCACTAAGTTCATATAAGTTCCAGGCAGAGGTCCGGCAGGGTAGTTTTGGGGTTTGGTGTCTTACCTACATTGGTTACTTACGTCAGACGGGGGCGGGCCCAAGAGGAGAGAGACGCGAAGGAAGACTGGGCACAGACAGAGGCATCAGCTGTTTTTCTTGCCCGTGCAGCGCCTTCACACAGCGCTGCATGGGCCGGTAAGAGGGAGGGGGCCCGGTGGAGGGGGGGAATGGCGGCGACGACCCCAGGAGGGGGCGGGGCACAGGGCGGATGATGTCGGGAGGTGGAGCTGTGGGGTGAAAGAGTAGAGAGGAAAGGAGGGGGCCGGCCGGGGCTGCTGATTTTTGTTTTGCTTTTTAATTTATAATGCAGGGGGAAGCGGGGAACAGCGGCGACCTCGGG
Source organism: Microcaecilia unicolor (assembly GCF_901765095.1). NCBI lineage: Eukaryota > Metazoa > Chordata > Amphibia > Gymnophiona > Siphonopidae > Microcaecilia > Microcaecilia unicolor. The sequence goes on from NC_044032.1 coordinate 637,509,304, forward strand.
CGGGTTGGGGGGAGCAAGGCCGTCCATACAGGACGCTCTTGACGAGCCCCCTCCCGATCCTTTTTTTTTTTTGTATTGCTACATTTTGGTTTTTACATTTAAGTTTTTAGCCGGACAGCCCTAACGAGAGGTACAGACCTCTCATTAGATTTCTCGGCGTTTCGTTCGGTTTTCCTGCATTAAACAAATCGGAAAAGGTTAGTGCATGTCATTTCAATAGGGTTTCTACACTAATTGCTCATCTGCATTCCGTTTTCGTTAGCTGCTACCATCGTCGGAAAATGGGCTTTAGTGCATGCAACGGTTTGAAAATTCTTCCTTAAAGGCTCATTGTTGGCTCGTTAAAGCTTAGTGCATCTGGCTCATAGTTACAGAACACAATCTCAGTGTGTCTGATTGTGCCTAACATGGGCTCAGCATTTAGCTGGCATAAATCTTGTGCCTAAAGATAGATACGGGAATCAGTGCTAAAGAGCGTGCATCCTTTACAGAATTGTGCTTAACGCCAATTTTATCCAGCACCAAATTTTGAGCATCAGTTGTAGGATTTCTTCCAAAAAAGTGTTTCGTTTCTGCACATTTTCATTTGTTAATGACATGAATGACCTAGGTTGTATCGTTGACATTTCCAGTGTCGTTACAAATGACAGCCCATCCCTACAAACCATTATCCTGCTCCTTCATTCTCTAAAAACATTCCTAGTACTCACAATAAAGGCATTACTTCTTTCTGGATTGCTGCTCCCTTAAAAGCAGATGACCAAAAGCCCCACGCGGTTCCAAACTACGCTCTAAAAATAGTGCTGGAACATCATGGGGATTTACTGCCCCTATGATCATGCAAATTTAATCACACTATTATCTCTGATCATAGGGTGAAAATGTGGGAGGACCGTGCCTGAGCATGCACTCAGGCACAATCCTCCCGCATTTGTTTGACAGGTCCAGGCTGTCAAAAGTCCAGACCTGTTAAACATAGGGGCAGCAGGTCTGTGCAATGCTAGACCTTGGTGGTCTAGTGCTCCCCCGAAACCCCCACACCCCCATCCCAAGCCAGTAACATGGGGTCTGGAGGTCCTACGAACATTCAGTCCCCCTGACCCAAGTTCATGGGGGGCTGGAGAATTGGTGGATCTCCAGTCCCCTAACTCCCCCTCCCACTCCAAAATGAAAACCCTAGTTGCCCAGTGGGCTGCAAGCACAAGCCCCCCCCCCTACTTGATGATCTAGTGGCCCGCTTCCCTGTCCCCCCTGTACCTGATGTGACAGAGGAGGGAGTAGTGCACTCCCTCCTCCTCCAGTGCCACCTTGAAAATGGTGGTGCTCAGTGCATCCTGGGATGTGCTGGGCAGGGCTTCACCACCATACAAGGGAAAACTCCCTTATATACTACTAATCATTTATTTAGTGCTACTAGATGTACGCAGCGCTGTACACATTATATGCAGGTACTTTCTCTGTCCCTAGAGGGTTTACAACCAAGTCTTTGAATCTGGGGCAATAGAGGGTTAAGTGACTTGCCCAAGGTCACAAGGAGCTGCAGTGGGAATCAAACCCAGGTAGCCTGGATCAAAGCCTGCTGCACTAACCATTAGGTTACCATTAGGTGAAGCCCCTTGCAGCGCATCCCAGGATGCACTGTGCAGGGCTGGGTGCCGCCATATTCAAGCTGGCACTGGAAGAGGAGGGAGTCTTCTCCATCACTTCACTTACAAGGGGGTGGAGAAGGGTGCCACTAGACCACCAGGTTGGGGGCTTATATTTGTGGACCAGTGGGCCACCAGGACTTTTATTTTGGGGTGCAAGGGGGATTAGAGGGCTGCAGACCTCTCCCCTCTCCAATCGGTTCAAAACTCTGCTGCCCGTCTCGTCTTCCGCCAGGGTCGCTTTACTCATACTACCCCTCTCCTCAAGTCGCTTCACTGGCTCCCTATCTGTTTTCGCATCCTGTTCAAACTTCTTCTACTAACCTATAAATGTACTCACTCTGCTGCTCCCCAGTATCTCTCCACACTCGTCCTTCCCTACACCCCTTCCCGTGCACTCCGCTCCATGGATAAATCCTTCTTATCTGTTCCCTTCTCCACTACTGCCAACTCCAGACTTCGCGCCTTCTGTCTCGCTGCACCCTAAGCCTGGAATAAACTTCCTGAGCCCCTACGTTTTGCCCCATCCTTGGCCACCTTTAAATCTAGACTGAAAGCCCACCTCTAACATTGCTTTTGACTTGTAACCACTTGTAACCACTCACCTCCACCTACCCTCCTCTCCTCCTTCCTGTACACATTAATTGATTTGATTTGCTTACTTTATTTTTGTCTATTAGATTGTAAACTCTTTGAGCAGGGACTGTCTTTCTTTTATGTTTTTGCAGCACTGCTTACGCCTTGTAGTGCTATAAAAATGCTAAATAGTAGTAGTAGTAGTAGTGGATCTCTAGCCCCCCATGAACTTGATTCAGGGGGTTCGGGGGGATGGAGGTATGCCAGATATCTAGCCCCCTTGTTGCTAGATTGGGGTGGGGGTCAGAGCTACTGCTGGGGGGGGGGGGGAACTTCGGGTTTGGTTCTGTTTGGAGAGGATTGAGGGCCGACTAACATGCAAAATCATACTGGACAGGGCTCACTATTCCTTCCCAATGCTCTGCAAACCCTAACGCCAGCTCTGAGCTGGTGTAGGGTTTTCTGCAGACAGCCGCACCAATGTTTGATGCACTTCCCACTGGTCTTTGGGGAGGAATAAGAAAATACCTGCTTAGCATGCATTTGCATGCTACTTGCGCTCAGAGCCCACGAGCACATTGTTTCATGAGCCCGGGGGGCTTGGATCATGGGGCAGTAGCAAACGTGGGTGCTACTATGGCACTAATAGCTTCTAGCGTCCACGTTTGCTTTTGATCATCTGCCCATGGGTGAGCTAGGAAATTAATCAACAACTCCTATCAGCATTCCTGGCAGATCTTGACTGCGTCAGCAATTCTGGTACTGATAATAGCAAGAATTTTCACCTATTTTATTGTACTGACTAAAATATAACACACTCATATTTGAGGTTGCCTTGTAAGGTGCCGGTATGGTACACTGAAGTTTCTCTTACAGACAGAAGCTTGCATGTGGGTGAAGCAAACCCCTCCGCGAAAAACTACACTGGCTCCCAATCAAAGACCGCATCGCCTTCAAAATCTGCACCCTGGTTCACAAAATCATCTACGGTGAAGCCCCGAGATACATGACAGACTTGATCGACTTACCAATTAGAAACACATCCGAATCAACACGAACTTATCTAACTGTGCACTACCCAAGCTGCAAAGGACTTAAATACAAATCAACTTAAGCATCCAGTTTTTCCTATATAAAGCACATAACTGTGGAACGAATTATCAAATGCCTTGAAAACGACGTACGACCACCTAAACTTCCGGAAATCACTAAAAACCAACCTGTTTAAAAAGGCATACCCTACCGATCCAACTTAAATGCCTCATCTCTGCAACACAACCAAACTAAAGAACGTAATGGACATAACACAACTCTTCCGTTGTACGATTCCCTAATGTGGTTGTGCCACATGAACTTTATCTTACCACAACATCACCCTGTATTTGTTCACACCGGAGCCTGCAAAGGCCTCTCCGGTACTATGTAAGCCACATTGAGCCTACAAATAGGTGGGAAAATGTGGGATACCAATGTAACAAATACATAAAATAAATTCCTAGCAATGAAAATGTTTGAAAGGGCATGTGTACTTAATCTTCCATTTAATTATCTGGAAATAAATACCCGCTCTTTTGAATTATAAACATGTTCTTTGTACCATCTACTCTAATATCTCTTCCTTTGTGCAACACACCAGGACATCTTGGAGGTACATAGAAACTATTTAGGGAGGCAAAAGAAAACTCTGAAAATATTTGCCAAATTCTTGTTCATATGCTAAACTATATACAATGCTGGAAAGAAAAGATATCAGCATTTTATTGTGCCTCCCAGTCACTCAAGAATTGGTGTCCAAATCTGCAGAAAATACTCAGACTTAATTAGAAGGGAGCAGAACAAAGAGAGTTGCCAGTGGGAGCCAGGCACCCCGCCAAAATGGGAAAGTGAGAGACACAGAAGGGAGAGAGTGTTCCAAGGTAATCTCAGACTAAAGGCAAGTACTCACGACCCTACCGTATTGCAAGAATGATAGAAGGAGCCATGAATTACAAAAAAAAAAAAAAAAAATCACTTTCCAATTCTGTCCATACAGTCTATGACAGCCACATCAAGATGTCCACATCTGTTCTTGGGAATTATGTTCCCCATTTAGCAGAAAAGTACCGAGCCAGGTTATTTGTTCTACCTGCCATGAAAGACAACATCAAAATAAAGTAAATGAATCTTCTTAATGTGTTGCCTGCCATCTGAGAGAACATGTAATATTCACTGAAGGCCTCCAGAGCACCGTCTTCAGAGGCTGGTTATCTGTAATGAATGGAAATGGAGTTGTACAGCTCATTTCATTGCCTGGTGAAAGGGCTCCATTGTTTTTTCTTTTGTGAGGACTTCCAGTGATGTTAGCAGCTGATCCCATTTTTCCAGGGGCCTGATGTGTTAATGCTGTCAACTCTCAGGGAAGCGGGGCGAGGATGAGGACCCGGTGGAAAGATCACTTCCCTCCTGTCTTTCAAAAGAAGCCGGGTAAAACGTCTAAGGAAACGGGAGAGAAATACAGGGAGAGAAAAGCGGTTGATGAGAGGAAATCAGAGAGCAAGTCTCCTGCTGCTGCTGTTGTGATGTGTTTCTGGTACTGCGTCCAGTGCAACCTGAGAGCAAAATAGTTTCTGAGAAAGCAGTGTAAAGTTCTTTAGGTCATCAGCCCTTCTTGTGTCTGCTGTAAACAGGGGCGTAGCTATGGGGGACCCCCCAAAAAATTTTGTCCGTGCCCCTGGTTTGGCTGGCAGGGGTCCCCAACCCCTCATCACCTGAAGCCTTCTTCAGCGCCGGTGCCACATTCGCTGTCCTGCTCTTCTTTCTTCTTGCTCCTCCTGTGCACGCTGACGCCCCCAACCTTGGGCTCTGGCCCCCTCCCACTGTGAAGTCTGGCTATGCCCCGGGTTCTAAATAATAAAACCTGGTGATTCTGTTCTAAAACTGCTGATTTATAACAACAAAGTTTACATGTGATGAAGGGATTATGTATATAGGGGTCCTTTTACTAAGCTGTGGGAAACAGGGCCCTGCGGTAGGGGCGGGGCTGTTTTTCCTGTGCGCCAGGGCCCTTTTTTTCCACAGTCGGTAAAAGCCCCCCTCCCCAAATGGCCACACGGTTAGATAACTCTTACCGCATGGCCATGCGGCGTGGAGCCCTTACTGCCACCCATTGAGGTATCGATAAGGGCTCCTGTGCTAACCCGGTGGTAACCAGGCAGTGCGCGGCGATGCCCGATTACTGCCGGGTTATCACCGCACAAGCCGTTTCTGGGGGTTTTCCTTTTCCTCCAGAAATGGTGCATGCTTGGGGCAGGACTACCGTCATCTGCTGCATTGGGCCATTGGTAGTCCCGGAAGAGCAAGCGATAAGCCCTATAGTGAATGAGTGAACAACTGAGGTACTGTTATCAACACGCTTATGGTGGCTACATGTGTTGGTGTGTTGTTTGAAGGTGGGCGTTCATGTGGGTGGTCTGAATGGAGCCTAGGCAGGGCACAAATTTACATCTGTAAATAATAGAATGCTAAAATTAATACTCATTTTTTAATCAATCTAGGCATGAGCATTTACACTGGTATACGTGGCCACCCCTAAATTACGTCTCCTGTACATTGCCTTTGGAATTAATTTCTTCAAAAAGACTGTAAGCAAAGCAATCCTAAATAACAAATTATAAAGACACTTCACACCAGTGGCGTAGCCAGAAGACAATTTTTGGGTGGGCCAGCGGGTTGGATGGGTGGGCACTACAACCCCAACCGCAACCCCCCCCCCTCCCACGCAGCGCACAGCACCTTTAAAGTTATCGACGCTGCCTCCAATCACCTTCTCCCACCATGGCGCTGACTCGTCTCCTGCACTTCATGGTCTCCGTCTCCCACTGCCGCGGCAGCGCTCTACCGGCGCTGCCTGCCTGACAGCTGACAGACGCGGCGCGACGACATCCTGCTCCGGGACCTTCCCTCTGCCGCGTGCAATCCACCCTGCGTAAACAGGAAGTTGAATCAACGCGGCAGAGGGAAGGCCCCGGAGCAGGAGGACGTTGCATTGCGTCTGTCAGCTGTTAGGCAGGCAGCGCTGATAGCAAATTGAAAGCGCTGCCGTGAGGGTGGGAGACAGACACCGTGAAGTGCAGGAGAGGAGGCAACGCTACGGCGGGGGTGGGAGAAGGTGAGGGTGGGCCTGAGACGAAACTACGCCCCTGCTTCACACTGATTCTGGAATTAACCTTTGTGCTTCTTTTAGGTTAGGTCAAGGATTATTATCAGCAACCAATCTTGCAAAATACTTCAAGGAAAAATCACAAAGCTCCGACTCATGATACTTACTAATATAATGGAGTACACAAATATCCTTGAATGTCTAGACCCAAAATCCGGGGAATGCCCAGCAGATCGATCATGCAAAAAGCGCCTGCGTCAGGAGTCTTATGAATGAGGTAACCTGGCATTTCCTTGTTACACGATATGATCACCAGGAGTAATACTGGGTAAAAAATCCCAAGAGGTGGCGATAAGCGTGGAGTCCAGCAAAGAGTTCCCTTTCGAATGTCAAAAGGGAACTCCTTGCTGGATTCCATGCTTATCGCCACGGCAGCTGTATCGAGTCATTTGAATGTGCTTCAATAAAAGTTTTGAAATCTACATGTCACCCTTGGTTTTGGATAGAGCCAACTTGTCCTACCCCCTTCTCCTTGACCTGATTACTTTCGACGGAATCACCGCACCTCCACTGTATGTGGCTTTTGTTCTCTGTAGACTGATTACCTTCATCATAAATATAACAACAAGATGCACCAATCACTTGTCAGAATTTGTTGGGTTGTAAAAATCCATGACCTTTCTTAGGGGTCCTTTTACTAAGGTGCGCTGAAAAATGGCCTGCACTAGTGTAGACACATGTATTGGACGCACGCAGGTCCATTTTCAGCGCACCTGCAAAAAAAGCCATTTTTTTGGCCGAAAATGGATGTGTGGCAAAATAAAAATTGGTGCTCGTCCGTTTTGGGTCTGAGACCTTATTGTCAGCCATTGACTCAGTGGTAAGGTCTCTCGTCAAGTCAGAGTTACTGTCCAATTTTCACCGCACGCCAGAAAATAAAATATATTTTTTGGCACGCGTAGTGGACGTGCGTCAAAAATGAAATTACCACATGGGCCAGGTGGTAACTCCAAATTGCCAAGTGTTGGGCATGTGTAGGCGTCCATGTGGCTTAGTAAAAGGGCCCCTTATTCTTTTCTCTTTTCTGAGTGTGAGACTTTTACAACATGCTGGGAAATATGATCAGCTCCTATATATTTTTTTGTAAGTTTTTCAATGACTGGGTCACCCTTCAGCATCGGTTGAAGGAGCATCGATGTTATTCTTTTGTGTACGGATATAATTATTCTCTGTCCCCAATGCCAGAACCTCTTTGTGTTGTTTCCTTCCTACCTGTGAAGATCAATCAAAGTTGTACCCATAAAAATATCTGTGTTCTTTGTAACAATATTTTAAACAAAAAGTTTAAAAGAGGGAACGGAGACACTAGTGGAAGACTGAACATGAGTCAAACAATCAGAAGTTGTTAATATTTGTTTCATAAACGTAAAGATGTGTGAAAAAAAAACAAGCTTTTTAGAAATTGGGGACAATGTACTAAAGTACCAATTTCTCATGCATTAATGACCCATAAACTCTAGCACATGTCTTGTTAATCTGTGATAACATTGGCACAGAGTTTAAATGGGCTTACAAAGAATAGCATGAATAAGATATGTTACAAGCAAATGCGTGTAAAATAGCTCATTAAAAATTGATTAACAAAATTATGTTAGACAAACACAATTTGCTTTAATTAGTCAATAAATTAAAAATTTAAGTATACTTTTGTCAGGACCTCCCTAGGGCAAGAGCGAAGATGGGGAAGCGAGGCCCGGGACAAGGAAACCAGGAAAGATCAGGATCCAGATATTAGACTGTAAGTCCACTAGGGACAGAGAAAGTACTGTATATAATATGTAAACCGTTTTGTCTGTACCATAGAAAGATGGCATAGCAAATGCATTACCCTTACCCTTACAGGGAGCAGGAATATGCATGAAACAGGAATCAGAATTAGATCAGGCCTGATTGTGGTGCAGGAATCAGATGTGACACAGGAACAAAGGGTAGAGCAGGAATCAAGTTGAAAAGAACTTGCACTGAAGCAGTAAAAGGAGCTAGAATAGCAGAAGACGCAGGTCAGATCCACCAAAAATGTATGTACTGTTAAGAATTAAAGCCAGTGCTGGGCAGACTACTATGGTCTGTGTCCTGAAAATGGCAAAAGAAGATCAATATCAAATATACAAATGTTATGTCACATCGTATCATCCCATTTTGAGGCTGCTGCTGCCCCCATCACCCCCCACTGTACCACCGGGGATCTAAGGTAGGCCCAGGGAGACCTTTTCAAACCGAGGGGTTTGGGGATTGAGGAAGGAGCTAGGAGAAGGGGGATGGACAGGAAGGGGCTGTTGTGGAGGGGCAGCAGGGGGCTCTGAGGTCTCCAAAAAAGCTTTCGAGTTGTCCTAAATTCACCCGCTTAGCTATGCATGAGCCAGCACTGAATATTGCCATTACCTGCTTAACTGTCGGCTCCTCCCCAGTGCCACCCCCTGTACCACCCCTGAGCTGCCCACGTTTCTGTTGGCCGGTCAGAGCCCATATTCATCGACACTGCCCAGTTAAGTGTCACTGAACATCAGTGGTTGGATGACCCTGAGCGTTTTAAGCAGACAGGTGCCCCTCCTGCCCACTTAAATGGCTTTGGGTATCTCCCTAGATTATAATATTTTATGTATATTCAGCACTGCTATCGAATAAAAGCAACGGAACTGAACATACAGTACAGAGAGAGCAGTGACCACTGGCATTCTGTGAATAGCAGCAATATTCAGCCTTCTAACCAAAATACTTAATAAAGGGAATCGAAAATCAAATTACATAGATATACAGATACCCCCAGATTCTATAAATTGTGCCTAAAGTTAGGCGCAGAATCGTGTAGCCAGTTATAGAATAGGAGTAGCCTAATGGTTAGTGCAGCAGGCTTTGATCCTGGTAACCTGGGTTTGATTCCTGCTGCAGCTCCTTGGGCAAGTCACTTAGGGGTCCTTTTATTAAGCTACAGGATAAAGGGCCCTGTGCTAGCGTTGGGAGCTGTTTTTCCCACATGCCAGGGCCCTTTTTACCGCAGCGGGTAAAAAGGCCCCCATCACACACGACCATGCGGTAAGAGAACTCTTACCACATGACCCTGCCCTTACCGCTACCCATTGTCACATCTTAGGGGGCTGAGAGGGGGTCAGTGACCACTGAAGGAGTAAGGAGGTGCTATGCCTTAATCCCTCCAATGGTCATACGTCAAGTCGTGCAATTTTGAATTTGTGACCCTTTTCCCGTGCAGCTCAATTCCCTTCAGCTATTGCTTCATTTCTCCATTGCCTTCATTCCCGCTTGGTTCTCATTCCCGCTTGGGAATGAAGGCAATGGAGAAAGGAAGCAATAGCTGAAGAGAATTGAGCCGCATGGGAAAAGGGTCACACACTCAAAATTGCACGACTTGACGTAGTTACTCCGGAGCAACAACCACATCATAATCAATGCAAGAGAAAACCAGCCCTAAGATACGTGCTTTAATCATTACGTTGGAATAAACGGGACAGAGTGGTTAGGGTGGCGGACTTTGGTCCCGGGGAACTGAGGAACTGAGTTTGATTCCCACTTCAGGCACAGGCAGCTCCTTGTGACTCTGGGCAAGTCACTTAACCCTCCATTGCCCCATGTAAGCCGCATTGAGCCTGCCATGAGTGGGAAAGCGCAGGGTACAAACGTAACAAAAAGAAAATAGATACTATTGGAGATTCTGGAATGTTGCTACTATTGGAGATTCTACATGAAATGTTGCTACTATTGGAGATTCTACATGGAATGTTGCTATTCCACTAGCAACATTCCATGTAGGAGGCTGTGCAGGCTTCTGTTTCTGTGAGTCTGACGTCCTGCACGTACGTGCAGGATGTCAGACTCACAGAAGCAGAAGCCTGCGCGGCCACATTGGTGATCTGCAAGGGCCGACTTCTACATGGAATGTTGCTAGTGGAGTAGCAACATTCCATGTAGAATCTCAAATAGTAGCATCAGTGGAGGAGTGGCCTAGTGGTTAGGGTGGTGGACTTTGGACCTGGGGAACTGAGGAACATTAGTTTGATTCCCACTTCAGGCACAGGCAGCTCCTTGTGACTCTGGGCAAGTCACTTAACCCTCCATTGCCCCATGTAAGCCGCCTTGAGCCTGCCATGAGTGGGAAAGCGTGGGGTACAAATGTAACAAAAATAAAATAGATACTATTGGAGATTCTACATGGAATGTTGCTACTATTGGAGATTCTACATGGAATGTTGCTATTCCACTAGCAACATTCCATGTAGAAGGCTGCGCAGGCACAGAAGCAGAAGCCTGCGCGGCCACATTGGTGATCTGCAAGGGCCGACTTCTACATGGAATGTTGCTAGTGGGACTCTGGGCAAGTCACTTAACCCTCCATTGCCCCATGTAAGCCGCATTGAGCCTGCCATGAGTGGGAAAGTGCACGGTACAAATGTAACAAAAATAAAATAGATACTATTGGAGATTCTACATGGAATGTTGCTACTATTGGAGATTCTACATGGAATGTTGCTACTATTGGAGATTCTACATGGAATGCTGCTATGCTAAGAAGCCTGCGCGGCCACATTGGTGATCTGCAAGGGCCGACTTCTACATGGAATGTTGCTACTATTGGAGATTCTACATGGAATATTGCTACTATTGGAGATTCTACATGGAATGCTGCTATGCTAAGAAGCCTGCGCGGCCACATTGGTGATCTGCAAGGGCCGACTTCTACATGGAATGTTGCTACTATTGGAGATTCTACATGGAATTGCTAGCAACATTCCATGTAGAAGCCTGCGCGGCCACATTGGTGATCTGCAAGGGCCGACTTCTACATGGAATGTTGCTAGTGGAATAGCACTTCACATATCCAAAGATGAGAACTATGAGAATGTCCACAGTCTACTTACAGGAAATACGTTCGCCTAAATAATTGCAAAACTCAAACATCCATGTATCTTATTTCAATGCCTTCATAAATTCACTCATTTTTGGGAACCCTCGGACGATACCACTAAAAGGCAATCTCATAAATTTCTGCCTAGTGGCTCAGCATCTCTTCATAGGGTCTTCCCTCAATTTACTATTAGTGCTGTTTTTAATGCTGTGACAAACAAACTCAAAAAGTGCCAAAATTATATACGTGTTATAAATAAAGAACTCTAAAAGAACTTATCTTGAGTTCTAGTCCATGTCTCTCGCTGGTGTGATCCACTTAGGCTTCCCCTAAATTGCGCAATTTAGGGGAAGCCTAAGTGGATCACACCAGCGAGAGACATGGACTAGAACTCAAGATAAGTTCTTTTAGAGTTCTTTATTTATAACACGTATATAATTTTGGCAATTTTTGAGTTTGTGTGTCACAGCATTAAAAACAGCACTAATAGTAAATTGAGGGAAGACCCTATGAAGAGATGCTGAGCCACTAGGCAGAAATTTATGAGATTGCCTTTTAGTGGTATCGTCCGAGGGTTCCCAAAAATGAGTGAATTTATGAAGGCATTGAAATAAGATACATGGATGTTTGAGTTTTGCAATTATTTAGGCGAACGTATTTCCTGTAAGTAGACTGTGGACATTCTCATAGTTCTCATCTTTGGATATGTGAAGTGCATTTAAGTTACCAAAGAGTTTTGTGGATAAGGGAGATTTAAGTGGTTTCAGGCTAGTGGAATAGCAACATTCCATGTAGAATCTCAAATAGTAGCAACAGTGGAGGAGTGGCCTAGTGGTCAGGGTGGTGGACTTTGGTCCTGGGGAACTGAGGAACTGAGTTTGATTCCCACTTCAGGCACAGGCAGCTCCTTGTGACTCTGGGCAAGTCACTTAACCCTCCATTGCCCCATGTAAGCCGCATTGAGCCTGCCATGAGTGGGAAACGCGGGGTACAAATGTAATAAAAAAATAAAAATAAATGCACAAAAACAAGATATAGAGGTTTGAGCAAAAAAGGAGGAAGGGAGGGCTATGGTGCAATGATGTGGGTTATGACATATTACTAAGAGAAACTTGACTGGAGTAATATGTGACAACTGAGCACTGTTATTAATATTTAAAACAACTAAATTAGACACAGTAGAAAATTCACAGCAAGATAAAAAAAAGTTTTAAAAATAGGCACATCGGTGTCTTTGTATTAAGTATAAAAAGTAAAAAGTGAAACCAGAAAGAACAGTTACTCCAGAAAAAAATAACGTGCTATATATTAAATTTTAACTGTCAAACATTCGACCATTCTTCTAATTTCTGTAGCTCCCTTCTCATGCTCTCCAGTCCCTTTGGGGTGTCTTCTATGTTGCAAATATTGGTGTCATCAGTAAAAAGGCAAACTTTTCCTTCTAAGCCTTCAGCAAGTTTAAGACTGTAGAGTGTTATTAGGAAAACCTCGATTGGGCAACCAATGGGCTAGTGACCTGAAAATTAATTGTGGGAGGGGAGGGTAAGGCTAAAGATTCTTCTAGGGCCCCCCAATAGTCTCGGACTGGCTGGTACTAAACATCTGTGAGAGTACATTGTTTCTTTCCAGCACATGCTTGCTTACAGTAGACACTGATATACAGGGAAGTCAAAGATCATTCATCACTCCTGCCTCCGTATAATTCGGCCTGGGCTGAGGGAAGGCAGACTGGACACAATTGAACTTGTGTCTGTGTTTTTAGGACCTCAGACTTCTCTCAGTCAACTGTGGGATGAGGTTTTGAAGTTGGAGGGGGATTGAACATTTCCATAAGTTGGAGAATAATTTACGTTGGGGTAGTCAGGGTGGAGGAACCGATAGAAGTGATTTACCCGATCAGTTTTGATGGGCTTTTATAAAAGCCCTATAATAAATAACAGTTGAAACTTGATTAAAAAAGGACTGTGTGGATGCCTACAGAAAAAAAAAATTCAGAGCAAGATAGGGGGAAATGGCTGTGATAAAACTGAAGAAGAAAAAAAAGAAAACAGACCGAATCAAAACACTGGCATGTCATATTATAGGGCATTGTGCCTAAAGGACATTTTTGTTTATGTAGAAACAAATAAGTGTATTCTGTTCATGCATATCTTCATTATTTGGCTTCCTTCTTCCTTGACTGTGGTGATCTTCATAAATCCTTCAGGGTATGACTAAAATCACAAAGGAATGATGATAAATCCTCGGTCTGATTTCTGAAGACAGTTTGTCGTAAAATGTTAAACCACAATTATATATATCCTTCCTTCAGAAGTACCTAAGCAAACCATATCTAATATTTTTTTTCCTGGACAAAAGAGCTTTTCAAAATGCACATTTTCTGTGCACACATTTAGCCATGCAACCATGGAGGGGGGGGGGGGGGGGGGGGGGGGGAAAGACCTCAGCAACACACTGCTCATAGTCCTTTTAATAAGAAATTGTATCAGGCTGAGGCTTCTCAACCACAGGTCAGAATATAACCTGGAAAGGGGTGGAAAATAAGACCAAGAATATTATAATGCCTCTGTATCGTTCCATGGTGCGACCTCACCTTGAGTATTGCGTTCAATTATGGTTGTATCGCAAAAAAAGATGTAGTAGAATTAGAAAAGGTTCAAAGAAGAGCAACCAAAATGATAAAGGGGATGGAACTCCTCCCTTACGAGGAAAGGCTAAAAAGGTTAGTGCTTTTCAGCTTCAAAAACAGATGACTGGGGGGGGGGGGGGGGGGTATGGGTGAGGTCTATAAAATCCTGAGTGGTGTAGAATAGGGTAGAAGTGAACTGATTTTCACTCTTTCAAAAACTATAAAGACCAGAGTTTAATTATATGTTGAGTGAAGAAATATTCGCACACAATGGAAGCAGTACGTGCAGAGCAATCTCATACATATTCATTGTGGAAATCTTGCAGACCCAACTGGGTTGTGGCCTTCAATGACCATTGATTGCCCACCCCTTATATAGGGCAACCACCTCCATTTGATCCATCCCATCATTGGAATATAATTTTTATCCTGGAAACACAATGTCCCATTGGTGCTCTTCCTTCCACCAGGTATCTAAGATGCCTAATACCTACCTTTTCATATAATTCTATATTCTCTAATTCTTTCATCTTAATTTGTAAGCTTCTAGTATTTGTATACAGGTGTAATATCCCACGGGAATGATATTACTAAAGTGATAGATTTTTCCAGAGCCCTGGGGGAAGGAAAGTCCCTGCTAAAGGGCTAGAATGGTAGGTTATTGTTACAGTCTGTGTCCCACAAATGACAAGTGCGCTTTGACAGCAACTCCAGTAGTTGGAACATAAGGACAGGGTCGGGTGGACTTCTATGACCTATGACCCAGAAACTCCAAAGAAAGACCATGATCAAGTATTTTACCATCACATTCATTGTTGATTTAATCATGAATTGATAATGAGCGTGACAGTTGGGTAGACTGGATAGACCATTCAGGTCTTTATCTGCTGTCACTTACTATGTTACTATTACCTACTCACATAGAGGGGCATTTTCAAAAGGTCATCCAAGTCTGAATTTGGATGTCCTCACGAAGTCATCCAAAATCAGGTAGTTATAATGGAAAAATAGTATGGACGTCCTTAGACATTCCAAAATTGCAGTGTGAAATGTCCAAATCAGGGACGTCCAAAGTGTAGTAAAAAGGACGTGTTTCTTGCAGAACTGTAGAAGGACGTCCATCTTACAGAACTGCCGTCCTTCAGCAGTTCTGTGAGAAACACGTCCTTTTTACTGTACTTTGCACTATGAATGTTATTTATATTTCCCGTACCTGGATGTTCCGCAACTACATTCACTGTACTTGCGGAACATCCAGGTACTAGAAATATTAGGAACATTCATATTTTATTGTATATATGAAGAGGTTCGCACACTTGATAATGATCCATGTAAGGAAGGCTCCGCACGTATGAACAAGTACTACTACTACTACTTATCATTTCTATAGCGCTACAAGGCATACACAGCGCTGTACACCATATACAAGTACTCATCCATATAAGGCCCCACACGCGTGACGACAGTCCATGCATGTCATGGACATCTATGCGTGACAGTCGTCCATGTGCGGACCGCATAATTTATGTGCCAGGACGTCTATGTGCTGATCCGTCCATAATTGGAACTGTGCATGTAAGGACATCCATCACGCATGGACGTCCATATAAGGTGATGCACACTTTCCAATGGTTATTCACTGAGAAAGACTGTGTCTATTAGAGCATGGACTCTAATAGGAGAGAGGCTGGAAAGGTAACTGTTTGTATCCATCCCCCCACACTGGTCCTGGGCTACCAGGTCCCCCTCCTGTAGCTACACATATGAGAGCTCCCTCAGCAATGTAAACACTAACTGTAGTCTGTATCCAAGGGTAACCAGTGATATGTACACATGCACATTCATTAATAGAATCTATGTACTAGAAAGGAAAAACATTCCCACATCCCTACAATACTGCACACAAACGGTACTCTCTGTCCTCATGTCCACCTCAATGACATCATCTGTACCAATGTAATGTTCCCCCTCCCCCCCCATATCATCAGTGTTGTGTGTCTCTACAATTTGGCTGCCAAATGAATTTGTTTTGTGAAGGCAAGAAGGGCCATCCCCTGACTCCTGGTGTACAAAATTGTATCTTGCAGACGCTTTGGTATACGCAGGGATTTAGAGTCCCTGAGGCGGAGGTACCGCCAGATATGGAGGGACAACCCTGGCCTTATAAGGAGCGTGTGACAGCACCTCAGGGCTCGACGTAAGTATTATAAACGGGGCACCTGTAGTCCTTTGTAAATGTATTTATTTGATAATGCAAATGTTATGTGCAATATCAGTTTCCATGTGGCTTATAGGCAACTAACATATTATACCATATAATCTTAAGACTCTTCATATTCATCTGAAATCCCTTGTACCCTAGTTGGTGAGAGGCTATATGTCTGTTTTTGATGCAAAGAGCTTCTGGCTCTCAGAGAACGAGTCTGTTCTCTTAAGGCTAGAGTAGCAGACTTGGAGGAGCTGAGGGAGACAGAGAGGTACACAGAGGCCTACAGGGTCATTGTAGAAAAGTCCTACCTCCAATCTGTCAGCCCCTGTGCTGTTTTGGAGGAAAAGGTTCTCCTATAAGGAGAGCATTACACTGGTGAAGCTGGAAGTAATCCCGTAGCCAGGATCAGCCCACCAGGGGAAACAATATTCTCCCACACCGAGGTTGTGTCTCCAGGACAGAAGAGTTAGGATGGCTGGTGTAGTTAGTGATTCAATTATTAGGCATGTAGATAGCTGGGTGGCTGGTAAATATGAGGATCAACTGGTCACTTGCCTGCCTGGTGCAAGGATGGTAGACCTAATGCATCATCTAGATAGGATTTTAGATTTTGCTTAGGAGAATCCAGGTGTCTTGGTACATGTGGCTATAAATGACATAGGAAAATATGGGAGGGAGGTTCTGGAAGCCAAATGTAGGCTCCTAGGTAGAAAGCTCAAATCCAGAACCTCTAGGGTAGCATTTTCAGAAGTGCTCTCCGTCCCACGCGCAGGGCCCAAGAGACAGGCAGAGCTCTAGTCTCAATGTGTGAATGAGGTGATAGTGCAGAGAGGAGGATTTTTGATTTGTAAGAAACTGGGCAACATTCTGGGGAAGGGGGAGCCTATTACAGAATGATGGGTTCCACTTTAACCAGGGTGGGACTAGGCTTCTGGCATCAGCATTTAAAAGGAGATAGAGTAGCATTTAAACTAGAAACGAGGAAGGGCGACAGTCATTCAAAAGCATATGGTTCAGAACAAGGTATTTTACAAAGACATAACCAAAACAGGGAACATAGGGTATCCCGATACAGAGGTTTAAATAAAGACTATAGTAGACCAGGTGTCTTTAAATAAAACGCAGACAAAAGATTGCACATTATCAGTGTCAACTGCTGAGCAAGATGTAAATAGGAACAACAAACATAGTTTGAAATGTCTTTATGCGAATGCCAGAAGCCTAAGAAATAAGATGGGAGAGTTAGAATATATTGCACTAAATTGAAAATGAGATATAATAGGTATATCTAAAACCTGGTGGAAGGAAGATAACCAGTGGGACACTGTCATACCAGGGTACAAATTATATTGTAGTGTTAGGGTAGATCAAGTTGGCGGAGGGGTAGCATTGTATATTAAGGAGGTCCTTGAATCAAATAGATTGAAAATTCTGAAGGACACAAAATACATCTTGGAATCCATTTGGATTGAAATTCCTTGTGTAAAGGAATGACCAGACAGATGTAGAAATGTTAGCAAAAATTAAGGAGGCTAACAAACTGGGGCACACAATAATAATGGGTGATTTAATTTACCCTGATGTTGAATGGGTAAACGTAACATCAGGGCATGCTAGGGAGGTAAAATTCCTTGACGAAATCAAGGACTGTTTTATGGATCAGCTGGTACAGAAGGCAAGAAGAGGAGGAAAAATTCTAGACCTAGTGCTTCGTGGAGTGCATGATCTGGTGAAGGAAGTAATGGTGCTGTGGTCATTTGATAACAGAGATCATAATAGGATCAGATTTGATATCAGCTTTGGAGTAAGTACACACAGGAAATCCAATACGTTAGCATTTAACTTTCAAAAAAGAGACTATGAGAAAATGAGTAGAATGGCAAAAAAAAAAAAAACAACAACAAAAACAGGAGCAGCTGTGAAGTAAAAAAAAATTTACATCAGACATGGGTGCTGTTCAAAAGTACCATCCTGGAAACCTAGGCCAGTTATATTCCATGTATTTAAAAAAGAGGAAGGAAGGCCAAGTGATAACCGGCATGATTATAAAGTAAGGTGAAGAAAGCTATTAAAGCTAAAAGAAAATCCTTCAGAAAATGGAAGCAGGATCCAACTGAAAATAATAAGAAACAGGATAAGGAGTGGCAAGTCAAATGCAAAGGGCTGAAAAGGAAGGTAAAGAGGGACTTTGAAAAAAAGATTGTGTTGGAGGCAAAAACATATAGTAAAAATGTTTGTTTTTTTTAGGTATATTAAAAGCAAGAACCAAGCAAAAGAATCAGTTGAGCAAGAGGGGCACTCATGGAAGACAAAGCTATAGTAGAGAGATTAAATTATTTTTTTGAATTCAGTCTTCAACGAGGAAGATTTGGAGAGATACTGGTGCCAGAAATAGCATTCAAAGCTGATGAGTCAGATAAACTGAACAACATCTCCGTAAACCTGGAAGATGTAATGATACAATCTGACAAATTGAAGAGTAGCAAATCACCTGGACCAGATGGTATACATCCCAAAGTACTGATTGAATTGAAAAATGAACTTGTGGAACTATTGTTAGTATATGTGATTTATCTTTAAAATCAAGCATGGTACCAGAAGATTGGAAGGTGCCCAATATAACTCTGATTTTTAAAAAAGATTCCAGAGGTGATCTGGGGAATTATAGACTAGTGAGTCTGATGTCGGTGGCAAGCAAAATGTTAGAGACTGTTATAAAGAACAAAATTACAGAGCATATTCAAAAGCATGGATTAATGAGACGTGCCAACATGGATTTAGTGAAGGGAAATCTTGCCTCACCAATCTATTACATTTCTTTGAATAGGTGAACAAACACGTGGATAAAGGTGAGCCAGTTGATATTGTGTATCTGAATTTTCAAAAGACATTTGACAAAGTACCTCATGAAAGACTCCAGAAGAAATTGGAGAATTATGGGATAGGAGGTAGTGCTCTATTGTGGAATAAAAACAAGTTAAAATATAGAAAACAGAGAGTATGGTTAAATGGTCAGTATTCTCAACGGAGAAGGGTAGATAGTGGGGCTCCCCAGGGGTCTTTGCTGGGATTGCTGCTTTTTAACATATTCATAAATGATATCGAGATGTGAGTTTTTCAAAGTTGTTAAGTCTCAAAAGGATTATGAAAAATTACAAGAGGACCTTATGAGACTGGGCATCCAAATGGCAGATGATGTTTAATGTGAGCAAGTTCAAAGTGATGCAAGTGAGAAAGAGGAACCTGAGCTATAGTTGCGTGATGCAAGGTTCCACATTAGGAGTCACTGTTGATGATATGTTGAAAACCTCTGCTCAGTGTTCGGCGGGTGGCTAAGAAAGCAAATAGAATGTTAGGTATTATTAGGAAAGGAATGGAAAACAAAAATGAGGATGTTATAATGGCTTTTATTGCTCCATGGTGCAACCGCATCTTGAATACTGTGTGCAATTCTGGTCACTGCATAGTGGAATTTGAAAAGGTACAGAGAAGGGCAATGAAAATGATAAAGGTTATGGGACGACTTCTCTATGAGGAAAGACTGAAGCAGCTAGGGATCTTCAGCTTGGAGAAAAGACGGCTGAGGGGAGATATGATAGAGGTCTATAAAATAATGAGTGGAGTGGAACAGGTAGATGTGAATCGTTTGTTTACTCTTTCCAAAAATACTAGGACTAGGGGGTAAGCGATGAAGCTACAAAGTAACATGTAATTAAACTCTGGAATTCGTTGCCAGAGAATGTGGTAAAGGTGGTTAGCTTAGCGGAGTTTAAAAAAGGTTTGGACGGCTTCCTAAAGGAAAAGTCCATAGACCGTTATTAAATGGACCTGGGGAAAATCCACTATTTCTGGGATAAGCGTGTAAAATGTTTTGTACATTTTTGGGATCTTGCCAGGTATTTGTGACCTGGATTGGCCACTGTTGGAAACAGGATGCTGGGTTTGATGGACATTTGGTCTGTCCCAGTGTGGCAATACTTATGTACTTACGTAATAAATGAATGCAAACAAAAATGTATATGGTACTGGAAAAAAAGTTATAGTTGTTTAGAATCTGCTTGGAAAGCACAGTTCTTAGATGGATAAAGCACAACAGCTCTCTCTGAGCATAATGCATTTTTTTCTGAAACAAAGCAGGAATACTTCCTTGTCCTTGTAGGGCTTTCAATAATAATTGTAGTAGGTACCAGAAAACCTGAGTTAGCTATTTGCATTAAAGGCTGAGCATTCATCCTAAACTTAGGGCTTGATTAACAAGGTAGTACCCTATGGTGTATGCTTTTCTTTACTGGTGCGTATCCCTCCGTGCTTTCTTTTCTGGTACCCCTTTGCCCTTAAAGACCTTACATCTAAGCATCTTTAGTGAGCACACTGTATTTTTATCCATTACTGGTAATTTGTGGAACAATTTTGATGGTGAGGTTTCCAAACTCTGATATTAGTGAAATCCGTCTGCATCTTTCATCATGTTCAGTAGCTGAGCTGCTTCTAACCTTTCCTGTGGAAGAAATATTGGATTTTGTCAACAAGCTTTGGGAAAGTGTAGCAAAGACTCTGTCTGTCAAACCTCATTGCAAAATCCACTATATATAATATTCTGAAATGCCCTCCTTGCCTTATTGTTTTTTAAGGAATGTTGTATTTCTTAAAACTAATCTCTGCTGTTACATGGTTATTATTAAGACGTGATGATTATGTATGTATGTATTTATTTGTTTGTTTGTTTATTGCTATGGATCTGAAACTCTACAGTTTCATTATTTGTTCACAGGCTGTCCTGAATCCTGATTTCCATTCTTATGTGGAGGGTGTACCCAGTGGCGTAGCAAGGGCAGCTGACACCCGGGGTGGGTCACCGCTGCGCACCCCCCCCCCCCCCGGATGCAGCATGGCGCACCCCCCCATCGAAGCGCATTCTTACCACTGGCGCTCTGCCCCGAGTGCACGTCGTCGCTGGGAGCTGCGCCGGCTCCGCTGATTCCCTGCTCTCTCTGCCTCAGAACAGGAGGTAACCTGTTCCGGGGCAGAGATAGCAGTGAACCAGCGGAGCTGACACCCCCCCCCCCAGCGACGTGCACCCGGGGCGGACCGCCCCACCGCCCCCCCTTCCTACGCCACTGGGTGTACCTTATATTCCATCTTTGATTTATCTAAGCAGCAGCACAAACTAGGCAGGCGGCACCTTAGCACTCTCCTTGCATTCAAACCAAGCACACATATATCCATGCTTGACAAGCTGTCTGAGAAGAATGGAATTTATGATGGCTGCAGCATTCTACAACTTATATATGCAAAGAAATTCACAGTAGCGAACAATTATATACATGAATACAGTTCAAGGTAATGAGCAATTAAATGCCTAACTTTCCCTTCCATCTAGAGCATTTTATGGCAAGGGGTCTACTACTACTACTACTTATCATTTCTAAAGCGCTACTAGACGTACGCAGCACTATACACTTGAACATGAAGAGACAGTCCCTGCTCGACAGAGCTTACAATCTAATTAGGACAGAAAAAAACAGGACAAATAAGGGATAAGGGAATATTAAAGTGAGGATGATAAAATAAGGTTTCTGAACAAGCGAGTAAGGGTTAGGAGTTAAAAGCAGCATAAAAAAGGTGGGCTTTTAGCTTAGATTTGAAGACGGCCAGAGATGGAGCTTGACGTACCAGCTCAGGAAGTCTATTTCAGGCATAGCCTCCTAAGTCAGACAGCTCCCTTTGCTTCTGGCTTTATTCACTAAGATGATTCTCAGTTCCACCTGGGGCACATACCATAGACCAGGGGCGTAGCCAGACCTTGAGGTGGGAGGGGGCCAGAGCCAAGGTGGGGGGGGGGGCACATTTTGGTTGCCATCTTGCCACCGCCCCGTCCACATCTGCACCCCTCTCCACTGCCCACTTCCGCCGCTGTAACATCTTGGCTGGTGGGGATCCCCAACCTCCGCCACTGCAAAGACCTTGGCTGGTGGGAGTCTCCAACCCCCGCCAGCTGAAGACTTCATCCAGCGCTGGTCTCTGGCGCTGCCGCATTGCCTGCCCTGTTCTCTCTTCCCTCATGTCCACCATGCTCCTTTTAGGGGGGTTGGGGACCCCCACCAACCAACCATGGGCCCAGAGCAAATTTGGGAGGCCCAGGCCCCTGTGGCCCCACCTAGTTACGCCACTGCCTTAGACGTGATTAGGCGCTAATCTTACAGCCTTGATTATGGGATTGCCGTCCAAACATCTTGTTCTTCTCAACCATTGACTCTCTTTCTTGAATTTTTTAGTCTCCTCATTCTGTCAGACACTAGCCCTCCTCCGTACAAGAGAGGGACTGTTCCAAGTCTTAGATATTGTCCGTGCCACTGCTAGCACGGGACAAAACCATATCACATTTGACATTTATTTGGTGTAAGACATACTGCTGTGTACTCTATCAGGCTAGGACCACCACCATGGACCAGGGCAGCAACATCTCACTTGCTGCGGTCCCCCCACCGACTCTAAACCTTGCTGTGGCCACTCTTAATGCTTCTTGTGCCCGCGCTAGCATTAGAGCCATATTTTCCGCTGTTTCAAGTAGAAATACTCAATAGTGGAACAGTGCCCCGCAGCTAAGTAATTGGAATGCCGCAAAAGCATGACGGTGGTCTTCGCCATTGTCTTGGCCCTATTATGTGGCATCCAGAGCTGCTATAAATGACCTGTAGTTGGAGTAGTGTAGCATGTGAAGTCCATGTACGATATGTATGAATCATTGGAATTGATCTGCAAGCATGCAATGTACATTCAAGTGTTTATGATATAGAAGAAAACAGCCATCTGAATGCTATTGCAGTAGTATTCCTTCATATGCCTGTGGCATATCATAAGACTGCAAGGTTTGGCTGGTATATAAAAGAGCTGCAAACCAAATGTATTGGAGTATTGTATATTACTACTACTACTACTACTACTACTATTTAGCATTTCTATAGCGCTACAAGGCGTACGCAGCGCTGCACAAACATAGAAGAAAGACAGTCCCTGCTCAAAGAGCTTACAATCTAATAGACAAAAAATAAATAAAGTAAGCAAATCAAACCAAATAACGTGAACAGGAAGGAAGAGAGGAGGGTAGGTGGAGGCAAGTGGTTACAAGTGGTTACGAGTCAAAAGCAATGTTAAAGAGGTGGGCTTTCAGTCTAGATTTAAAGGTGGCCAAGGATGGGGCAAGACGTAGGGGCTCAGGAAGTTTATTCCAGGCGTAGGGTGCAGCGAGACAGAAGGCGCGAAGTCTGGAGTTGGCAGTAGTGGAGAAGGGAACAGATAAGAAGGATTTATCCATGGAGCGTAGTGCACGGGAAGGGGTGTAGGGAAGGACGAGTGAAGATGGTGCGTAAGAAAACTGCCGCCCCGAAGGTTAATAAAGCTGTGAACAGAAACTTGTAGCATGGATGTGTGTCTTAGCAGATATAAGAACCTGATCCCAATGGCTAGCCCAAGGCTATAGAAACCGCAAACATACAGGTGCAGTTGGAGGCTCTTGCCGCATCGTACCCCCTGCCAATGAAGCAGTGTAGATCCTTGTGCAGGTGATACATGGACAGTTGCCTGCCAATGGCAAAGCTGTGTACAATATAGGAAAAAACGGCTGCATGCCCTTAGGACATTGCAGCAGCATACATTCTAGTGTAGGTGGGGTTTGAGAAACTTACAAACCGAGGGCTATAGACGCAGTATGTATACAGGTGCAGCTAATGTCCAGTTGCAGCCAGTCTATAGAAACCCGCCATCCCGAAGGCTGTATGAAGTAGTGTATTTTCAGGTGCTTGTGATATAGGCAACCTGCAGGCCCAGAGGTCATTGAAGCAGTGTACGTTCAGTTGCAGGTAGTATATTTAAAAAAATTGATGTACGAAGATTATGAAGCAGTGGATATTCCTATGAAAAATCTATAAGCCCAAAAAGGGTAGTGAAGCTGTGTGCATTCATCTGCTGGATGGTGTATATCAGAAAGAACTACCATCCTGGAGTATTGAACTGTGTCTGTATTGCCATAGAGGGAGAGACCGAAGCATAGGAGAACATACATACATCAGAGTGCCCACCTAGGGACAGTCCACAGGTCCGACTCTTGCGTATGGAATCCCCCATTTGGGAAGCTATCTAAATCAGATTACCCCGCCAACCCCTCCCCCCACCCACACACACACACACACAAGTGCCAAATAATGTGTATGGCTGGTATAATTCCCCTACACTAGAACCCCCTGTTACTGAACATATTCCCACAGCATGCCCCAGAAGGTGTAATCTATATTCTGTTTAACCCTCTCAGTGGTTGGTGGAGGAATCCAAGGGGTATACATTTGGCTTAGGGCCCCCCCCCCCCCACAGGAACTGGGCATGGTGTGTTGCCCCTGTTGGTCCAGAATAGAATGTTGAGAAAGATTTAAAAATCTGGGGTTGATATTCAGCTGGCAGCGCTCAACCTGCAGTGTTGACAGCCGTGTCTTTCATTGATGATAAGTAAACTAGCACGCCTTTGTAAAAGACCCCCTAAGGAACTTGTTCCCTTCACTTTATCTTTACTGCAGCCTTGGAGCAGCAACTCCCTCTGTAGCTGTGAATACACATGTATACTACATCCACCTACAGCTGCTCTACTTAGCAAAAAGAAAAAAAAAATCCTACAAATCTCAATCTCAGTCCTAGCTTCAAATGGTACTTTGTTCAATAACTTCCATAGTATCTTGATTCAGGGAACAGGGCTGAGACTTATGCACTGTCTCCTGCCCTGCAGGACTTCTTCAGGCTTAGCTTGTTTCTTCAGGCTCAGCTTGTACCTACAATATCTGTTCTGCCAGAGGATATACCCCTTTTCCTGGACTCCCAAGAATAGCTTATAACTCTGGAGAAATTGCTTGTGTCTTCCCCACTGAGATACTGGAGATGCTTGCTGAGGTGGTGGAGATGAAAACGGTAACGGAATTCAAAAATGCGTGGGATAAACATAAAGGAATCCTGTTCAGAATGAATGAATCCTCAGAAGCTTAGCGGAGATTGGGTGGTAGAGCCAGTGGTGGGGGGCGGGGCTAGTGCTGGGCAGACTTCTACGGTCTGTGCCGTGAAAATGGCAGATACTAATCAAGGTCAGGTATACACAAAAAGTAGCACATATGAGTTATCTTGTTGGGCAGACTGGATGGACCATGCAGGTCTTTCTCTGCCGTCATCTACTATGAGTGGTGAAACGGGCGCATTATGGGCATTCTGAAATTTAGGTGCCTAGTTATAGAATATGGCCCAGTTTGCCTAAATCTACTCATCAATATTTACACCATATTTTTGTTGGTGTAATTGGATGCGCATAGATTTAGGCGCTGAAATATCAATTAAGAACATTCTATAATCGATGCCTAGATTTAGGCGCCAATTATTGAATACACAGTCAGCTCTGATATCAGTGCTGATTTTTTAGGCACCATATATAGAATCTCGTCCAAAGTAGGTATATTCTATAACAACACACATAGATTTTAGAAACGCCCACGCCCCACCCATAGTCACATCCCCTCCTTCAAATATGCGGCTTAGAATTGAGGCATAGCACGTTACAGAATACGCTTAGTGAGTTTTACGTGTAAATCTTAATGTCAATTAATGCTAACTGCTTGTTAACATCCAATTAACAGCATTGATTAGCTAGTTAAGCAATTGTTAATTGGTTAAACAGCTAACTGTGAATATTCAGTAAATCGCCAGCTAAGTTTGGTGGCCAAATTGGGCAGCTATGAATTTAGCTGGCCAGCACTGAATATTGACTCAGCCAGCTAAGGGGCCCTTTTACTAAGCCGCATAGACGCCTACGTGCACCCAACGCGTGTCAATTTTGAGTTGCCGCTCGGCTACCGCGTGGCCCTTGCGGTAATTTCATTTTTGACGCGCGTTTGCCTCGTGCGCCTGAATATAATTTTTATTTCTGTCGCGTGGCAGAAATCGGGCAGCAATCGTCATTCTACACGTGTAGATGATTACTGCAAGGTCACCGCGTGAGACCTTATTGCTAACTCAATGGCTGGTAGTGCGCCAATTTTTATTTTGTCATGTGTCCATTTTTGTCAAAAATTTTAAAAGGCCTTTTTGTACAGGTGCACTGAAAATGGATCTGTGAATGCCCAAAACACGTGCCTACACTATCAAAGCCTATTTTTGGCGCACCTTAGTACACACGACTAATATTTCGCCAAAGTCGTTATGCCCATATCACCCCTCTCCTGAAATCACTTCACTGGCTCCCTATCCGTTTCCGTATAAAATTCAAGCTCCTCTTATTGACCTATAAGTGCATTCACTCTGCAGCCCCTTACTACCTCTCCAACCTCATCTCTCCTTACACTCCGTCCCAGGAACTCCGTTCACTAGGCAAATCTCTCCTAATTGCACCCTTCTCCTCCATCGCTAACTCCAGACTCCGTTCCTTTTGTCTCGCCGCACCTTATGCCTGGAATGGGTTTCCTGAGCTGTTACGACTAGCTCCATTCCTGGCTGCCTTCAAATCCGGGCTAAAGGCCTACCTGTTTGATGCTGCTTTTGACTCCTAACTTGTCACTTACTCGTAACCTTTATCTTGTCTTCCTATCTTCAATAGTCCCTTTCCCTATGTGTCCTTCTGTCTGTCTTACCCTTATCCTTATTGGTCCTGTCTGTCTGTCCTGATTTAGATTGTAAGCTCTTTTGAGCAGGGACTGTCTTTTCTTCATGTTCAATTGTGAAGCGCTGCGTACGACTGGTAGCACTGTAGAAATGATTTATAGTAGTAGTAGTAGTACCTTAGTAAAAGGGTCCCTAAGTTTATAGTTCAAAAAACAAACCGTATATCCAACGCCGGTCACCAAAAACGGCCTGGCATTGAATATCTGGGCTCATGTCCAGCTTTCAGGCTGCCTCCCGTGGTCTGAATTTCAGCCCCTGGCAACATAAAGAACCATCTTTACAATACTAAACTGTTAAAGCTCATTTCTAAAAGTGATATAAGAGAATGTATTTACCACCTAGAAGTGTTGATATCCTGAAAATTGTCCTTGCATAAAACAGTTTCTCTGTTACAACACCAACAATAAAAAAAAAGTATTTCTTTTCTACTTGATTACATGAAGAAACTAGAGACCATGACGCTATTTCATTTCTTGCAAGGGGCTTTCAAAAGGAGCTTTAATCCTATTCAAGGGGGGGGGGGGGGAAACAGGGGCTATAAAAAAAATCAAGTGTTTCTCTCCCCTAAATAGGCTCCTTTTCCCATTCAAAAGAAGGAGAAACAGGTACACAGGGGGATTGCAATTCATAGCGAGGTACTGCAGTGTGATGTTGGTGCCAGGAGTTTGCAGCAAAAATAACCCCATACTGCCTACGGGCTGTCTGTCTTCCAATGTGTCACTGCCTGCCAGAAATATGTAAACAGATCGGCCCACAGGACTAGCAAATCGAAGCACTTTGTCAAAATAATAAGAAGAATTAGTAATACTTTATGTCTGGGTGTATGAGGTACAGGAAAACAATTTTTATTTTATTTCAGTTTTTATACCTCACTCTGGCCAAAGTGCCCAAGAGCAGCACAGGCATGATATATGAAATGGAACACAGGTACTTGGCAAACATAAATTACGTACAGTTCATGGCTTACAGGTCAGGGAGAATAAACATGGCAAAAGTTTAGCTTTCCGGGAGACCCCTAGACCTTTTAGGGAAGTCTATCCTACAGAGTGGGACATAGAAATGAGAAGGCTGTTCTTAGGGGGTCTTTTACTGAGGTGTGCTCACGGTTATGGCGCACGCTAAAATTGTAGGTGTGCTAGACGTAACAGACGCCAATGCATTCCTATGGGCGTCCCTAATGTTTAGCGTGCCCACATTTTTAGCACACGCTAAAAACGTGAGCAGGCCTTAGTAAAAGATGCCCTTAGGGCCCTGTTTACTAAGGTGAGTTAGCATTTTTAACACACTTACAAATTAGCACACGCATTAACTGTGTAGGAGCCTATATGGATATTGTAGGCGCGTACACAGTTAACGCGCGTACATGGTTAACGCACGTTAAATATACTAACACATCTATAACGCTGCTTAGTAAAAAGGGTCCTTAATATGAATTTTAATCCCTCTCACCCCCCCTCCCCCCATTGTGGACACAGGATATGCTGAAGGGCCGTGCCATTACTGCAGGTGGAAAATACACCCCTGTAGGAAAAAGAAGGTCTTAAACCATGGTACTGGTGGGAAGAATAATGATTCTTCACAGTTTTGGACCCCGATTGTTTTAATATTTGGGGGACTGATATTTTGAGCTGTGAGAAGGGGAATCTCTGAGGTGTCCTTTTACTAAGGTGCGCTAAGAAATGGCCTGCACTGGTGTAGATGCGTATATTGGACACGCACAGGTCCATTTTTCTGCGCGCCTGCAAAAAAGGCCTTTTTTGCTGAAAATAGACGTGCGGCAAAATAAAAATCAGCGCCAGTCCGTTTGGGGCCTGAGACCTTACCTCCACCCATTGACTTAGCGGTAAGGTCTCATGTGTTAACCGGGCAGTAATCGTCAGTGCGCGTACAGTGCCGATTACCGCCCAGTTAGCGCCACTCGGTAGAAAATAAAAATTATTTTCTGCCTCGCATTTTGGATGGTCTTAGAAATTAGAATTACCGCCAGGGGCATGCAGTAGCCAGATGGTAGCTCATGTGCGTAGGCACCTACACATCTTAGTAAAAGGGCCCCTGAGGTGGTTCAAAGATGTGTGTTGGGAGGTGGGGGAGGGGATTGCTTTGGAATTCAAGTGTGAAGGGGCTATTCTCCAGTGTGAAGATGTCACCCAGAGCCTGATGCTCAGAAGCAAATGCGGTCGCTAGAGGTCATTAGCGCTGGAATAGCACGCACATTAGTAAGTGTAGAATGCTCAGAGGCTCTAGTGTAAGATTAGTGTAAATAGAATGCTGAGGGGCCATTTTACTAAGCCACGTAGGCGCCTACGTGTGCCCAATGTGCGCCAAATTGGAGTTACCACCCAGTTACCGTGTGGCCCCTGCAGGAATTTTAATTTTGGCGAGTGTCCATTATGCACGTCTGAAAAATGTTTTTTATTTTCTTGCACGCGGCAGCTACATGCGTCAAGTGGCATTTGACACGCGAAGACCATTACCACACGGTTACTGCAAGGTCAATGGCTTGCGTTAAGGTCTTAGACCCCAAATGGATGCACATCCATTTTCTGCAATTTTTGTAGGTGCGCTAAAAAATAATTCTGTGTGTGACCAAAACACACGTCTATACCACGCATCCAAAACACGCATCTATACTACTGCAGGCTATTTTTCAGCACACCTTAGTAAAAGGACCCCTAATATAGTCAACCAGATATTAATGAGATCATTTCCTATTCTCTCACAATGCTCAAAGAAAACCCCCCAAAATGCCACTCTCTCCATGAACTGCTGATGGGTGAGAGACTCTTTGCAACAGATGCAGAAAATGTTGGCGTTGAATGGGAAGATATCTTGAGACAACATAAATTGGTCATACGGACAGAGTTTCATGTTAAAATGTTAGTGGAGTATTGCCACAAGCAGAGGATACCACGGAGCTTGAGATGGAATAAAGAGCCCCGGTTTTTAGATGATAAGGATTTTTTCATTAGTTGGAATGAAGCAATCTCACGATGTTCCCTTGACCTCATGCTGCTTAATATAGATAAGCTACAGAAGCAGCTTGTTCAACAAAGATCGGAATTGAACCAGTTACTGGATAGCTTTAAAGCCAGAGTTGAAATGTTGGTATTAGATGCCTAATGGAGGAGTGGCCTAGTGGTTAGGGTGGTGGACTTTGGTCCTGAGGAACTGAGTTCGATTCCCACTTCAGGCACAGGCAGCTCCTTGTGACTCTGGGCAAGTCACTTAACCCTCCATTGCCCCATGTAAGCTGCATTGAGCCTGCCATGAGTGGGAAAGTGCGGGGTACAAATGTAACAAAAAACAAAACAATATCATTAACATATGAAAATTATTGATAAATATACACAAGAGATTAGGGCACAGAAAGTGGCTAAGTTCAAGAGGGATTATACCCGTGGGTTTGTATACCCATGGATGGACACTAATAGATGGTCAAGGTGATATAAGCGAATGAAACGGGTGGGCTTCACTAACACCTCGAGTGAATCCTCGGGGGATGACATACCTTTGACACGTCCTGCCAACAATACGCATATGAACCAGCTTCAAGATATGGATACTGCCTTACCATCTACGACATCAGCAGGGTCTTTTTTACCAACAGGGGATACCGTGCCATTGGGGGAACAGTCTCAACCATACACCAAACCAGACAGGCTGCGCCGGAAACCAAGGGCTCAGAAAGATTGATCTATAACTTGTCGTCTAAGACTCTCACACCCCCTCAAAAAGAAATCCTTCAGTATGGGTTGTCATTTGTTCCATTTGTCTGTTATGATGAGTTTTCCACCCGACGATTTTTGTACAGGTTTTTTTGGAAACTTAAATTTAGAGCATATTTTGGTGAACGGGACATTGACATGCACCCTGTGGATGAGACCCCTTCATTTTCCAGTAAATATCACATTCCATCAACCTGGATGCCGCCAGGCCCCCCCTGATGCGGTAGTGACCTTCCAGAGGCTGGTGTTGCAGGATAGTATGAATATGGAACAGCACCGGGGTTATCCCTTTAATAACTTGACGAGATTACAAACGCAAGCACTTATGGAATTACAACAAGATTCATCATAGTACTTAAAGCTGATAAGGGTGGAGGCACCGTGATCCAGGATATGATGGATTATAGGAGGGAAGCATTTTGTCAATTGGGTGACATAATTTTTACATGGCTCTTTCTCAGGATCCAATGATTGAATATCAAAGGGATATAAAACATATTCTCCAATCAGTGAATACTGTGGGGATTATTTCAATTAAAGAATATCAGTATTTATATATGGCACATCTGAAGATTCCTCAGATATGATTCACTCCCAAAATCCATAAATCATTGTCTAATCCCCCTGGGAGACCCATAGTAGCGAGTCAAGAAGCTTTGAATGAACTATTATCCCAATATTTGGACTTCCATTTACAACCTTCAGTACTTACCATCACTTCTTACATCAGGGATTCTACACATTTGATTAATCTTCTGCAGGAGTTACCAGCTATTGAGACCCCTTTTGTTCTGGTAACCATGGATGTACGTTCTCTATACCCCATGATTCCTCAACAACAAGCTCTCAGATTGATTGATTCACAGCTTCAATCTTCAATCTATGAACATTTCCAATGAGAAAAATTCTTTGCTAAATCAAATGGCCCGGACAGTCATTCTAAACAATTATTTTCAATTTGAGGAACAATTCTTTCTGAAGACATGTGGGGTGGCAATGGGTGCCACGGTAGCAACCACTGTGGCGTGTCTTTATATGGTTCAGTTAGAAGATCATTTTGTGTATTGTGAACTGGTCACCCTTCCAGGACCTGGCCAGGGCTGAGCCTCCTTAGCTTCCTTCACAAATGTTCACCAACATCAGGCTTCTTATAAGCAAAGGTTTTATTAGTTGCCATTTAACATCATCTTCATGGCTTATTTCTGGTTTCACTCAAACATTTCTTCTTCAACTTAAACATAGCAAAAAGGCAGTTACTCAGAGTATTCTAATTAAACCCTTTCCGTACTTAAAGCAGTTCCCCAAACTTTCACAGTTCTAACAGCCCTACAAAAGCATTTACTTTTTCATTTAAAGACTTTCTCAGCTGGTAGTGCAGCTGTCACCTTTTCAGCAGATAGTTTCAAAAAGTCCACAGAGTTCAGCCAGCACCTTCAAGGGGATCTTCTTCCTCAAGCTGCCAGGTCCCAGCTTCTCTCCTCTCTTTCACTACCCAGGCAGGTATAATGTGGTTAATTAGCTTCTCCACCCCTTCAGGCTCTTCCCCCTAATTCCAGGCAGCATCCAGCCCATAACTATCTACACCTGTTTCCAGCCCAGGACTCTCCTTGGCCCTAGCAACCTCCACCTGGACATTCCCCTACCGGCTCCCCTGGTGGACTCCTCAATAATGACATGACCTGGACCTTTTCCCTCATTTCTATGGGAACAGCGCCACCAAATGGCCTACCCAGGACAGGACAGCCCCTTACTCTTCACAGTATCCATCTAGATTCAATGTTCATATATCCCTATGGAAAAGGTTCATAGATGATGTATTTTTTTTATCTGGACTGGTGATAGTGCATCATTGCAATTATGTTTTGAACATCTCAACTCTTGTGACCCAAAAATCTCTTTTGACACACACATGAACTCTAGCCGAATTAATTTTCTGGACATCTAAATTGAAATACATCAGGGCCGTTTGATGACTCAAATTTATCGCAAACCGACAGACACTAATACCATTTTGCATTACAACAGTTTTCATGCCAGGTCTCAGAAAGATGGTATACCAGTTGAGCAATTCCTGAGGCTTAAAAGACTTTGCTATTCTACTGAGAGCTTTAACAAACACGCTTCTGATTTACACTATAGACTCAGACAGAGAGGTTATCCTAAGAGCATGATAAAGAAGGCCCGTAAGAGGGCAAGGAATGCTCATCGAGAGTGGCTTTTAAAGCCACATGATACTGTAGCTAGGCAACAGGAGCAAATGGTTTGTGTTTTGCCGTATTCATCACAAGCTAAATAGATCAAAAGCATCATCCGCAAGCACTGGCCGCTTCTACAATTACATAATATATCATCGGATGTGTGCTTTGCGTACACTAGAGCACGGAACTTAGGAGAGTTACTGAAATAAGCCAATGTAATGCCAATTTTCAAAAAAGGTTCCAGGGGAGATCCGGGAAATTATAGACCGGTGAGTCTGACGTCGGTGCTAGGGAAAATGGTAGAGGCTATTATTAAAAACAAAATTACAGAGCACATCCAAGGACTTGAATTACTGAGACCAAGTCAGCACGGCTTTTGTGTGGGGAAATCTTCCCTGACCAATTTACTTCAATTCTTTGAAGGAGTAAACAAACATGTAGACAAAGGGGAGACGGTTGATATTGTGTATCTGGATTTTCAAAAGGCGTTTGACAAGGTACCTCATGAAAGGCTACAGAGGAAATTGGAGGGTCATGGGATAGGAGGAAATGTCCTATTGTGGATTAAAAACTGACTGAAGGATAGGAAACAGAGAGTGGGATTAAATGGGCAGTATTCACAATGGAGAAGGGTAGCTAGTGGGGTTCCTCAGGGGTCTGTGCTAGGACCGCTGCATTTTAATATATTTATAAATGATTTAGAGATGGGAGTAACTAGCGAGGTAATTAAATTTGCTGATGACACAAAGTTATTCAAAGTTGTTAACTTGCAACAGGATTGTGAAAAATTACAGAAGGACCTTACGAGACTGGGAGACTGGGCGGCTAAATGGCAGATGATGTTTAATGTGAGCAAGTGCAAGGTGATGCATGTGGGAAAAAAGAACCCAAATTATAGCTACGTCATGCAAGGTTCCACGTTAGGAGTTACGGACCAAGAAAGGGATCTGGGTGTCGTATTCGATAATACACTGAAATTTTCTGCTCAGTGTGCTGCTGCGGCTAGGAAAGCTACTAGAAGGTTGGGTATTATTAGGAAAGGTATTGAAAACAGGTGTGAGGATGTTATAATGCCGTTGTATCGCTCCATGGTGCGACCGCACCTTGAGTATTGTGTTCAATTCTGGTGGCCGCATCTCAAGAAAGATAAAGTAGAATTGGAAAAGGTGTAGCGAAGGGTGACTAAAATGATAGCGGGGCTGGGACCACTTCCCTATGAAGAAAGACTAAGGAGGCTAGGGCTTTTCAGTTTGGAGAAGAGACGGCTGAGGGGAGACATGATAGATGCATATAAAATAATGAGTGGAGTGGAACAGGTGGATGTAAAGCGTCTGTTCACGCTTTCCAAAAATACTAGGTTTAGGGGGCATGCGATGAAACTACAGTGTAGTAAATTTAAAACAAATCAGAGAAAATTTTTCTTTACTCAATGCATAATTAAACTCTGGAATTCGTTGTCGGAGAACGTTGTGAAGGCGGTTAGCTTGGCAGAGTTTAAAAAGGGGTTAGATGGTTTCCTAAAGGACAAGTCCATAAACCACTACTAAATGGACTTGGGAAAAATCCACAGTTCCAGGAATAACATGTATAGAATGTTTGTACGTTTGGGAAGCTTGCCAGGTGCCCTTGGCCTGGATTGGCTGCTGTCATGGACAGGATGCTGGGCTCGATGGACCCTTGGTCTTTTCCCAGTGTGGCATTACTTATGTACTTATGTAATTAATTGTGTGGTCCCCGGTACTATAACTGGCCATGAAAGATGTCACAAATGTTTGTATTGTCAGCATGCTTGGACGACTACCACTATTAAATGCCCTGTCACTGGACATGACTTTGTATTATGGGGCAATACCAACTGCAAGTCCTCTCAAGTGGTATACAGGATTCATTGTCCACGCGCGAAATGGTACATTGGCCAGACTAAGTGCATAATTAAGAACTGTATAGTGGAGCATCTCAGTAACTTACGTCATCAGAAGATGGAAGCCCCATTGGTTGCCCATTGGACACAAAAGTGTCATGAGGAGAAGGATCTTCAGTTTGTGGTTTTATTTCAGATAACTTCCACAATGGGGGGTGATGTGGTATCCACTTTGATATACAAAGAGCAACAATTCATATATCAATGGCATATGGTTATCCCTGCCGGGCTAAACAAGGATATTGACTGGTGGTCTATGTCACACCCTCTGTAGGATTTAAAAAGGAATGGGGAAGGGCTCGTTCTGAGCATCTGCGCATGC
The DNA here is from genome assembly GCF_901765095.1 of Microcaecilia unicolor. Lineage (NCBI taxonomy): Eukaryota > Metazoa > Chordata > Amphibia > Gymnophiona > Siphonopidae > Microcaecilia > Microcaecilia unicolor. The sequence goes on from NC_044032.1 coordinate 637,544,272, forward strand.
ACCAGCGTTGAGAGGGTAGCTCCTACGACAGGTCTGCTGAAGATAATTTATATATGGGTTATCGTATAAAGAAACTTTGATAACTACTACTACTACTTATCATTTCTAAAGCGCTACTAGACGTACGCAGCACTGATAAGAAGATAGACAATTTTATGGATTTATTTCAGATTTATGTTCCTCTGACAACGCAAACAAGCGAAACATGCCAGCATGTTGGGAACTCAAGTAACTACAAGGGAATGAGAAAAACCTTTTAAGGCTCTTTTCACTACACCTTTTTCACGGATAACACAAGGCAGCCACCGAACATTATGAGGCCTAAGGCCATCTCCATATAAGATAAGTGATTGATGCATGACAGTTAATACCGTAATTTTAGATGTTTGAAAGCCCGTCTTAAAGTATTGCTTCAATAAATCTCATGAGGTAGAGGAGGAGGTTTTTGGTGCAATGATGGCTTGATGGGCACGGAACATGTTAGAACTGCCAGTCAGTTTGAGTGGTGGCGGCCCAATCACTGAGCACTATTTGCATATTTAAAAAATATATTTAAAAAAGTAAGAAAGAATTTAGGTTTCTGGACTGTATTATTGAGTTAAAATGTAATGAAAAGAAGTGCAAAGTGATGCAGTTTGGGGGGGGGGGGGTGCATAAATACAAAAGAGATGTACCAGATAGGAGGGGAGAGATTGGTAAGCTCTGCTCAGGAGAATGAACTTGGGGTGGTGGTGTCTGAACATCTCAAGGTGATGAAACACTGTGACAAGGCAGTGGCCATGGCCAGAAGGATGCTAGGCCCTGTAGAGAGGGATATAACCAGCAGAAGAAAGTCATTGCTGAGGCCCCACAGTTTTGGAGGCCTTGTCTTGCTAAGGACGTAAAAAAAGACTTGAAGCGGTTCAGAGAAAAGTGACAAAAATGGTAGGGGGTTTAGGCAGCAAGATGTACATGGAGAGACTTGCTGACCTAAGCATGCATACACTGGAGAAAAGGAGAAACAGGGGTGATATAATACAGACATTCAAATATTTGAAAAGTACTAATTTGCAAACACACCTTTTTCCAGAATTGAGAAGGTGATAGAAGTATAGGGCACGAATTGAAATTGAAAGGGGACAGACTCAGGAATAATGTCAGGAAGTATTTTTTCACTGAGAGGGTGGCAAAAATGACACTAGTACTAAGTACATCCTGACCTGGACATCTCAATTTTGAGCTCTATGTTCTATGTAAAATGAGTTCAGAGTTGCTAATATGCACCACAAGCTTATCGCAGATTAAATAAAATGTAACACTTCTGAGATATATCTGTTTCTTTGTGAAAAGCTAATGTGGATAATAAAAAGAAAAGAAGATAGGGAAATACATTTTTTAAAGAGTGTCTATGACATGCAATTTGTTTTTATAGATTGTATAAATGTTGTGGGTGTATGAAATATTTTGTTCATTTGTAGAATGAGGGTGGAGTGTGAAAGGTAGTGAGCAGCAGGCGTTGCCATCATCAGCGTCTAAGATTGATGATATTGAGAAAGAAATGGCTGCTGAACCTGTGGAAGATACACAGGTTATGACACTGGTAGGCCAACAGCAACCTTGCATGGCAGGAAGGAAATGGAGAAGGAGAAAAAAGGAGGTAGTTCAATGCCTGACAGCATCTGCTGCTGCAAAAATGGTACGGGATTTGCGTTGCAAACCGTACGAGGAGAAAGGAATCCTGTGCAGAAGGAATGGATCCTCAGAAGCTTAGCTACAATTGGGTGGCAGAGCAGGTGGGGGGAAGAGGGTTTGGTGGTTGGGAGGCGAGGATAGGGGAGGGCAGACTTTTATACGGTCTGTGCCAGAGCCGGTGATGGAAGGCGGGACAGGTGGTTGGGAGGCAGGAAAAACTGCTGGGCAGACTTATACGGTCTGTGCCCTGAGAAACACAGGTACAAATCAAGGTAAGGTATACACATGAGTTTATCTTGGGCAGACTGAATGGACCGTGCAGGTCTTTTTCTGCCGTCATCTACTATGTTACTATGTAGACTTGCTGACCTGAACATGTATACCTTGGAGGAAAGGAGAAACAGGGGTGACATCATACAGACGTTCAAATATTTGAAAGGCATTAATCCGCAAATTAACCTTTTTCGGAGACGGGAAGGTGGTAGAACTAGAGGACATGAATTGAGGTCGAAAGGGGGCAGACTCAGGACTAAGGTCAGGAAGTATTTTTTCACGGAGAGGGTGGTGGATATGCGGAATGCCCTCCCGCGGGAGGTGGTAGAGATGAAAACGGTAATGGAATTCAAACATGCGTGGGATAAACACAAAGGAATCCAGTTTAGAAGGAATGGTTCTTTGGAATCTTAGCTGAGATTGGGTGGCAACGCCGGTAATTGGGGAAACAGAACTGGAGCTGATTGTGACTGAATAGATAGGGATGGGCTGGAGTGTAAATTTTAAGGGCCTTCGACGTTACCTTCAAAACTTAGTACAAGAACAGTACTGGGCAGACTTCTACGGTCTTTGCCCTGAGAAAGACAAGGACAAATCAAACTCGGGTATACATATAAAGTAACACATACCGTGTAAAATGAGTTTATCTTGTTGGGCAGACTGGATGGACTGTAGAGGTCTTTATCTGCCGTCATTTACTATGTTACTATCCGCCTTATTTTCGAAAGAGAAAGACGCCCATATTTCTTTTTTTTTTATTATTTTATTTATATATTTTATAATTACATTTATGAAATTACTCATAAATTCACATATTAAGAAATAAACATTAAATCAAAATAAAAGATTAAACATATTTTCTTATATTTTTAGTCCACAATATAATGATCCAAGATCTAGGAAAATACTTAATTTCTGTAAATTAACTCAAATATTTAATAACTAAAGCTGAGAAAGCCTAGATGCCACAGCCGAGAATAGAGCACTAACAAACAAGAACAACTACAACAAATTATTCTTTAGAAGAAATAAATTCTAGTAATTTCCCTGGGTCAAAAAACATATAATTGGTAGAATTTAGGGAAACACAACATTTACAAGGAAACCTTAACAGGAAAGTTCCTCCTAATCGGAGAACTCTCTCCTTAAGCAACAAAAATTCTTTTCTTCTTCTTTGTGTTTCTCTAGCAAAGTCAGGAAAAATCTGTACTTTAGATCCAAGGAATTGTGAGTTCATGTGGCGAAAATAAAGCTTAAATATGTTATTACGGTCTAGTTCAAGAGCAAACGTAACCAGCAGTGTAGTTCTTTCTGTTATAACCTCCATTGAACTCTCAAGAAATTCAGTTAAATTTAGACCAGATTGAGGAGCATTAAGTAAAGTTCCCGTTCCAGCACCAGAAATGTATTGCATTTTAGTTATAGGTGGAAAGCCCTCAAAAGGGACACCCAGTATTTCCCTAAGGTATTTTTTTAACATTTCTAGTGCTGGAATCAAAGGAGATTTAGGAAAATTTAAAAAGCGTAGGTTATTTCTCCTAATCTGGTTTTCCAAATATTCCATCTTACGCTGGTGGAGGTTATTATTTTTAATCAATAATACAACTGAAGAGTTCACTGCCTTTAAATCTTTATCAAATAGTTCCATTTTCGTTGTTTGCTCTGCTATCTTAATTGTAGTCACCTCCTGTGCTTGCTTTAATTCAGCCACATCTCCCCGTAGAATACCTGAAATCTGTTGTAGGCTGGAATTCAGTCCTTGAATTGCTTCCCAGAGAATATCCAATGTTACAGTCGTTGGTTTTATCATTCTTCCGCGATCGAGGGAGGAATCGCCGTCTTCTCTCTCAGGCATAGATCCTGCCTGGAACGCTATTCCTATCGGCGTCGAGGAAGCTGCGGGGTCTCCACTCACAGTCGCAGGGGTCCGACTTCCGGCCTCCGCGCTCTGCTCACTCGCTGCCCTCAATTCATCCCCAGGTCGAGGAGGGACTGTTGCGGGAGGTGGACTCAACGACACTCCCTCAGCGCTCAGGTCAAGAAGATCTTCCGGACCTCTCGAAGTGAACAGCTGGGCTCCCGGCGCTCGTATCCCCGACTCCTCTAATGTCATCTGGCGTAGAAGAGGTGGAACTGCCCTGCCTGTGGAGGTAGGCACATTAGACTTTCCTTTCCGCTTTCCCATTCCGGGTTCGAGGAACCTCAGCTTTGGCAGAGTTAGAGGTTGTCAGAGGATAGTTCGCGCACGTCAGCTTTAGGCGCCATCTTGGATCCGACTCCAAGACGCCCATATTTCGACCCAAATCGGGAGATGGGCGTCTTTCTCCCGTGGGCGTCCAAATCGATATAATCGAACGCCCATTTTGGGCGTCTTCAACTGCACTCCGTCGTGGAAATGGCCAAAGTTGACGGGGGCGTGTCGGAGGCGTGGTGAAGGTGGGACTAGGGTGTGTTTATCGTCCGAGGAGAGATGGGCGTCCTCAGCTGATAATCGAAAAAAGAAAGGCGTTTTTAGCGCGAATTTGGGTCACTTTTTTGGACCCTTTTTTCACGAACAAGTCCCAAAAAAGTGCCCTAAATGACCAGATGACCACCGGAGGGAATCGGGGATGACCACCCCTGACTCCCCCAGTGGTCACTAACCCCCTCCCACCCAAAAAAATTTAAAAACTTTTTTCCAGCCTGTATTCCAGCCTCAAATGTCATACCCAGCTCCATCACAGCAATATGCAGGTCCCTGCAGCAGTTTTAGTGGGTGCATGCACTTCAGGCAGGCAGACCCAGGCCCATCCCCCCCTCCTACCTGTTACAGTTGTGGTGGTAAATGGGAGCCCTCCAAACCGACCCCAAAACCCACTGTACCCACATCTAGGTGCCCCCCTTCAGCCATAAGTGCTATGGTAATGGTGTAGAGTTGTGGGCAGGGGGATTTGGGGGGCTCAGCACCCAAGGGAAGGGAGCTATGGACTTCAGAGGTAGTTAACCTTTTTAAAATTGTTACAAGTGCCCCCTAGGGTGCCTGGTTGGTGTCCTGGCATGTGAGCGGGACCAGTGCATTACGAATCCTGGCCCCTCCCACGACCCAATGCCTTGGACTTGTTCGTTTTTGAGCTGGATGCCTTCAGTTTCCATTATCGCTGAAAAACGAAACCGTGCAGCTCAAATCCGCACAAATCCGATGCATTTGGCTTGCACAAACCGTATTATCGGAAAAAAGATGGATGCCCATGTTTTCCGAAAATACGGTTTGTCCCGCCCCTTCACGTACCCATTCTCGGAGATAGACGCCCATGGAGATGGGTGTTCACGTTCGATTATGCCCCTCCACGTATGTTACTACTATTTAGTAGCATAATACCTGGTATCACAATACAGAGTCTGGCAGATTAAAACTTTCTTGCCAAGGTCTGCAGGAATTGATGCAATAGCCGAGCAGCTGGGACAACATCTGTGTATTGTTTATTGAATGTACAACCGTGTTAATATATGGAACTACAGACTCAAACCCTATTTATACTACCAATACTATTAAAGAGTCCTATATCGAGAGAGAATAACTGTACACAACATAAACTATTTATGCACAAAGATTCATCATGAGTGAAGTGTAAAGAGTAGCCTAGTGGTCAGTGCAGCGGTGTTTGAACAACAGGACCCAGGTGTAACTCCCACTTTTATTCTTTTTTCTGTACAAAAATGTGAGCCCTCTTGAAACATTTAACTATCTACTATATCTACATATAGGAGACACCTACAGGCTTGAAGGCTAATACATTGCCGAAGGGTTAGAAGGTAAAGTTTGCCTATTTGCGGATGATACTAAGATTTGTAACACAGTGGACACCCCAGAGGGAGTGGAAAACATGAAAAAGGATCTGAAAAAGCTAGAAGAATGGTCTACGGTTTGGCAATTAAAATTCAATGCGAAGAAATGCAAAGTGATGCACTTAGGGAGTAGAAATCCACGGGAGGCGTATGTGTTAGGCGGGGTGAGTCTGCTAGGTACGGACGGGGAGAGGGATCTTGGGGTGATAGTATCTGAGGATCTGAAGGCGATGAAACAGTGTGACAAGGCGGTGGCCGTAGCTAGAAGGTTGCTAGGCTGTATAGGGAGAGGCGTGACCAGCAGAAGAAAAGAGGTGTTGATGCCCCTGTACAAGTCATTGGTGAGGCCCCACCTGGAGTATTGTGTTCAGTTTTGGAGGCCGTATCTTGCTAAGGATGTAAAAAGAATTGCAGCGGTGCAAAGAAAAGCTACGAGGATGGTATGGGATTTATGTTACAAGACGTATGAGGAGAGACTTGCTGACCTGGACATGTATACCCTGGAGGAAAGGAGAAACAGGGGTGATATGATACAGACTTTCAAATATTTGAAAGGTATTAATCCGCAAATGAACCTTTTCCGGAGATGGGAAGGTGGTAGAACGAGAGGGCATGAAATGAGATTGAAGGGGGGCAGACTTAAGAAAAATGTCAGGAAGTATTTCTTCACGGAGAGAGTGGTGGATGCTTGGAATGCCCTCCCGCGGGAGGTGGTGGAGAGGAAAACGGTAACGGAATTCAAACATGCATGGGATAAACATAAAGGAATCCTGTTCAGAAGGAAGGGATCCTCAGGAGCTTAGCCTTGAATGGGCGGCAGAGACGGTTGGGAGGCGGGGCTAGTGCTGGGCAGACTTATACGGTCTGTGCCAGGGCTGGTGGTTGGGAGGCGGGGATAGTACTGGGCGGACTTATACGGTCTGTGCCCTGAAAAAGACAGGTACAAATCAAGGTAAGGTATACACAAAAAACTAGCACATATGAGTTTATCTTGTTGGGCAGACTGGATGGACCGTGCGGGTCTTTTTCTGCCGTCATCTACTATGTTACTATGTTAAAGTGGTGTACAGTAGGGTTTATTTATTTATTTGTTACATTTGTATCCCACATTTTTCCACCTATTTGCAGGCTCAATGTGGCTTACATAGTACCGTAAAGGCGTTCGCCAAGTCCGGTAGAGAAACAAATACAAGGTGATGTTGTGGTCGAATAGAGGTGCATGTGTTTTAGGTACAAAGGGGATCGAGGAGAGGAAAGGTTATAAAGTGTCCATTACGAGCTTTGGTTTTGCTGTGTTGCAGAGTGTAGGTGTTTATGTTGGGTCGGTGGGGTATGCCTTTTTGAACAGGTTGGTTTTTACTGATTTCCTGAAGTTTAGGTGGTCGTAGGTTGTTTTCACAACTTTTGGCAATGCGTTCCATAGTTGTGTGCTTATAAAGGATAAGCTGGATGCATAGGTTTCTTTTCCTGGAGGGCTCACAATAAAGGAGTTAAGATGAGATTTGTACCTGGCTGCCATTTGTTAAAGTCTGCCACACTGGGACTTGATACAGTGGGGGAAATAAGTATTTGATCCCTTGCTGATTTTGTAAGTTTGCCCACTGACAAAGACATGAGCAGCCCATAATTGAAGGGTAGGTTATTGGTAACAGTGAGAGATAGCACATCACAAATTAAATCCGGAAAATCACATTGTGGAAAGTATATGAATTTATTTGCATTCTGCAGAGGGAAATAAGTATTTGATCCCCCACCAACCAGTAAGAGATCTAGCCCCTACAGACCAGGTAGATGCTCCAAATCAACTCGTTACCTGCATGACAGACAGCTGTCGGCAATGGTCACCTGTATGAAAGACACCTGTCCACAGACTCAGTGAATCAGTCAGACTCTAACCTCTACAAAATGGCCAAGAGCAAGGAGCTGTCTAAGGATGTCAGGGACAAGATCATACACCTGCACAAGGCTGGAATGGGCTACAAAACCATCAGTAAGACGCTGGGCGAGAAGGAGACAACTGTTGGTGCCATAGTAAGAAAATGGAAGAAGTACAAAATGACTGTCAATCGACAAAGATCTGGGGCTCCACGCAAAATCTCACCTCGTGGGGTATCCTTGATCATGAGGAAGGTTAGAAATCAGCCTACAACTACAAGGGGGGAACTTGTCAATGATCTCAAAGCAGCTGGGACCACTGTCACCACGAAAACCATTGGTAACACATTACGACATAACGGATTGCAATCCTGCAGTGCCCGCAAGGTCCCCCTGCTCCGGAAGGCACATGTGACGGCCCGTCTGAAGTTTGCCAGTGAACACCTGGATGATGCCGAGAGTGATTGGGAGAAGGTGCTGTGGTCAGATAAGACAAAAATTGAGCTCTTTGGCATGAACTCAACTCGCCGTGTTTGGAGGAAGAGAAATGCTGCCTATGACCCAAAGAACACCGTCCCCACTGTCAAGCATGGAGGTGGAAATGTTATGTTTTGGGGGTGTTTCTCTGCTAAGGGCACAGGACTACTTCACCGCATCAATGGGAGAATGGATGGGGCCATGTACCGTACAATTCTGAGTGACAACCTCCTTCCCTCCGCCAGGGCCTTAAAAATGGGTCGTGGCTGGGTCTTCCAGCACGACAATGACCCAAAACATACAGCCAAGGCAACAAAGGAGTGGCTCAGGAAGAAGCACATTAGGGTCATGGAGTGGCCTAGCCAGTCACCAGACCTTAATCCCATTGAAAACTTATGGAGGGAGCTGAAGCTGCGAGTTGCCAAGCGACAGCCCAGAACTCTTAATGATTTAGAGATGATCTGCAAAGAGGAGTGGACCAAAATTCCTCCTGACATGTGTGCAAACCTCATCATCAACTACAGAAGACGTCTGACCGCTGTGCTTGCCAACAAGGGTTTTGCCACCAAGTATTAGGTCTTGTTTGCCAGAGGGATTAAATACTTATTTCCCTCTGCAGAATGCAAATAAATTCATATACTTTCCACAATGTGATTTTCCGGATTTAATTTGTGATGTGCTATCTCTCACTGTTACCAATAACCTACCCTTCAATTATGGGCTGCTCATGTCTTTGTCAGTGGGCAAACTTACAAAATCAGCAAGGGATCAAATACTTATTTCCCCCACTGTATAGTGCTTCTCTGTGGTTTTTGTAACTACATTCAAAGTGATTTAGTATATACAGGTCCTTATTTTGTACCTGGGGCAATGAAGGATTAAGTGACTTACCTAGAGTCACAAGGAGCTACAGTGTGAATTGAACCCAGTTCCCCAAGATCAAAGTCCACTGCACTAACCACTAGGCTAACTCCTCCACTGATCAATAGATTGCCCCTCTGGTCTGCAGAGATGTCTGGGTGGTTATTTTTGTACAAAAGAGGACAGATAATTTTGTACCTGCTTTGTTGGCATTCAAATTTTGGATAATGGCTGTTCATTTTCACTGCAAGAACATCCTTCTCTTGCATTTTTTGAACAGGAAACCCCAACGTTATTCCTGTTTGAAAATGGCTGTGAGAGGTATGGGATTTGATATACTGCCTTTCTGTGGTTACAACAAAGTAATTTACATATTATATACAAGTTCTTTTAACTTTGTACCTGGGACAATGGAGGGTTACGTGACTTGTCCAGAATCACAAGGAGCTACAGGGAGTATCAAACTCAGGTCCCCTTGCTCTTAGACCTGTGCATTAACCATTAGGCTACTCCTCCACCTTTTTTTTTTTTTTTTGAAGTAGTTCACTCGAGGTGATATATTGCAAGAATAAGTCAAACATAAGCAATAGACAATTACAGCAGTAGAAATATTGAAGTAACAATTCAAAGCATGGCGTGGAGGGGCATAATTGAACAAAAACGCCTATCTCCATGGGCGTTTATCTCCGAGAACGGGTCTGTGAAGGGGCGGACCTAACCGTATTTTCGAAAAAAAATAGACGTCCATGTTTTATTCGACAATTTGTGAGCTGGGCGTTTTTGTTTTTTAGCGATAATGGAAAATGAAAGCGCCCAGCTCAAAAATGAATAAATCCAAGGCATTTGTTCGTGGGAGGGGCCAGGATTCGTAGTGCACTGGTCCCCCTCACATGCCAGGACACCAACCGGGCACCCTAGGGGGCACTTTTACAAAAACAAAAAAAAAGGTAAAAGAGCTCCCAGGTGCATAGCACCCTTCCCTTGTGTGTTAAGCCCCCCAAATCCCCCTCAAAACCCACTGCCCACAAGTCTACACCATTACTATAGCCCTAAGGGGTGAAGGGGGGCACCTACATGTGGGTACAGTGGGTTTGGGGGGTTGGACGACTAATAAGCATTAAGCAGCACAATTGTAACAGGTAGGGGGGTGGTGGGCCTGGGACCACCTGACTGAAGTCCACTGCACTCCCTAACAACTGCTCCAGGGACCTGCATACTGCTGCCAGGGAGGTGGGTATGACATTTGAGTGTGAAAATAAAAAGTTGTGAAACATCATGTTTTGTGGTGGGAGGGGGTTAGTGACCACTGGGGGAGTCAGGGGAGGTCATCCCCGATTCCATCTGGTGGTAATCTGGTCATTTAGGGCACTTTTTGGGGCCTTATTCGTGAAAAAACAGGGTCCAGGAAAAGTGCCCTAAATTCTAGCTACAAACGCATACTTTTTTTCCATTATCGGTGAAAGGCGCCCATCTCTGTTCGGGTGATAACCACGCCCCAGTCCCGCCTTCACCACACCTCCGACATGCCCCCGTCAACTTTGTACGCTTCCGCGATCGAGTGCAGTTGAAAACGTCCCAGTTCGGCTTTCGATTATACCGCGTTATTCGTTTTTGGGAGATAAACGCCTATCTCCCGATTTAGGTCGCAATATAGGCGTTTTTGTCTTTCGATTATAAGCTGGATGGTATACTACATTAAAATGTGAACACAATATGTAATAAAACATCTTGATCGACAGCATAAAGTATAAGCAGAGATGTGCTGGGGCTGGTGGTTGGGAGGCGGGGATAGGGCTGGGCAGACTTATACGGTCTGTGCCAGAGCCGGTGGTGGGAAGCGGGACTGGTGGTTGGGAGGCAGGGATAGTGCTGGGCAGACTTATACGGTCTGTGCCGGGGCTGGTGGTGGGAGGCGGGGATAGTGCTGGGCAGACTTATACGGTCTGTGCCAGAGCTGGTGGTGGGAGGCGGGACTGGTAGTTGGGAGGCGGGGATAGTGCTGGGCAGACTTATAGGGTCTGTGCCAGAGCTGGTGGTTGGGAGGCGGGGTTGGTGGTTGGGAGGCGGGGATAGGGCTGGCCAGACTTATACGGTCTGTGCCAGAACCGGTGGTGGGTGGCAGGGATAGTGCTGGGCAGACTTATACGGTCTGTGCCAGGGCTGGTGGTTGGGAGGCGGGACTAGTGCTGGGCAGACTTATACAGTCTGTGCCAGAGCTGGTGGTTGGGAGGCAGGGTTGGTGGTTGGGAGGCGAGGATAGGGCTGGCCAGACTTATACGGTCTGTGCACTGAAGAGGACAGTACAAATAAAAAAGTAGCACATATGAATTTATCTTGGGCAGACTGGATGGACCGTGCAGGTCTTTTTCTGCCGTCATCTACTATGTTTACTATGGAACATAAAGATAGATAAGATAGAGTAGCAGGAGTAAGAAAATAAGGGGACCAATTGAGCCTATTCATTCAGATTTTAATTGAAAAGCCTAGAAGTTTGTGATGCATGATAGGTGAATTAAAGAATTTGATCATCTCATGCTCATATTAATCTTTCCTGAAATCTCCCCTCCCTCTATAAAAAGACAGACAGGCACTTTGAATTGGGTAGATAATAAAGTTGATGAAAATAGAAAAATTAGAATTCCGATGAGTACTTTAGCACTTCTAGATCCTACTTTTAATGTAAAAGTATCAAATGTTCTGGACATCTGTGATACCAAGGAGATTACATGTACCATTTAAGCCTAGGGATTGTGTTTTTCAGGCAGCCTTATTGAATCTTCCAAGCAGAACAACAGAACTGATCAAGAAGATGATGTCATTATAGATCTGTTCGTGAAATACTCACGTTACAAGTTATAGGTAGCTTTTGTGAAGCACAAAGCAGAATCAAAGCTGGTGGGGCTTTCTTTTTCTGAACCTTGCAATAAGCAAAGAACAGCGGGGAAAAACTCTTGAAAACAGGGTCTACGGAGTTCATAATCTGATAATGACAGGGCCTGGGGAAAGGAAGAAGCGATATGGCTCACTTTAAAAGGAGATGGTGGAACCTCTGTCCACAAGGTACAGATCTTTGACACAGTCAGAGGAACTAGATACAGATCTGTTTACAGATATCCAAAAGTTGGGAAAGAAAAGAGAGGTGCTGTTGCTGGGAGAATTCAACCTGCCAGATGCGGATTGAAAAGTTCCGTCTGCAAAATTGGAAAGAAGTAGAAAGATCATGGATGCTTTTCAAAGTGCTCTGCTCAGACAAATGGTGAAGGAACCCACAAGGGAGGAAGCAATGCTTGATCTGGTGCTCACAAATGGAGAAAGTGTGTCTAATGTCCGAGTGGGTGACCACCTAGGCAGCAGTGACCATCAAACAATTTGGTTTGATATAACAGCTGACATGGAGGGCAGCCACTCAAAACTCAAAGTCCTGGATTTCAAACATGCTGACTTTAGTAAAATGGGGGAATACCTGAAGAAAGAGCTGATGGGCTGGAAGGCAGGGTGTTCCTAGGGGGGGGGGGGGTGCCTGTTCTTCATTCGTTCCCTTCTCCCTCTGCCCCAGAACAACCTGTTAGAGGGAGCATGGAACGAACGAAGGACAGGCACACGCGGCACTCCCCCAGCGGCATGCACCCGGGGGGGGGGGGTTCTTTCGTGGGGGGTGTCCTTTCGCCGGGGGGGGGGGGGGTGCACCCGGGGGGCGGGGTGCATCGGCGATCTGCCCCGGGTGTCAACCCCCTAGGAACACCACTGCTGGGAGGACATACAAAAAGTGGAAACGCAGTGGTCCAGGCTGAAAGAAGCTATAAATAAGGCTACAAATCTTTATGTAAGGAGAGTAAATAAAAGCAAGAGAAAAAGGAAACTGTTATGGTTCTCCAAGCAAGTGGCTGAGAAAATAAAAGTTAAAGAGTTGACGTTCATGAAATACAGAAAAACTGCGGAACAGGAACACAGAGAGGAATACCGGTTGAAAATGCAAGAAGCCAATGGAAATATATGTCTGGTGAAAGCGCAAGCAGAAGAATACATGTCTAGAAATGTAAGGAAGGGCAACAAAGATTTTTTTCAGGTATATTAGTGAAAGAAGGAAGACAAAATGAAATTGTGAGACTGAAAGATGCTGTAAACTGCCATGTGGAGAATGATGAAGAAAAAACAAATGTGCTAAACAACGTGGTAATATAGTAGATGACAGCAGATAAAGACCTGTACGATCCATCCAGTCTGCCCAACAAGATAAACTCATATGTGCTGCTTTAGATGTATACCTGACCTTGATTTGTATCTGCCATTTTCAGGGCACAGAACGTAGAAGTCTGCCCAGTACTAGCCCCGCCTCCCAACCACCGGAGCTGCCACGCAATCTCTGCTAAGCTTCTGAGGATCCATTCCTTCTGAACAGGATTCCTTCATGTTTATCCCACGCATTTTTGAATTCCATTACAGTTTTCATCTCCACCACCTCCCGCGAGAAGGCATTCCAAGTATCCACCACTCTCTCTGTGAAAAAATACTTCCTGACATTTTTCTTGAGTCTTCCCCCCTTCAACCTCATTTCATGTCCTCTAGTTCTACTGCCTTCCCGTCTCCGGAAAAGATTTGTTTGCGGATTAATATCTTTCAAATATTTGAATGTCTGTATCATATCACCCCTGTTTCTCCTTTCCTCCAAGGTATACATGTTCAGGTCAGCAAGTCTCTCCTTATATGTCTTGTAACACAAATCCCATACCATTTTTGTAGCTTTTCTTTGTACCACTTCCAGTCTTTTTACATCTTTAGCAAGATACGGCCTCCAAAACTGAACACAATACTCCAAGTGGGGCCTCACCAATGACTTGTAGAGGGGCATCAACACCTCCTCTCTTCTGCTGGTTACACCTATCTCTATACAGCCTAGCATCCTTCTGGCTACGGTCACCGCCTTTTCACAGTGTTTCGTTGCCTTCAGATCCTCAGATACTATCACCCCAAGATCCCTCTCCCTGTCTGTACATATCAGACTCTCACCGCCTAACACATATGTCTCCAGTTCCTAATCCAGTTCACCATGTTGGGTCCTATCTTCAGCCTGTCAAGTTTATTCAAGAGCTTCCTGTGAGGAACTATGTCAAAGGCTTTGCTGAAGTAGATTACATCTATAGCACGTACTTGATTCAATTCGCTGGTCACCCAGTCAAAAAATTCAATGAAATTCATTTGGCATGATTTACCTTTGGTAAAACCATGTTGTCTCGGATCTTACAACTTATTGGATTCCAGGAAATTCACTATCTCTTCTTTCAACATCGCTTTCATAACTTTTCCAATAACCGAAGTGAGGCTCACTGGCCTGTAGTTTTCAGCTTCTTCCCTATCACCACTTTTGTGAAGAGGGACCACATTCGCTATTCTCCAATCCCATGGAACCTCCCCCATCTACAAGAATTTATTAAAGAAATCTTTAAGAGCACCTGCCAGAACCTGTCTGGGTTCCCTCAATATCCTGGGATGGATCCCGTCCGGTCCCATGACTTTGTCCACCTTTAGATTTTCAAGTTATAAACATTCTCTTCCGTAAATGGTGATATATCCACTCCGTTCTCATATGTACTTTTGCCAGTCAATCATGGTCCTTCTCCAGGATTTTCTTCAGTGGAAACAGAGCAGAAGTGTACTTGAGGAAGGAGCAGATGGATTGGTAGGATGGTGGAAGTAGCCTAGTGGTTAGTGCAGTAGACTTAGATCCTGGGGAATTGGGTTCAATTCCCACTGCAGCTCCTTGTGACCTTGGGCAAGTCACTTAACCCTCCATTGCCCCAGATATCAAAACTTAGATTGTGAGCCTTCTAGGGACAGAGAAAGTACCTGCATATAATGTGTACAGTGCTGCATATACTGAAATGATTAGTAGTATTAGAATTATTTATTTATTTACTCCTGTGCACCTGTTCAGGCAGTAACTGGCACTTGGCATGCACCAACCGGTCACCGTGCTGCCAGCATACTCCCAATACACACGCATACACTACCACAGGCCACTTTTTACTGCGGCTTAGTAAAATGACCCCATAATTTTCAGGAATGTCCATGATCTTCCCATGCAACTCACATGACCACACCCCATTTTGTGATCTGCGCGTTAGGGTTTACACAGGTCACTTTACAGAATACGCTTTAAAATTTGCACACATAAATCTCAATTACCACCAATTAGTGCTGATAATTGCTTGTTATTGGCCATTTCTACTACTACTACTATTTAGCATTTCTATAGCACTACAAGGCGTAAGCAGCACTGCACAAACATAGAAGAAAGACAGTCCCTGCTCAAAGAGCTTATAATCTAATAGACAAAAAATAAATAAAGTAAGCAAAACAAATCAATTAATGTGAACGGGAAGGAAGAGAGGAGGGTAGATGGAGGCGAGTGGTTACAAGTGGTTACGAGTCAAAAGCAATGTTAAAGAGGTGGGCTTTCAGTCTAGATTTAAAGGTGGCCAAGGATGGGGCAAGATGTAGGGGCTCAGGAAGTTTATTCCAGGCGTAGGGTGCAGCGAGACAGAAGGCGCGAAGTCTGGAGTTGGCAGTAGTTGAGAAGGGAACAGATATGAAGGATTTATCCATGGAGCGGAGTGCACGGGAAGGGGTGTAGGGAAGGACGACTGTGGAGAGATACTGGGGAGCAGCAGAGTGAGTACATTTATAGGTTAGTAGAAGAAGTTTGAACAGGATGCGAAAACAGATAGGGAGCCAGTGAAGCGACTTGAGGAGAGGAGTAGTATGAGTAAAGCGACCCTGGCGGAAGATGAGACGGGCAGCAGAGTTTTGAACCGACTGGAGAGGGGAGAGGTGACTAAGTGGGAGGCCAGCAAGAAGCAGATTTCTCAGTGCTGATTGCCTCGTTAAACAAAAGTTGTGCACACCAATCAGCTACACATGCAGATTTGCTTGGGCAACATTAGTCGCTGTTTGTAGAATTGGGGAGGACTATGGAGTAACACTTGGGGTCTAAAATTCAAAGGGGTTTAACCAGAGAGGCTCCAACTTGGTTAAACACACTGATCTGGCTGCACACCGATATTCAGAGCCACTTAACCAGCCCTGCTCTAAATTATTAATTTTATTTATTTATTTATTCGGATTTATTAACTGCCTTTATGAAGTTCACTCAAAGGGGTATACAACAGGTATAGTTTAACATAAAACTTACAATTTTGTTAACAGCATAACAATAGTAAAAAAAACAAGTATCAACATAAATACAATAAATGAAGTAAATTTGAAAACAGTAAATTGAAATCTAACAATAGAACTACTGTGAAACAGTATAAAAAATATACACATTTAAAAGCACTGAAATTCAAATACCAGAGAAATAATACAGTGTTATCATAATACTAATGATACACCTAATAAGCATTCATTAGAGCATTCAACTACCATAGATATGATGCTAAAGATTTTCTATAATATGGCCGCCATTGGGCCCATTTTGAGAAGGACACCCATCTTACTACATAAATCGGAAGATAGACATCCTTCTCCCAGGGTCATCCAAATCGGTATAATTGAAAGCCGATTTTGGACGTCCCCAACTGCACTCCGTTGCAGGGATGACTAAAGTTCAAGGGGGCGTGTTGGAGGCATAGCGAAGGCGGGACTTGGGCATGCCTAACATTTGGACGTCCTTGACCCATAATCGAAAAAAGGAAGAACGTCCCTGACGAATACTTGGATGTTTTCACCCGGACCTGTTTTATTTACGACTAAGGCACAAAAAGGTGCCCAAACTAACCCAGATGACCACCGGAGAAAATCGGGCCTGTTACTCCCCCATTCGTCACCTTAATCTACTGTAATTCCATCAGGTTTTTTCAACATCACCCCAAATCATCCCCATTTTATTTCCCATGAGTTACACCCCCCCTATTCTTCTTTGAGTGTTACAACTTTTCCTCTCAGTTGGGCAGAGGTTCTGGCTATCTCCTTGCCTCTGGGATGGATATATACAGACTCTCTGCAGAAGACAACAATTCTGTCTGAGCAGTTGAATTTTCTTTGTTTTTTTTAAGTACTACAATAAAGAAGATTTGCTTAAGAACTAACAGTCTACTGGTAAAGCTTCTACTTGGGGATGGTTTAAGCTGGCTGTTGAAACTACTCCACAATGTGCCTAGAATTTTTAGCACACGTTAAAAAACTCTAGCACACCTTAGTAAACAGGCCCAAAATAAAAGAGCCTCTAAATGCATGAAAAAATGGATTTAGCAAGGGTTAACCTATAAAAACACACAAGTGATCAATTAATCTGCAAAGTTCTAACAGGTGTTCCACAAAGTTTTTAAAATTAATGTGTGCAACAGACTGGAACATGCTTGAAAACTGGGGGCAAAAAAAGCCAAGTGAAGAGAAAATGAATCAAGAATACTTAGTATATTCACATCCTTAGACCTCAGTAAGAAATAGGGCTACTAGACACAAAAAATTATAAATCAGTCATAAGCACAACCTGTTTATTTTTCTCTTTTGGGGGAGGCATCACTTCCTCAAGTGAAGCGTACTGAAATATGACTTTTGGGCTCACTTTCAAAACAGAAAAACATCTAAAAAGTGGCTTAAAGCAACATTTGGATGTTTTCCTCACAAAAACCTCCACATCAGTATTTTTGAAACCTATTTTTAGACATATTTTTCTATGAAGTCTGTCAGAAGGGCGTCCAAATCTCAACGGGGTGTGTCATGGGCGTGTTCAGGCCGGGACTTGGGTGTTCCTAAGACTTAAGACGTTTTTCAGCCATAATGGAACAAAACAACAACGTCCAGGACAAAACTTAGATGTTTTGAGCTAGACCTGAATAAGGCACAGAAAGATGCCCTAAATACCCAGATGACCACTGGAGGGAATCAGAGATGACCTCCCCTTATTCCCCAGTAGTCACTAACCCCCTCCCACCCCCAAAAAAGGTGGTGAAAAATATTACTTCCCAGTCTCTATGCCAGCCTCAGATCTTATACTTGGGTCCATTAGAACAGCATGCAGGTCCCTGGAGTATTCTAGTGGTGGGTGCAGTGCACTGCAGACAGGTGGACCCAGGCTTCTACCTCCCCCTACCTGTTACACATGTGGACAAAAGTGTATGCCCACCAGAAACCCACTGTACCCACATATAGGTGCCCCCTTCATCCGTAATGGCTATGGTAGTGGTGTACAGTTGGGGGAAGAGGGTGTGGGTTTTGGGGGGGCTCAGCAGACAAGGTAAGTAAGCAATGGTGAGATTAGTAAGCTCGACTCAGGAGAGAGACCTTGGGGTGTTGGTGTCCGAGGATCTAAAGGTGAAAAAACAATGTGACAAGGCAACGGCTGTGGCCAGAGGATGCTAGGCTGCATGGTGAAGGGTATAACCAGCAGAAGAAAGGAGGTGTTGATGCCCCTCTACAAGTCATTGGTGAGGCCCTACTTGGAGTATTGTGTTCAGTTTTGGAGGCCGTATCTTGCTAAAGATGTAAAAAGATTGGAAGCGGTGCAAAGAAAAGCTACAAAAATGGTATGGGATTTGCGTTGCAAACCATACGAGGAGAGACTTACTGACCTGAACATGTATACCTTGGAGGAAAGAAGAAACGGGGTCAAATTATATAGACGTTCAAATATGTGAAAGGTATTAATCCGCAAACAAATCTTTTCCGGAGGTGGGAAGGTGGTAGAACTAGAGGACATGAATTGAGGTTGAAGGGGGGCAGACTCAGGAGGAATGTCAGGAAGTATTTTTTCATGGAAAGGGTGGTAGATACGTGGAATGCCCTCCCACGGGAGATGGTGGAGATGAAAACGGTAATGGAATGAGGAATCCTGTTTAGAAGGAATGGATCTACGGAATCTTAGTGGAGATTGGATGACAATGCCGGCAATTGGAGTGTAAAACCAATGCTGGGCGGCCTTCTACGGTCTGCGCCCTGATCGTGGCTGAATAGATGTGGATGGCCTGGAGTGTAAATTTTAAAGGGGCATCAACGTTAGCTTCAGAACATTTAGTACAGGAACAGTGCTGGGTAGACTTTTATGGTCTGTGCCCTGAGAAAGGCAAGGACAAATCAAACTCGGATATAAAGTATCACATACCATGTAAAATGAGTTTATCTGGTTGGGCAGACTGGATGGACCGTTCAGGTCTTTATCTGCTGTCATTTACTGTATTACTATTTAGATGTGTACCTGGGTGCATTTTATGAAGTCCACTGCAGTGCCCCCTAGGGTGCCCTATTGCTTTCCTGTGATGCCATGGGGACCAGTCTACTAAAACTGCTGGCTCCTCCTACATCCCAATGGCTTGATTTTGTGCGTTTTGCACTTGGACGTCTTTTTTTCGAAAATGGACCAAAAAAACAAAACGTCCAAATCACAAAACCTTGTATTTTCGAAAGCAAAAGATAAACCTTTTTCTTTTGTGAAAACAACCTTCTTTCCCATTCAGATTTTGGACGTTTTTTTTTCAAAGTGACCAAAGTCGGACTTAGACGTCATATGGAAAATGACCCTCCATGCCTCTTAGGAGGCAATTTTTAAACCTAAATGGAGAGGTGTGTTAGCCGTGTTAGTCCACTCTTAAAGGTTATCAATAGAAATCAAACCAAATAAAACATGGAAAAGAAAATAAGATGATACCTTTTTTATTGGACATAACTTAATACATTCCTTGATTAGCTTTCGAAGGTTGCCCTTCTTCGTCCCTAGGAAAGATGGTAAATAAGTTTGGGAGTGATTTCTTCGTCAGAAGAAGGGCAACCTTCGAAAGCTAATCAAGGAATGTATTAAGTTATGTCCAATAAAAAAGTATCATCTTATTTTCTTTTCCATGTTTTATTTTGTTTGATTTCTATTGATAAACCTAAATGCTAATTTACAGGTTTCTGGATATTTTGTTCCTCCAGACTAAATACAAAAGGGAAACTTGCTCTGTATATTCCCTTTGAAATACAGGTTGGCAAAGACCAGGGGTATCCAAGTACCCAGAGACTATGACCTGGTTTCACTGCAGCTGCACAGTACACACAATGATGTGCGCACAGGGATCTCAAAATAAAATCTTTGTGCATATTTTCCCTCCCCACCTGCACCTCACTATCCCATCCAGAGCATGGCCTCTTTTTTCCCATGGATAAAAGCATGCAAACTTCTATTCAGCAGAGTTAAGCTGTGCAGTTTTCAATGTGAGGCATTTACCAGGCTCCCCTATGATTCCCCTGCATATATTAAAAAATAGTCTCTAGGAAAGATGGTAAATAAGTTTGGGAGTGATTTCTTTTTTAATCTTTAATATTTGAGTGCTAACACTTCACTCCTCCTGAGGTTTCAGTTCAGTAGACTGCATCCTGTAAACAGATTCTACCACAGGGAGAATACGCCTGACTTTTTCAATCCTTTTTTACATCCTTATTCATCTGATTCTCTGCTACTTTTTTCTTTTTACATTCAGAAGTAGTTTAGAAAACAAAATGGGTTCAATGCTTACCTCCCCCTGCCTCAATTTAAGCTACTGTTAAACATAGAGGGGAAGGATTGTATCACACACCTGGACAGCACAGGGTATAACTAAGGATAACACTTGGGAAAGCTTATGCATAGAAAGTAGCCTTTCTGTCTAGCCTTCCATTCTGACCCTTTTGTCTCCTAGGATTTTTGGTCTATTTTCACCTCCTCTGGAACTTTTCTCATGCCTGGGAGGGAAGTGAAGTAATTACTTTTGCAAAATTGCAAGCAGTGCTCCTGTGTTGCTCCTTTGTCAGCTGGCATCCATCTCCTAGTGAGGAGGAGGAGGCGGAGACAACGCCATTTAATCAAGCGCCAGAGAGTGTGTGGAAGCTGCAGAATAAAGACTTTACTGCTCATGGTGCCAACCTATTTGCAGTTTAAAGGGATACTTTCAGGCTGGTTGAAGTGCACTGCTTCCTCAGTTATATTCTTCAAGCACTCAAATTGGTTCTGTTTTCAGGGTAACCATGTAAGCCGCATTGAGCCTGCCATGAGTGGGAAAGCATGGGGTACAAATGTAACAAAAATTTAAAAAAAATGTCCTTGTAGACCTGATCTTTGAAAATATCCCTGCAGGGGTGTAGCCAGCCCTTACGCTGGGAGGGGGCCAGAGCCCGAGTTTGGGGGCACATTTTGAGTGCTGCCCCACCGCCACCCCCCCCCCACTGTCACGCCTCGCTTCACCTCACCTCCCTCCCCACCACCACCGCCTCGCGCCTTCTCGCACCTCCCCTCGCCTCACAGATACATCCAGGATAGTTGGGTTAAGGCAGTTTCAGTCTGAAATACAAGTCCCAGAAGGCATTTCAGGCAAGGAGCCAGGGAGTGAGATGAAGAACCCGGACTGGACTCCTAGCTGCAATAGGGGAAGACATGGATGTAAGTTGGCAGGATGTGTAGATTGGTTGCCACTAGGGGGAAAAAGAGATAGGAAACCCTATGTGCAGGAGCTCATCATTAGTCTAATGCTTAACTCAGCTGGTATGGGTGTGGTGGAAGCTAATGGAAGGAGAATGATTGGTTGTGAGAGCAGAAGCCAGGGATTAATTAGGGGGGTGGTTTTTCTATTAGCACAGGCCATTAGGACATGAGCTTTTAACTACACCTATTTTCCAGGTGGTAATGACTCACATGCTAATCATGCACTAATGGGTTAGTTCACGGCAATACTCACATGTTAAACCATTAGCACTGAACATGCCCTCTCTTTGCTCCCAAATGCACCCCTAGTGCTAAAAAACATATTTTTTAGTGCATGGGAAGTGTGTGTACATGCCAAATCTGTTACTGGATACCTCAGTGCACCCCACAGTGGGTGTTTTTCATCTGTAGTAAGCACCTGTTAATGCTTATCGTAGCTTAGTAAAAGGGTCCTATATGAATAAAAACTGCAGAATTCGCTGCACATTCTGAAGAAAGCCACAGCACAATGGCTGAAATATGAGTTCCACTAATTCAGACACGGCAAGATCCATCCAACCACAACAAATCACACATCCTTCTCTGATGACTCTACACTGGCTTCCAATGAAAGCTAGGATTCAATTTTGTTAAAAATGGTTATTTATTTTTTAAATTGTATAAGGAATGACCCCCAATGGTTTCAGTGCTTTTGTATAAGAAAACATGACCCCTAGCAGTAGTAACATGAGACTACCACAAGAGGTGCCATTTTGGAGATGGTGCTGGCAAGAAAGGAGTGACTGGGGATCACTCCTGTCCTTGAACCACTGGACTACTACTACTACTATTTAACATTTCTAAAGCGCTACTAGGGTTACGCAGTGCTGTACAGTTTAACAAAGAAGGACAGTCCCTGCTCAAAAGAGCTTACAATCTAAGGACAAAATGTACACACAATCAAATTGGGCAGTCTAGATTTCCTGAAGAGAGATATAATGGTTAGGTGCCGAAGGTGACATTGAAGAGGTGGGCTTTGAGCATGGATTTGAAGATGGGCAGGGAGGGGGCTTGGCGTATGGGCTCGGGAAGTTTATTCCAAGCATAGGGAGAGGCAAAGCAGAAAGGGCGGAGCCTGGAGTTGGCGGTGGTGGAGAAGGGTACAGAGAGGAGGGATTTGTCCTGTGAGTGGAGGTTGCGTGTAGGAGCATAAGGGGAGATAAGGGTAGAGAGGTAATGAGGGGCTGCAGATCGAGTGCATTTGTAGGCTAGTAGGAGAAGCTTGAATTGTATGCGGTACCTGATCGGAAGCCAGTGAAGTGACTTGAAGAGAGGGGAGATATGAGCATATCGGTCCAGGCGGAAGATAAGAAGTGCAGCAGAGTTCTGAACGGATTGAAGGGGGGATAGATGGCTGAGTGGGAGGCCGGTGAGGAGTAGGTTGCAGTAGTCAAGGTGAGAGCTAATGAGAGAGTGGATGAGAGTTCGGGTGGTGTGCTCATAGAGGAAAGGGCGAAATTTGCTGATGTTATAGAGAAAGAAGCGACAGGTCTTGGCTATCTGCTAGATATGCGCGGAGAAGGAAAGGGAGGAGTCAAAGATGACTCCGAGGTTGCGGGAAGATGACTACCAGGCATATGGATTACCAGGTGTATGACCCTTAGGCCATAGATAATGGAGGAGCACCTGAGGGGGTGTGGGGTATGTATTGGGGGAGTTGGATCGACAGTGAGGGGGGGGTCTGGATTTGGCACTATACCCCTTTTAAGCATGGGATGTGAGACCTAATGCTCCCAGTTTTTAACTTCAGTTATTTTACCATGATTTTATGGTCATAACATGATTTGCAGTGTGTACCTGGTGTTCATCACAAGTCATGTTATGATTTTTACGTAGTAATTATGTTGTATGCATGAATGTTGTAAAGTGCTATTTTCTCTGTGGTTTCCTTCTCAGAGTCTGTTGCAATGAAGTGAGACAAGAGAGAGCTTGCTTTATGTTGTTAGGTAGTCATGCTCTGGGTGACGGAATGATAGCAGAACCACCCAGCTATTGGACTCATCCTTATAGAATTCCTTATCCATAGTTCTCAGGAACTCTGTCTTCTACTGAAAGAATTGGCTTGTCATCATCCTTGGTGACTTGGAACACCTAGTTCCGCTACAGGTTGTTGATGATGATGGTGTTGTGCAACTTCTGGTGTACAAATTTCTTCTTGTTTATCAGGTATCTGATTACATTCAATAAGAGTCAGTAGATAGGTCTTGTTTCTACCATTCATTGCTTCTATCACGTATCAATTTCCTCTTCTCCCTGTCCTCATTGTCCTCCTTGTACAGGTATTGATGATGTAGGGATAGTGAGCTCCTTGGATGTCAAATAGGTCAAAGAACTCCGTCCTTGCCAGGGACTGGTTATTCTGCTCATCTATGATGACATACATCTTTACTGACTTTTCTGATTGCTCTTTTGGATATACCTTGGCTACACATATCTTGGTGAATGACCGTCCACTGAGGCATTCTCCACAAACTTATGTACCACTTAGAGTAATGTTCAGTGGTGATGCTTGCTGTACCTCCTTCACCTCACTGTGACTTGAATCTGAGGCTGGGGTTCCTGTAGAAGTAGGCTTACTCTTCTCCTGGTGTAAGGTGCTGACTTGCTGGTCACTAATGCACTCTGTACACTTGATGGCTGCTTTACAGTCTCTATCCATATGCTTGGATAAAGCGCAACATTTGTAGCAGATTCTGTATTTTTTCAACAGATCTTTATGTTCTCTTAAAGATTTTTCTCTAAACCCTCTACATTTCTTGAGAGGATGAGGTTTTTTATATACAGGACACTCTACTTTCTCTGTAATAGGAGGATGATCATTAGGTAGGGTTGCTGTTGGTGACACAGCTGTCATGTGTACAGCTATAAGCTTCTTGGTGTTGCTGTACTTCTTGGTCAACCTTTCACTAGGTAAGTAGCCTGTCTTGACTACTTCAGGTACATTAAATATAAAGCTGGAATCATTTCTCTTCTTTGCCAAATCTCGGGTGAACTTAGTGAAGAAATATTTTTTACGATTTGTTTTAAATTTACTACTTTTTAGCTTCATTGTGTGCCCCCTAGTCCTAGTATTTTTGTAAAGAACAAGTGATTCACGTCTACACGTTCCATTCTACTCATTATTTTATAGACCTCTATCATATCTCCTGTCACGATGGTGACTGTTTCCTTGTCTGTGCTCACCTCGCCCTCCGGTGGCCAGAACCGGTGGCTGCTATGAACTGTCACATGTTCCAGACTTCAGCTCAGTCTGGTCCGGATCTTCTGGGCTGCCAGACTTGCTTCTCTTGTTTGTGCCTGCATAGCACCCGTAGCTGCCTTGTGATTCCTGCAGTGAACTTCAGCTGCTGATGGGCTTTATTAACCACCTGGAAACTTCTGTGTTTGCCTTTGCATCGTCTAAGGTCCCTGGTATGTTGGTGTGCTCTGTTGCACTTCTGATTATTCTGTTTCTTGTCTGAAATCCTTGCTTGGTTCAAGTCTAGTCTTTGTGTAGTTAGCTTGTACTTTGTTGCTTGTTTTCTAGTCTTGTTTCTTGTTTGTATTTCCTTGTCTGGTCCCTGGTTAGTCTGTGTGTAGGTTAGCTGTTAGCTTTTTCTGCTAGTTCCCTCCTTAGTGGCTGCCTTGGCAGCTTTCTGTTCTTGCCCTCTTGTCTGTCAGTGTTTTTCCCTAGTGGCTGCTTGGCAGCTTTCAGTCCTTGCTGTTACCTGTCTTTGTACCCTTTTCAGTGGCTGCCTGGCAGCTTTCAGTTCTTGTCCTTTAGCCTGTCCACTTCCTGCCTGGTGTTGTGTTGTATTGTCTGTCTGTGAGTCCTAGCCCAGTATTCCGTCTTGCTTCCAATGTATATTCCTTTCCCCTCTGACCCTCAGTCCCTGTTCAGCCTAGTTTGGTATCCAGTTCCTGCCCTGTCCTGTAAGTCCTGCCGGCCACCTGCACCCAGGGGCTCAAATCCTGGGGAACGGTGGCCAAGTGCAGGTGAAGTCTAGCTGTTCCTGTCAGAGTTCTGCCTTGTCTCTGGTGTGGGGTGGTTTTGCCTGCCACTGCCGCTCCTCGGCAGTGGTCCAAGGGCTCACAAATCCAGTTTCTGCCTGGAAAGCCTAACATTTCCCCTGAGCTGTCTCTTCTCCAAGCTGAAAAGCCCCAGCCACCTTAGCATTTCCTCATAGGGAAGTCATCCCATCCGCTTTATCATTTTCATCGCCCTTCTCTGTACCTTTCTTAATTCCACTATACCCCCTCTGAGATGTGGCAACCAGAATTTCACAAAATATTTAAGGTGCAGTCACACCAGGGAGCGATACAAAGGTATTATAACATTCAACAGGCATTATCAGTGATGTTGAATAGCTTCTGGGCTACCAAAGCTCTGGCCAATTATCTCCCATATTTCTTTCAAACCTCTCAATGAGTCATGCAAATATACATCCAGTAATCTCTTTACACAATTGGCTTTCTCATCAGCTTCATCACCTGCATCAGAGTGAGCGCCATAACTGTTGTGGCATCCTAAAAGTTAGTTTTCCACCATCTATACTTTTCTGCGCATTGAACTGGTAAAGCCCAACGTTCACCAACTTTTTGTGAGCCATGTATGTTTCTACATCTTTTCTATGAAATTTCCAGTGTGCTGGTGGTAGGTGCCTGTGGCTGTCTGTGTGTTGGGGTTTGTCTGAAGTCAGTCATGGAGTGTAGCTGGCCAGGTGGATATTGTTTAATTACAGGGTGTTTTTCTGGGTGTAACTGCTCAACCTTTAGTCTGTTATTAAGATGGACATATAGGAAGCCACTGTTTGCCCTGGAATTGGTAGCATGGAATGGTGCTACTAATTGGGTTTCTGCCAGGTACATGTGACCTGGACTGACCACCGCTGGAAACAGGATACTGGGCTAGACGGATCATTGGTTTGAACCAGTATGACTATTCTTATGTTATTATATTTTTATATTCTTATCTGAGCCCTGTTCCTGGGTAGCACCAGAGTCTGTGGTTGAAATGAAACATTTCCCTTGGTGCACTTTACCGGAGTGAGGTCCAGTGGTTTTGCATCCGTATACCTGTGAGCTTGTGGATCACTCTGGTGGTGGTTCGGCTCCATGACGTGCTTTGCCTTATGCTTGTATCTTTCAGGTGAGCGAGACTCTAGTGTTGAGGAATGTGATGGCCTAGAATCTGAGGACACTTTTGAGTTAGACTTTGACTGTGCACCCTTGTGAGCCAGGTATGGGCCCTCACATATGCTGCTGTTTGCTGTGCAGAATCTTCTGAGATGATGTCGCTGAGCTGGCTCTCTCTACCATTCTTATTTATACCCTTTTCCAGGACTGTGGCTTCAGCCTGCATGGTGACTGCTTTTCTTCTTGCTGAAGCAACTCTAAGTCTATATCCAGCTGAAATTCTTTGTGTGCAGCTTCCTGCTTCTTTTCTTCTAATTTTTCTCAATTTTTATAGCTGTTTCTTATTTACTATAAAGAACTATTGATTTAGTAGCCTTGGATATGGAGAGTTGCTGGAATAGATTGTTCTATGCGATTTTTAAGGACCTGGAACCTCTAAAGTTTCCAGAATTGTGTGTGTAGTTGCCTGAATGTTGCCATCAGAAGAAAGGGGGTGTTGATGCCCCTGTATAAGTCGTTGGTGAGGCCCCACCTGGAGTATTGTGTTCAGTTTTGGAGGCCGTATCTTGTTAAGAATGTAAAAAGAGTCGAAGCGGTGCAAAGAAAAGCTACGAGAATGGTATGGGATTTGCATTACAAGACGTATGAGGAAAGACTTGCTGAACTAAACATGTATACTCTGGAGGAAAGGAGAAACAGGGGTGATATGATACAGACGTTCAAATATTTGAAAGGTATTAATCCGCAAACGAACCTTTTCCGGAGATGGGAAGGTGGTAGAACGAGAGGACATGAAATGAAATTGAAGGGGGGCAGACTC
The DNA here is from genome assembly GCF_901765095.1 of Microcaecilia unicolor. Classification (NCBI taxonomy): domain Eukaryota; kingdom Metazoa; phylum Chordata; class Amphibia; order Gymnophiona; family Siphonopidae; genus Microcaecilia; species Microcaecilia unicolor. Next base: position 637,571,658 of record NC_044032.1, read on the forward strand.
AAGAGAAATGTCAGGAAGTATTTTTTCACGGAGAGAGTAGTGGATGCTTGGCATGCCCTCCCGCGGGAGGTGGTGGAAATGAAAACGGTAACGGAATTCAAACATGCATGGGATAAGCATAAAGGAATCCTATGCCCAAGGAATGGATCCTCAGGAGCTTAGTCAAGATCGGGAGGCGGGGCTGGTGGTTGGGAGGCGGGGATAGGGCTGGGCAGACTTATACGGTCTGTGCCAGAGCCGGTGGTGGGAAGCGGGACTGGTGGTTGGGAGGCGGGGATAGTGCTGGACAGACTTGTACGGTCTGTGCCAGAGCTGGTGGTTGGGAGGCAGGGCTGGCGGTTGGGAGGTGAGGATAGTGCTGGGCAGACTTATACGGTCTGTGCCCTGAAGAGGACAGGTACAAATCAAAGTAGGGTATACACAAAAAGCAGCAAATATGAGTTATCTTGTTGGGCAGACTGGATGGACCATGCAGGTCTTTTTCTGCCGTCATCTACTATGTTACTATGTTACTGATTTTTCCCTGCAGGAGCAGTATATGCCTCTGTGCCTTTCATTCATAGTTCAGTTTTATACATCTCTCTGGCTTTTATATGCATATGTGCTCTTCTGGATCTTTCTGACCCCTTCTCACTGCCCATACTGGCTTGCGCTGTACCCCCAGTGTCAGGTTTCTCAACTGCTTCAAAATCTGCCATTGCCATGCATTAATAAAATAAATCCCCCTTTTCTCTTTTTATTTTCTCTTAGGACACCTTTGCAGAGTGAACCTTGGCTTTGTGACAAATGTTGCCTTCTTGAAACAGGGGAGAAAGGATGCAGGCAGCTCTCTATTCTCTTGTTGCACACAGGAGCTTAATTAGGAAGCCCTGATATGTAAATTCCTTTCCTTTATTAAAATTTGCAGGAATTGGGAGAAGGGGGTTAGTTTCTTGCTCTGTGCAAAGCAGGTGGCTTCAGCTAATTATGTATGAAGGTTTGCCTTTCTTTGCAGGAAAACTGGAACCAGACTGTCTGGTAGGCTTATAAAATCGGTAAAAATCCTTTGCCTACAGACTTGAATACAAGCCCCACAATTCTCATTTTATGCAAACAGACTATTCTCTAAATGAAATTTACACAGTAAAATTCCAAGCCATATAATTTTTTTTAGCTTGCTAAACTTCCTCAGAGAGAGTGTTTCCTTGAATGCAGCAGAACTTCCTTCTGTATAATTCTCCAGTAGCAAGTATTATCAGGCTTTTTACTTTTTTATTTGCTGTGCTAGAGATAGAGCTGAGGCTTAGGGCTTTCACTCTGCACGGTTCTTCTAAAGAATTATTTAGTTTTCACCTGAGAGCGCACATTAGAAGCTTTTAAGCAATGCACTTGTAACTCTGCTATTTCTTTCACATTGAAGAATGCTTATGATTACTCTGCATATATATATGTCCACTAAAATCTTTGTAGGTAGAATCCACTGAGTGACCTGGATTTTTCATTCCCCCTGAGAATTTTACTGTAGTTTTCAAGATTTTTCACTCTACTGTACAGAGTATCTTCAGTAGCCAGCTTAAACCATCCTCAAATAGAAGTTTTACCAGTAGGCTCTCAATTCTTAAACAATTTTTCTTTATTGTAGTACTCAGAATAAACAAAGAAATCCAACTTACTGTTCAGTTGCTTAGACAGATTTGTTGTCTTCTGCACAGAGTCTGTATCTAGCCATCCCAGAGGCAAGAAGATGGCCAGACCCAGAACCTCAGCCCAGCTGAGAGGAAAAGCTGTAACACTCGAAGGGTAATAGTGGGGAGTAACTCAGGGAAAATAAAACTCAACTCCGGGAGATGGTAAAAAATCTTGATGAAATTACAATAGATTAAGGAGGGATCAGCCCCTAGAACAGCTGCTGGTCACAAAAGCATGATAGCAAAACTAGGCTCTCTCACACAGCCCACAGAGGCGGAAGGCTGGCCCTAGAGTACAGCTAACAGCCAATAGGAAAAACTCACAGGGAGTCAATCACAAGATACTGCAAACTATAGGAAAAACAGTCGTAATACACAGTGTTATCTATTATATAGGCAATGCAACTCAATACAGATAATACTCATGAAATATATATCACAATATACCCTGCCTCATTGAATATGGGGGTAGAGTAATTAGCACACGCTAAATGCTAAAATGTCCATTATATTCCTATGGGCATCTTATCATCTAGCACAGGGGTATGCAACTCCGGTCCTCAAGAGCCGCAGGCAGGTCAGGTTTTCAGGATATCCACAATGAATATGCATGAACTTGATTTGCATACACTGCCTCCATGGTATGCAAATCTCCTGCATATTCATTGTGGATATCCTGAAAACCTGACCTGCCTGCGGCTCTCGAGGACCGGAGTTGCCTACCCCTGATCTAGCACATGCTAATTGTTAGTGTACACTAAATCCGTTAGCACACCTTAGTAAAAGGACCCCTTATTGCACCTTAACACCAAAAGTGTGTATAAAGTGTAAAGGATATGGCTGTGCCCAACACATCCTCTGCAATTTTGCCATGCTAAAATGTTCACTATCATACGCTAACAGTGCTCACGATTAGCATGAATACCTAGCATCTCCTAATTAGGAAGTGCTAAGTGATCCCATGCTGTATGTTTTCCATACCAGCTGCAATATGCTATCCACACCCATTCTCCATCCACGCCCCGCTTAGTTCCTCCAACATAAAAAAGAACAGTATGCTAACTGCTAAACCATCCTCCTGACAGTTGACAATTTTGTTCAGTAGTGGGTTAACATGCTAAATAGCACACTAAAGTGAGAATTTGATAAATGGCACTCAAAAATGGATGCTGGAAAAGTTCAGTGTTATGAATTAAATTCTATACATCACATCTAAAAAATTAGCACCTAAATGAAACAATCCACGACCACTTGAACTTCAGGAAATCACTAAAAAACAACCTCTTCAAAAAGGTCTACCCCAACGACCCCATGTAACCCTCCTCACCTACCAACACAGCATGTCGGTGCCGGGCAAGATGGTGGAGGCTATTATTAAGAATAAAATTGCAGAGCATATACAAAAACATGGACTGATGAGACAATCTAATGCATTTTTTTTGAGGGGGTAAGCAAACATGTGGACAATGGGGAGCCGGTTGATATTGTATATCTGGATTTTCAGAAGGCGTTTGACAAAGTGCCGCACGAAAGACTCCTGAAGAAATTGCAGAGCCATGGAATCGGAGGTAGGGTATTATTATGGATTAAGAACTGGTTGAAAGATAGGAAGCAGAGAGTAGGATTGCGTGGCCAGTATTCTCAGTGGAGGAGGGTAGTTAGTGGGGTCCCGCAGGGGTCTGTGCTGGGTCCGTTGCTTTTTAATGTATTTATAAATGACCTAGAGATGGGAATAACTAGTGAGGTAATTAAATTCGCCGATGACACAAAATTATTCAGGGTCGTCAAGTCGCAGGAGGAATGTGAACGATTACAGGAGGACCTTGCGAGACTGGGAGAATGGGCGTGCAAGTGGCAGATGAAGTTCAATGTTGACAAGTGCAAAGTGATGCATGTGGGTAAGAGGAACCCGAATTATAGCTACGTCTTGCAAGGTTCCGCGTTAGGAGTTACGGATCAAGAAAGGGATCTGGGTGTCGTCGTCGATGATACGCTGAAACCTTCTGCTCAGTGTGCTGCTGCGGCTAGGAAAGCGAATAGAATGTTGGGTGTTATTAGGAAGGGTATGGAGTCCAGGTGTGCGGATGTTATAATGCCGTTGTATCGCTCCATGGTGCGACCGCACCTGGAGTATTGTGTTCAGTACTGGTCTCCGTATCTCAAAAAAGATATAGTAGAATTGGAAAAGGTACAGCGAAGGGCGACGAAAATGATAGTGGGGATGGGACGACTTTCCTATGATGAGAGGCTGAGAAGGCTAGGGCTTTTCAGCTTGGAGAAGAGACGGCTGAGGGGAGATATGATAGAAGTGTATAAAATAATGAGTGGAATGGATCGGGTGGATGTGAAGCGACTGTTCACGCTATCCAAAAATACTAGGACTAGAGGGCATGAGTTGAAGCTACAGTGTGGTAAATTTAAAACGAATCGGAGAAAACTTTTCTTCACCCAACGTGTAATTAGACTCTGGAATTCGTTGCCGGAGAACGTGGTACGGGCGGTTAGCTTGACGGAGTTTAAAAAGGGGTTAGATAGATTCCTAAAGGACAAGTCCATAGACCGCTATTAAATGGACTTGGAAAAATTCCGCATTTTTAGGTATAACTTGTCTGGAATGTTTTTACGTTTGGGGAGCGTGCCAGGTGCCCTTGACCTGGATTGGCCACTGTCGGTGACAGGATGCTGGGCTAGATGGACCTTTGATCTTTCCCAGTATGGCACTACTTATGTACTTATGTACTTATGTACTATGATCGAACAGGACAACACGCAATCTTCATCCATTCCGACCCTCCACTTATACCTCATACGATCACTATACAACTTTGTATTTGTTATCCACTGACTGGGCAAACGCCTTTGATGGTACTATGTAAGCCACATTGAGCCTGCAAATAGGTGGGAAAATGTGGGCTACAAATGCAATAAATAAATAAATATCTAAGCGTATTCTATAAAGTATGTTGGCACGTTCATCTAGAAGCAAAGAGATCTTGGATTCTCTACAGGAAGAATTGTTTCAGCAGTGGGTAATGGAACCAACTTGAGATGCAGTAATCCTAGACCTTGTGCTCACAAACGGGGAGAATGTTTCTGATGTTAAAGCGGGAGAACATTTGGCATCTAGTGATCACCGAATGGTGTGGTTCAATATTAAGACAAAGGAAGGGAGGGCTTATTTAAGAATGAAAGTCCTAGATTTCAAAAGAACTAACTTTGCTGAGAAGGGGAATTTCTCAGGAAAGAGTTAGTTGGAGGGGAACAGCTGAAGGCAGTAGAACAGCAGTGGGCAAAACTGAAAGAAGCTATTTTGAAAGGCGACAACCCTTTATGTTAAAAAAATTACATAAAAAGAAGAGGAAAAGAAGGCCACTCTGCTTCTCGAACGCAGTAGCTGAAAAGGTAAGGGAAAGAAGGTTAGCCTTCATATGTTCCAAGAACACTCAGAAAGAGGACAGGCAAAAAATACCTGGAAAAACTGCCGGGAATGCGAAGATGCAAATTGAAGAAAAGATAACTGAAACGGTAAAATTGGGAGACAAGACATTGTTCAGGTATACTACTACTACTACTACTACTATTTAGCATTTCTATAGCGCTACAAGGCATACGCAGCGCTGCACAAACATAGAAGAAAGACAATCCCTGCTCAAAGAGTTTACAATCTAATAGACAAAAAAAAAAAAGTAAGCAAATCAAATCAATTAATGTGTACAGGAAGGAGGAGAGGAGGGTAGGTGGAGGCTAGTAGTTACGAGTCAAAAGCAATGTTAAAGAGGTGAGCTTTCAGTCTAGATTTAAAGGTGGCCAAGGATGGGGCAAGACGTAGCGGCTCAGGAAGTTTATTCCAGGCTTAGGGTGCAGCGAGACAGAAGGCGCGAAGTCTGGAGTTGGCAGTAGTGGAGAAGGGAACAGATAAGAAGGATTTATCCATGGAGCGGAGTGCACGGGAAGGGGTGTAGGGAAGGACGAGTGTGAAGAGATACTGGGGAGCAGCAGAGTGAGTGCATTTATAGGTTAGTAGAAGAAGTTTGAACAGGATGCGAAAACGGATAGGGAGCCAGTGAAGCGTCTTGAGGAGGAAGTGCCATAATAGCAATGTGAGGCTCAAAGCTGAGGAGGAGGAATATGTAGAAGCTGATAAGAATAAAGTTGAACTGCTCAACAACTATTTCTGTTCTGTGTTCATAGATGAAATTCTGGGGGGTAGGACCACAGGGAACAAATGCTAATGGGGATGGATGAGGGCAACGAAAATGGTAAAGGGGATGGGATGACTTACTTTGAGGAAAGGCTAATGCGGCTAGGACTCTTCAGCTTGGAGAAGAGATGGCTGAGAGGAGATATGATAAAGGCCTACAAAATAATGAGTGGAATGGAACGAGTAGACATGAAGCGATTGTTTACTCTTTCCAAAAATACTAGGACTAAGGGGCACACAGTGAAGCTACAGAGCAGTAAATTTAAAACAAATTGGAGAAGATATTTCTTCACTCAATTTGTAATTAAACTCTGGATTTCATTGTCAGAGAGTATAGTAAAAGCAGATAGCTTAATGGGGTTTAAAAAAGATTTGGTTAGCTTCCTAAAAGAAAAGTCCATAAGCCATTATTAAAATGGACTTGGGGAAAATCCACTGCTTATTTCTAGGATAAGCAGCACAAAATGTATTTTGTACTGTTTTGGGATCTTGCCAGGTACTTGTGACTTGGATTGGCTACTGTTGGAAACAGGATGCTGGACATGATTAACCTAAGGTCTGTCCCAATATGGTAATAGTTATGTACTTATGGTAGACCAGAACCAATTTTCAGAAGCCTATGTTCTTGAGGAGTTAGCTAAACTAAAAGTACACAAAGCGATGAGGCCTGATGTGGTACATCCAAGGGTGCTCAAGGAACTCAGAGAGGTTCTGGCAGCTCCGCTCTCTGATATCTTCAATGCTTCCTTAGAGTCTGGAGTAGTCCCGGAGGACTGGAGAAAGGTGAATGTGGTCCCTCTGCACAAGAGCAGAAGGAAGTTGGAAATTACAAACATGTTAATCTGACCTCGGTGGTGAGCAAACTAATGGAAATGCTTCTAAAGCAGAGGATTGTGAGGTTTCTCGAATGAAATGGACTGCAGAACCCGAGGCAGCATGGCTGACAAACCTGATTGACTTCTTTTACTGGGTGACCAAACATTTGGACTTGGGAGGTGCGCTAGATGTGGTGTACTTGGATTTTAGCAAGGCCTTTGATACAGTTCTGTGCAGGCGACTGATAAATAAACTATGTGCCCTTGGTATGGAACCTAAAGGGACTGACTGGGTTCAAAATTGGTTAAATGGAAGGAGACAGAGGATAGTGGTAAATGAAACTTGCTCTGATGAAAAGGATGCTATCAGTGGTGTACAGCAGGGGTCCCTTGGGTTGGCTCTTTTTAACATCTTTGTGATTGATATTGCAGAAGGGCTGTCTGGTAATGTTTGTGTCTTTGTGGATGATACCAATCTCTGTAATAGGGTGGACACCCCAGAGGGTGTGGATGCCATGAGGACGGATCTGGCTACGCTTGATGAATGGTCCGATGGTTGGCAACTAAGATTTAATGCTAAGAAGTGCAGTGTCATGCACTTGGGTTAAAGGAATCCAGGGGAGTGGTACAATGTAGGGGGTGAACTGCTTCTGTGTATGAAAGAAGAGCAGGATTTGGGGGTGATTGCATCTGATGACCTTAAGGTCTCCAAACAGGTAGAAAAAGCAATGGTCAAAGCTAGAAGGATGCTTGGGTGCCTAAGCAGAGTAATGACCAGCAGGAAAATAAAGAATTAAAAACAAAATTAATCAAGATTAGTGGAAGGGAAGGATATATAACTAACGGGAAAGAGAGAGAATTGAGATGGGTAGAAAATAGAAATTTAGTGAAATTTTAAATTGGAACAGATTTTTAGGTTTCTAACTCATCATAGACTCTATAGCTACAGAACAAGCGACCACATTCTCTTGAAGAACACAGCTGCCGGGGAATGAAAAAGTATAGGTGGGAAGTGATAATTTCATGTACTTTTGTTACCAAGATCTGATTCCATTTGCAGGCTCATTGTTATAGCAGTGTACAAAAGAAGAAAGGGAAATTAATTTATAAGAAATGTGTTCTTTCACAGTATTTTCTATCAAAGAATATCATATCCCACATCTACATTAGAGACTGAGTAGCAGCTATCATAATCTTTTGAATAACAGATACCAAAGGACACAAAAAAGCTGAAATTTCCTTATTTTTATCTGTTTTAAAAGATAATGCTATGAGTTTGCAAAAACTTGTTTTTAATGGTGAAATACAAAAAATGTCATAAGGAATCTCCTTTTGTTTCACAAATGTTTGTATAGGTCGTAGATCACATAACTGTAATATACTTCTGGACAGAACCTAAATATTTGGAAATACTTTTAAAACAAATAGGAGGAAATATTTTTCATTGAAAGAATAGTTAAGCTCTGGAGCTGTCTGCCAGAGGATATGGTAACAGCAGTTATTGTATCTGGGTTTAAAAAAGGTTTGTACAAGTTCCTGGAGGAAAAGTCCATAGTCTGTTATTGAGACATACACGGGGGAAGTCACTACTTCTCCTGGGATTGGTAGCAAGGAATGTTGCTACTATTTGGGATTCTGAATGGAATCTTGTTATTCTTTGGGGTTCTATATGGAATGTTGCTACTCATTGGGGTTCTATATTGAATGTTGCTACTCTTTGGGGTTTTACATGGAATGTTGCTACTATTTCAGTTTCTGCCAGGTGTACTTGTGATCTGTTGGAAGCAGAATACTGGGCTAGATGGACCATTGATCTGAGCCTTTCTTGGTCCGTGTTTCTTAACGTGGAACCTTGCATGACGTAGCTATAAGTTGGGTTCCTCTTTCCCACATGCATCACTTTGCACTTGCTCACACTAAATGTCATCTGCCATTTAGACGCCCAGTCTCATAAGGTCCTCTTATAATTTTTCACAATCCTTCTGCGATTTAACGACTTTGAATAACTTTGTGTCATCAACAAATTTAATTACCTCACTAGTTACTACCATCACTAGGTCATTTATAAATATGTTAAAAAGCAGCGGTGCCAGCACAGACCCCTGGGGAACCCCACTAACTACCCTTCTCCATTGAGAATACTGACCTTTAACCCTACTCTCTGTTTTCTATCTTTTTAACCAGTTTTTAATCCACAATAGAACACTACCTCCTATCCCATGACTCTTCAATTTCCTCTTGAGTCTTTCATGAGGTACTTTGTCAAATGCCTTCTGAAAATCCAGATACACAATATCAACCGGCTCACCTTTATCCACATGTTTGTTCACCCCTTCAAAGAAATGTAGTAGATTGGTGAGGCAAGATTTCCCTTCACTAAATCCATGTTGACTTTCAGGCTTATTTTCAAAAGTGATCGTCGGCCATTTCCCGACATAAATCGGGAGATGGCCGGCGATCTCTCAAAAGCAGCGAAATCGGTATAATCGAAAGTGGCTTTTTTGACAGCATTGCCGCTTTCCCATTGCCTCGCCGGCGAAAGTTCAAGGGGGCATGTCGGTGGTGTAGCGAAGGCGGGACATGGGCGGGCATGGGCGTGGCTACCAGATGGCCGGCTTTCGCGGATAATGGAAAAAAAAGCAGCGTTAATCAGTATTTCGCCGGGTTTACTTGGTCCTTTTATTTTCACGACCAAGCCTCAAAAAGGTACCCCAACTGACCAGATGACCATCGGAGGGAATGGGGGATGACCTCCCCATAGTCCCCCAGTGGCCACCAACCCCCTCCCACACTATAAAAATAAAAACCTTTCTTTACCAGCCTGTATGCCAGCCTCAAATGTCATACCCAGCTCCCTGACAGTAGTATGCAAGTCCCTGGAACAGTTTTTAATGGGTGCAGTGCACTTCAGGCAGGCAGACCCAGGTCCATCCCCCCCTTACCTGTTACACTTGTGGTGCTAAGTGTTGAGCCCTCCACCCCCCAAAAAAAACCCCACTGTACCCACATGTAGGTGCCCCCCTTTACCCGTAAGGGCTATGGTAATGGTGTAGAGTTGTGTGGAGTGGGTTTGGGGGGGAATTGGTGGGGCTGAGCACCCAAGGTAAGGGAGCTATGCACCTGAGAGCTATTTGGGTATTTTTTAAACATTTTTAGAAGTGCCCCCTAGGGTGCCCGGTTGGTGTCCTGGCATGTCAGGGGGACTAGTGCACTACAAATGCTGGCTCCTCCCATGACCAAATGCCTTGGATTTCGCCGGGTTTGAGATGGCTAGCATTTTTTTCCATTATCGCTGAAAAACAAAACCGGCGATCTCAAACCCGGCGAACTCTGGCATTTGGCCGGGCTAAACCGTATTATCGAAAGAAAAGATGGCCGGCCATCTTTTTTGATAATACGGTTCCGGCCAGCTGTTGCGCCGCCGCCAAAATAGATCACCGGCAACTATTTTGCTGGCGACGTTCGATTATGCCCCTCCATGTATCATTAATCCATGGTTTTGAATATGCTCTGTAATTTTGTTCTTAATAATAGTCTCTACCATTTTGCCCGGCACCGACGTCAGACTCACCGGTCTATAATTTCCCAGATCTTCTCTGGAACCTTTTTTAAATATCGGCGTTACATTGGTCACCCTCCAATCTTCCAGCTGTGCTGTGTAAAAAGCCTAGCTAAGCTGAACTGTTTTGAGGCCTTGCTGGAAAGGGCTGTGTTTGGAAGCTTGGCTAGCTGAACTTTGTGGGAAAGTCTGGCTAAGCTGTGCTGGGTTTAAAGCCTTAGCTAAGTTAAACTGTTTTGTGGCCTTGCTGAAGAGGGCTGTGTTGGAAAGCCTGGCTAGCAGAACTGTGTTTAAAGCCTGACTAGCTGAACTTTGTTTAAAAAGACTGGCAAGCTAAACTGTGTTGCACCGCCTTGCTAGCGGAACTGTGTGGCGACGAGAGCGAACTGCACTGACGAGTGTGGAGTCGGAAGCGGACAGTACGGATAAGGGAGAGAGACAATTCTGCGGCCGAGAGAAGCGGCTGACAACAGTCATGGGTTGAATTGGCCTAGTGGTAACTCAGATCGGGCATTTGGGTCAAGGGATTAGAAGGCAGCCGGCATCCAGTTTGCATTTGTCCATACCACTGTAATGGCAGGGAATACAGGTCAAGTGGAGGGAGACCCAGCAGGCAAGTGGCAGGCATTTGGGCCTGCCAGAGCTCTGAAACATGCCGAGGCCTAACTTTTTGGTTGTATCTGATGGGCTGCCATCTTTAAAGGAGAGGGTCCATCTGGAGTGGTTCCAATGGTGAGGGTATTCTATTTTTATGGGCAATTTTTGGGCTTCTGAAGTCAGGCTCAAGGAACAAGTTTAAAATTATTATTTTTGGTGGGAAAGGGGTGAGGAGGTCCTGAGGTGGTGTGCTAAGGTGTTTTAGAACTTCACTGAGTTTGTTTTATGTATTGAAATTATCATTTTGTGAATGGAAATTGGGGAGACCTGTTAAGGAGACCCACTAGTTGGTGGCACAAAAAAAGAGTTTTATTTTTATTTATTTATTTATTTATTTGCTGCACTTGTATCCCACATTTTTCCATCTATTTGCAGGCTCAATGTGGCTTACAAAATATTACAACAACACATACACATTATAGGATAAGAATTTCAGAATATAGTTACAGATGGGTACATACAATATCATAGCAATCATATTAACGGAGTAATAATTTTACAATTGTTACAAATAAAAGTGCATAAGTAAATCATATTGGATTGGAAGTGGATTGAAAGATCAACATAACATAATGATATCAGGACAAGATATAATATGTAGTCATGAGGATGTAATTAAGATGAACAGATAGGAGGGTTCCTTCATAGTTGTGATTGGAATAATTAGGGAGTCGAATCGTTATGGGGAATCTTTATTGTACGCCTTTATGAATAAGTAAGTTTTTAATAATTTTTGGAAGGTTGTCAGGTCATGTGTTGATTTTATGGTTTAGTTGCACACGTATCTCAGAATAGCATGTAAATTTATACGCCATTTATAGAAACCAGGGGTATGTAGTCAGTCTCCCCATTGGTCACTAGAAGCTCTGCTACTATGCTTCCTTCCTTTCAGTAGTAAGTTTCTGGCAGAGAAATGCAAATCATAGTTCATTTGGAACTTGGTGCATGGATTTAGCCAGGCATAAGTTACCTAAAGATGCTGCTGTTAAATGTCTCTTTTCTGTTGATTGTTCTTTATGTTATGTGTTGATGAATAAATATATGTGAATAGTAAATCTATCTCTCCCCTTGCAGATATGGTCTCCACAACCCTAAAATGACCAATAAGGCTACAAAGATATACACTGCACTTCTGAAGAGCTCAATGTGAGCTTATGATCTTATGATTTTAATTTTTAGAGTGGACTTCATGGGGTTTAAGGTGGTTTTTAAGCAATTTTGTGTGAAAAATGTGAGAACTACCTACTATATTTTAAAGTATAGGTAAAAATACTGTATTAATGGGCTTGGTCTTATAGGGGCTTTAAAATGATTTTGAGTGAAATATTCAGCATTTTCTATGGAAAAACTGTAAAAATCCTTCTTTATAATGTATGTCTATGGGGAGTGAGAGTTCAAAATGGAGATTTTTACTTTCAAACTGGAGGTACCACTCATTCAAAGTTAAAGAACATTCTAAGTACATGCATTTGATTGGCTGAGAAGGGCTGAGGCGGGAAAAGTGATATCACCAGAATCATTGGTACCCTGGTTGTTTGTTAGTTGCAGAATAGCTTAAGACTAGCTGGAAGTCAAATGGATATGTGAGTGTTTCCTCAACTAATGTGAGATAAAATTAGGAAAAGTGCCAGGAAAGTGTTTAAAACTGTGGTGTATGAAAAAGCTGAATATGTGTATGAAGTTAAATAAAGAAAAAAAAGGGGGGGGCAGAATTGGTGGTAAGCTGTTTTGTGTAATGGTAACAACAGTTTAAATACTGATCTGTGCTGATAAGTATTGTATGTGGTAAAGAAGTGAGGGAACACTCAGGCAGAAAACTGGCTAAGAGGAATTTATCAGATTCCATTTCTGGCCAGATCTGAAGCTGTAGTCAGGGCCTGAAGGCCTTAAGAGAAATTGGTTTTAACAGAGATTTCTTCATGTTAAAAGGAGGAAATGAAACATTGGATGCATTGAAACTGTAAACTGATTGCTGTGTTTGTGCCTATTTGTATTGGAAAATGTATGTCCATTAGATTGTAAGCTCCTTGGAGCAGGGACCGTCCTTTTTTGTTAAACTGTACAGCGCTGCGTAACCCTAGTAGCGCTCTAGAAATGTTAAGTAGTAGTAGTAGAAAATCTGAGTAGAAAAAGGGGAAAATGTTACAAGTTTTCTTCCTATAGCATAGGGAAACAGTAGTTAGCATAATAACAAAACAAAGAAAGAATGTCACGTTATTCTTCCTTTTAACTAGCTGGTGAGCCTAAAAAGTGTTTAAAGTTCTAGATAGTTTCCTATTGTATATATTTATTTTTATTTATTTATTGCATTTGTACCCCACATTATCCCACCTATTTGCAGACTCAATATGGCTTACAGAGTGTTGTTTTGACATAGTCATGACAGGATCTTAGGTACAATCGGTAGTAAGCAGAAGATGTATAAGGGATTAGAGAAGGAAGTATTAGATAGGGTGGTGTAAGAGGTGTATTTTAATACTTGGGTGGGTTGGGTGGTGATTTATGTCATTGAGGGTTCTTTTTGTAGGCTTTGTTGAAGAGATGTGTCTTCAAAGATTTGTGAAAGTTGATTAGATTGTCCATGGTTTTCAAGGCTGTGGGTAGTGCGTTCCATAGCTGTGTACTTCTGTACGAGAAGGTAGTGGCGTGTGCCTGCTTATATTTAAGTCCTTTACAGCTGGGGAATATATTGTAAGGATGGGAGATAGTCTCTTTCCCTTTTTTGGTTGGTAAAGGCAGGCTAGTAGGGAACCTGTGTTGGTGAAGCAGGGCCCCAACATTTCAAGAAAGACCAAAGACCAGTATTCAAGCAGGGAGAAGACCTCAGCTAAGTGATTATATACCAACACACTGTTTCCTTGATAAGAGAAACCTAAGAGACATTATTTTAAAATACTAACATATGTTGGATTTTTTGTGACTATTGATTTCAGCCACGGGTAAGACCTTGTTTCCACAAATTCATGGTCTTTCACAGAAACTTTCTCAGGTGGAATTGAAAGCAAGAAAAACTGAAACAGAGCTGGAAAAAAAGGGAGCGGTGAACAGCAACAGTCTATTTACTTGTCTGGCAGGGCTCAGCATCCCCACCAGCAAAGTAAAAGATAATTTAGGAGGGAGGCCAAGCCCACATTTTGGGAGCCAGTTGTTAAAGTAGCCACTGCTCTGTTCTGTGTAATCAGTTGAGCATTATAGTAAGTTCTCAATAAACTATAAGCTATGGGGGGCCTACTTTAATAACCAGCTCCCAAAATGCTTAAGAAATTAACAAAAGGCTCTAGCGAGCCTGAGGGAGCCTGCTCCAACACACCACTGACTATCACCCTTCCTCTATAGCTATCATGGGGTTTTCTTACCTCCATTCAATATCACCTCATAGCTCCACTATTCCAGTAAACACTTCTCAGGTAGGAACCATTTATCAGGGTTCCTTCCTAGACCCTGCAATTACAGGCCCTAATGCCAATATGTAGGCTTCCAAGTGCTGGGACTCCCTCCCCTAAAGGCCACTAGCCTGCCTGGGGAATTGACCTGACCTAGGAATTAATCCTACCATAGGTCTTTAAAAAAAAAAAAAATTATTTATAACCATTTAAATTTTTACAAGCGATAAAACAACTTGCCGGAAATACAGAGAAAGTAATATATAGGAATTATTTCAGTCAGGTAATTCTATTCTCTTCCTTAGACCACTAAATAGGGAGAGTGAAACAAGACAAGGAGATCAATTAAACAGTAAACAGAAAAAAAACCAGTGGTATTAACCTGATTATCCCCAGATATTACTCGTCTAATTCATTATTCCACATTGATCATCTGGTTGGCTTCTTCAAGGCCAATACGGTGTATAGTCAAATCATTTCATTGAAAAACATACTTATTGTCCAATATTAGTTGGAAATAATGCATCTGATTACATTCTTTCTCTTTTAAAAACCAGAAGTTATTAATCCTACCATAGGTCTTTAACTTAGTACTGCAGAGCACCGTCTTTAATCCACAGGGCCAGTCCGATAAACTATCTTTAAGCTACTTTAGTTTTATTACATTGCTTGAATAGCACTTAAAATGACAAGTCCTTTTTTCTTTAATTTAAAGAGTTTGATAATGTTGTATTTTAGCATATTTCTGAACTCTGCTGGTGTCTTAAGTGGCTCTTTTGTTCAGACTCAGTATGTGCCGTTTTCCTTCTTTCTAGGCCTCGTGCATTAACTCACAATTTTTTAGGGAAAAAGAAGGATGAATAAAGTAGTTGAGCTTATTGGAAGCTTATCTTGGGAAAGATTTGAAACAAAGTTTTGTAAGGGCCTGATTGTAACTAAGAAACATAAGTGGTTGATGTTAGTTGAAGCCAAATCAACAGTGTAAGTTTACGAGCAGAGGAGAAGCAACACAGACTCATTTGTTTTCATGTAAATGGGATATGTAGCACTGTTACTATTGTAACCCTCGCCTCGCCCCTCAGTCAAGGCCTCCAGCTAAGCTCCCTAGGTCAGGTACCCAGGATCAGGGGTCATAAAACAGATGGGGACTTCAAGCGAACTGGGCACAGGCCAGAGCCAGGCTAAGTCTCAGTAGGCAGAAGGGTAATCTTTCTAAAAAATCAAATTAAAATTACCCTAGGACAACCTTATACTTACATTTGCATCTGTTAGGTGAGATACACTAATTTTCAGTTACATTATGCACATATATTTGAATTTTCAGAAGTTTGTACACAAGGCTTTTGACACGGTTCCCCACAGGAGGCTCTTAAATAAACTAGACGGGCTGAAGATAGGACCCGAAGTGGTAAACTGGATTAGGAACTGGTTGACAGGCAGACGCCAGAGGGTGGTGGTGAATGGAGTTCGCTTGGAGGAGGGAAAGATGAGTCGTGGAGTGCCTCAGGGATCGGTGCTGGGGCCGATTCTGTTCAATATATTTGTGAGTGACATTGCCAAAGGGTTACAAGGTAAAGTTTGCCTTTTTGCAGATGACACCAAGATTTGCAACAGAGTGGACACCCCGGAGGGAGTGGAAAACAAGAAAAAAGATCTGAAGAAGCTAGAAAAATGGTCTAACGTTTGGCAATTAAAATTCAATGTGAAGAAATGCAAAGTGATGCACTTAGGGAGTAGAAATCCAAGGGAGACGTATGTGTTAGGCGGGGAGAGACTGATAGGCACGGACGGGGAGAGGGATCTTGGGGTGATAGTATCTGAGGACCTGAAGGCGACGAAACAGTGCGACAAGGCGGTGGCCGTAGCTAGAAGATTGCTAGGCTGTATAGAGAGAGGAGTGACCAGCAGAAGAAAGGAGGTTTTAATGCCCCTGTATAAGACGTTGGTGAGGCCCCACCTGGAGTATTGTGTTCAGTTTTGGAGGCCGTACCTTGCGAAGGATGTTAAAAAAATGGAAGCGGTGCAAAGAAAAGCTACGAGGATGGTATGGGATTTGCGTTCCAAGACGTATGAGGAGAGACTTGCTGACCTGAACATGTATACCCTGGAGGAAAGGAGGAACAGGGGTGATATGATACAGACGTTCAAATATTTGAAAGGTATTAATCCGCAAATGAATCTTTTCCGGAGATGGGAAGGCAGTAGAACGAGAGGACATGAAATGAGATTGAAGGGGGGCAGACTCAGGAAAGATGTCAGGAAGTATTTTTTCACAGAGAGGGTGGTGGACGCTTGGAATGCCCTCCTGCGGGAGGTGGTGGAGATGAAAACGGTAACGGAATTCAAACATACGTGGGATATGCATAAAGGATTCCTGTGCAGAAGGAATGGATCCTCAGAAGCTTAGCTGAAATTGGGTGGTGGAGCAGGTGGGGGGAAGAGGGGTTGGTGGTTGGGAGGCTAGGATAGGGGAGGGCAGACTTATACGGTCTGTAACAGAGCCGGTGATGGGAGGCGGGACTGGTGGTTGGGAGGTGGGAAATACTGCTGGGCAGACTTATACGGTCTGTGCCCTGAAAAAGACAGGTACAAATTCAAGGTAAGGTACAGATTCAAGGTAAGGTATACACATATGAGTTTATCTTGGGCAGACTGGATGGACCATGCAGGTCTTTTTCTGCCGTCATCTACTATGTAACTATGTAAGGGCAAACTCATACCCATTCTCACCCTCACCCCGGGAAGGCATCCACTAGATGCAAGCTCTATGTACATGCATTTATCTGCCTATCAGGGGAGCAAGTTTGCAAAAGACCACTTCCGCAGGGTAAAACACTGCTTTACTGGTGAAAATGACTTAAAAAAAATTATTCCTCACTTTATATAGCTCTACATAGATATTAGTGTTATCCTGCAAATGTATTTGCAATAAATACATAAACCAATTCCTTTAAGCTCCCAGCAGAACAAATTACTAGTTTTATGATTGAGACACGCTCGACACCTGCCCATGAAAAGCTCTTCAACACTGCCAAAATCTCCCTGCCCCTCCTATTATGATACCACAGTACATTAAAGGTTCACATACATTTCTACTTCTGAGCTGTGGATTGTCGTAATTATATTATAAGATATAATAAATAACATTAAGGTAAAGAAAGTACAAAATTCACATTTTGCTGCTCATGGCAGGCTTTATAATGGTGTCACACCTGATGAAAAGCTTTTTTGAATTCCTGATGGACCTTCTTGCTGTAAAAAGAGATAGGAGTCAGAAGCTCCTGCACTGTGTTATCATTTTCCAAATGCCGCTGCACTTAGGAAACAGGAGCAGGTCTCTGCGCGCTTCTGTCAGATTCCCTGTGACGGGGAGAGATTTCAGTTCAAGACTCGCGCTTTATTTATTCTGCATAAAGTGCTTACCACAGATGCCAGGATTGATATGAAACAAATTAATTTCAACTCCCTGGGCTGTTCTTGGGTTTAATAGGCAAATATCTGGAATAAGTTCACTGTTTATATAGGTCCTTTTATGCTGGCTTTACTGGTGGAAGACATGGTTTTCGGACAGCCTTTTTATCCTTGTCTGAATTTTGTGCCACTGAATGACACTCTACAGTCAAATCCCAAGCTGGTATTCCTGCACCGTGCTATCATCTGTGTTTATGTTTATTAAAATTAGCTAAACCTGTCTTTTTACAAAAAGAAATCAAGGCAATACACAATAACTAAAATTTAAAAAAATAATAAAATGAAAAAAGAACTCCATGTGTTTAGCAGCAGCCAACAGTGTTATAGCTGCCAGATGCAAACAATCTGAGAGTCCATCATCAGCTGATTGGAAACATATTTATTTATTTGCTGCATTTGTACCCCACATTTTCCCACCTATTTGCAGGCTCAATGTGGCTTACACTATGTTGCAAAAGGTATAATCATAAATAGAGTAAGAGGTATGGTCTAATTTAACATATTACTGTGTAAGAAATTAGGTAGATAGGTCAGTAGAATTATTTACGTAACACAAAATAAAACAGGTAAGATATAATGAACAATAGTGATAATGTGATTAACATAATCAAATTAGAAGGGATCAGTATTAGTTGGTTTAGATATAGAATGGAATCAAGTCATTAAGGAGGATTTTTATTGTAAGTCTCTTCGAACAGGTGCATCTTCAATAACTTCCGGAAGGTTGTCAAGTCATGCATTGTTTTTATAGCATTCGGTAGTTTATTCCATGATTTTGTGCAGAGGTATGTGAAGGTAGATGTGTGTAGTGATTTGTATTTGAGTCCTCTACAATTGGGGTAGTGGAGGTTTAAGAAGGTACGTGATGAACTTTTGATGTTTCGTGCAGGTAAGTCAATTAGGTCTGACATGTATGATGGAGCTTCTCCATGGATGATTTTATGGGTTAAGGTGCAAACCTTGAATGCAATTGGATCTTTTAGATGAAGCCAATGTAATTTTTCTCTGAGGGGTTTGGCGCTCTCATACTTCGTCTTTCCGAATATGAGTCTAGCTGCGGTATTTTGGGCAGTCTGGAGTTTCTTAATGGTTTTTTCTTTGCATCCTGCAAAAATGGAGTTACAGTAATCCAGGTGGCTCAGTACTAGCGATTGTACTAGTTTGTGGAATACTTCCCTTGGGAAAAAAGGTTTCACTCTTTTCAGCTTCCACATAGAAAAAACATTTTCTTTGTCACATTGTTCGCATGGCAATCAAGGGTGAGATTTCGATCAATAGTAACACCCAGGAGTTTTAAGTTATTCACAATAGGGAGAGTGTGGCATGGTGTATTAATATTGGTGTAATTAGTCTTGTTAAACTGCGATGATAAGGTAAGACACTGAGTCTTTTCTGCATTGAGTTTAAGTAGGAAAGCATCAGCCCATGAGTTAATGATTTGGAAGCTGGTATTAATTTTATCTGTAATTTCTGATAAGTTGCTCTTGAATGGAATGTACATTGTGATGTCATCGGCATAAATATATGGGTTTAGGCCTTGATTGGATAGTGATTTGGCTAGTGGCAACATCATT
Organism: Microcaecilia unicolor; assembly: GCF_901765095.1. NCBI lineage: Eukaryota > Metazoa > Chordata > Amphibia > Gymnophiona > Siphonopidae > Microcaecilia > Microcaecilia unicolor. The sequence goes on from NC_044032.1 coordinate 637,590,985, forward strand.
AAATTAAAGAGAATTGGTGAAAGCGGCGAGCCCTGAGGCACTCCACATCCAGGTCTCCATGGTGAGGAAATGGTCAACTTAGATATCACTTGATAAGATCTTACAGTTAGGAATTTGTAGAACCAGTTCAATACGTTTCCACCCAGTCCAAAGTATTCAAGGATGTTTAATAGAACACCATGGTTAACCATCTCAAACGCACTAGACATGTCGAATTGGAGGAGTAGAACATTATTGCCAGCTGTGATAATTTGTTTGAATTTAGTTAGGAGGCATGGATCATTGCCCGAGGTGTTATGTTTCTACTGATGAAGAATGGTCTCATTTGACAAATCATTCAAGTAGTGACTCTTGGGGGGTGTAAAGGAGGGTTCTTTTTGGGTTGAGCTGGGGGATCTGAAGAGTAACAGGGTGCCCAGAAAAAGTTGAGTGGAAGTGTTTATTTTGTTGTTTGTTTTTTTGTGCTTGGGGGCGAGGAAGGGTTGGGATGGGTATTTGAGGCAGGCAAGTGGGTTGGTTGGGGAAGGGACAATGACAGGCACTAAACTGTAACTGCAGTTGTCTGATCAAGACCAAGAGACAACAAGTCATGAAAATCTTTGGTAAAAAGAGACGTTTTCAAACGGCTTTTGAAGTTTAATAATAGTGGCTCAGATTGAATATACAGCAGTAGGCTGTTCCATAAAAACGGTGCAACGAAATGGAATGCACTTTTTCGTGTTGGTTTCCAATAGGCTTGTTGGTCATTTAATGACCGGAGACAACAAATTGGAGAGTGGTATAGTTAATCTGGCAAGGTATTCAGATCGACCTATGTGAAGGTCCCGATGTGTTAGGGCAATCATTTTAAACCCTAAATTCAACTGGTAACCAATATAGTTTTTGAAATAATGGTGATAAATGATTGTGATACTTAGTAAAACAAGGCATATATGCAGTGGTGTTCTGGAGGGATTGAAATCTCTTCAGTTCAGATTTAAGAGCCCCTGCATAAACTATATTACAGTAATCTAAGCAGTATCCATGGTTACTATGCAGGTAACGCATGAGCCCTTACTGCTAAGTCAATGGGTGGCCCCCCAAATAACGTTTTTTCCAGACGCAGTTGAGATATGGCCCAGAGCACGTTCAATACATGCACCCACACTACTACAGGCCACTTTTTGGCATGCCTTTGTAAAAGGGCCCCTTAGGCGCTATTCTATAAACTTAGCACCTAAATGCTATAGTGCACAAATACAAAGGGGTGTGTACATGGGCGGGTCAGGGGCATGTCTTGCAATTGCATGTGTAAGTTACAGAATACAATCAGTTGCATGTGTAAATTCCAACTTTAGGTGGAAACATATACACCAGCCTTTGATATGGTGTAACTGCAAAGTGAATCACGGACACGCTGACTTACACTGCGCTCTATAATGGCAATTTAGAATCCAATTGCTGTTACATAATTGGCACTTATGGGGGAATTCTATAAACAGCACCCAAATGTGGGTGCTCAACACTGTTCTATAAATGGTGATCCGAGTTGGGTGCCACTTATAGAATAGCGTGTACCTCCAGGATCAGTGCACAACTTTTAGGTGCGAGCATTGACACCGATTGAAAACTTGTGTAAATCTTGGTCTGTAAATTAGGCACAGATCCTCCAAATTGCACAATACTGCATGCATCTCTATTGAATGCCCCTGACCAGCTCATGCCCCTCCCCTGGCCAAACCCCCTTTTCAGTTGAACGCACGTAAATCCTGTAGCATATCTGTATAGAATAGCGTAAATCCAAATTTTGGCCAATTAACACAATAATTGGATTTTAGAGCCCAATTATTAGTGTCAGTTGGCTCATTAACCAATTAATGTGCCTAAAAATTTGCATATTCAATTCTGAGCCCTATATATAGAATCTGGCCCAATAAGTTTTGTGTCTAATTTTTGGTGCACTTTTCTGAATCTACCCCTGATATGTTTTAAATCTTTTCTTCTTCAGCAATAAAGAAATACCAGTGTGATTTTATCAAGCCATTTTTAGCAATCCATAATTGCTTTGCTTTATAATGCAGCTTTATAATTTTTAGCATTTTTTTCTCAATTGTTATATACAAACTAAGGAAAAAGCGTCAGGACAACTTTTCTTTTCAATTTTAATAACATATCAGTGCTAGAAATGTGTGAAAAATGAGGTGGGACTTAAATCCAGAGGATTTCAGCAGGCTGTGAGTTTCTAAGGTTCTGTGGGGATTTCTTGGTTTTCCACAGACCAGCCGAGGAATGTATCGGTTTCTTAGTGGCAGATATGGGGAGGAGACATCTCAAAGTAATTTTTAAAAATAGATAAAATAATGTGCCTCATGTTGAAAAATTATAACACTTTACAAAGCTTTTTCTTAAATTGGAACCAAATTAATTTTTATAGGCTTTCTCAAAAACCAAAAGGTTAATTAAGCAATTTCAATGAATGTTCTAAATGTTTTCCATTCTACGAATCTTTTCAAATTCTATTACCAAGAACGTTCACTCCTGTTCCTGACCCTACAAAGCATTTGGCTTTCATGAACAAGTTTGTACTATCTGAGGAAGCAAAACAGATGATACCCACTTGCTACTTTTCCCGTAATTCCTTAAACTTGCATGCTCAAATTTCCGACTAGAATGCAAATTTGCACACACGTTATAAAATATAGGGCAGCTCTGTGTGTGTATAACATAATTCAATAATTGGCTATTATTTGGAGTTAGTACATAAGTACATAAGTAGTGCCATACTGGGAAAGACCAAAGGTCCATCTAGCCCAGCATCCTGTCACCGACAGTGGCCAATCCAGGTCAAGGGCACCTGGCATGCTCCCCAAACGTAAAAACATTCCAGACAAGTTATACCTAAAAATGCGGAATTTTTCCAAGTCCATTTAATAGCGGTCTATGGACTTGTCCTTTAGGAATCTATCTAACCCCTTTTTAAACTCCGTCAAGCTAACTGCCCGTACCACGTTCTCCGGCAACGAATTCCAGAGTCTAATTACACGTTGGGTGAAGAAAAATTTTCTCCGATTCGTTTTAAATTTACCACACTGTAGCTTCAACTCATGCCCTCTAGTCCTAGTATTTTTGGATAGCTTGAACAGTCGCTTCACATCCACCCGATCCATTCCACTCATTATTTTATACACTTCTATCATATCTCCCCTCAGCCGTCTCTTCTCCAAGCTGAAAAGCCCTAGCCTTCTCAGCCTCTCTTCATAGGAAAGTCGTCCCATCCCCACTATCATTTTCGTCGCCCTTCGCTGTACCTTTTCCAATTCTAATAGTCAATTATTGGCTACAACTGGTTTAATTGGTCTTAATTGGAAGCAATTGGCAGTTATGTATATAATTGCCCTTAATCGGATATTCTATAGGTTGAGTGTTCAGATTCCAGAGTGTACAACTTCAAGGGGAATGTGAACTTGTGAGGGGTGTGTCAAGCATTTAGATGCACAGGTTATATAGATTATTATCTTTTATCCACCTATCTGCCTACAGTTAGGCATGTTTGGAACACTCAGTATCATAGTGACAAATTTGAATTAAGATAAGTTTGCTCCTGTCTGCCGCTCTACATTCCAATGCTTTTTGTATAGTGTATGGATGTTATTCACCTTACGTTTTTGGAGCTAGGCTTTTAGGGTCCTTTTTACTAAGCCATGTAGGCACCTACGCATGCCCAATGCACGCCAATTTGGAGTTACCGCCCGGCTACCGTGTGGTCTGTGCGGTAATTTCATTTTTGACACGCATCCGCTACGCATGCCTGAAAAAAACCATGTATTTTCTGGCGCACTATGAAAATCGGGCAGTAACTCCAAAGACGCACGTAGGCAATTACCGCATAGTTAACGTGAGAGACCTTTCCACTAAGTCAATGGCTGGCGGTAGGGTCTAAGACTCAAAATGGATGGGAGCCAATTTTTATTTTGCATCGTGTCCATTTTCGGCAAAAATTCTAAAAAGGGCCTTTTTTACAGGTGCGTTGAAAAATGGATCTGCATGCACCCAAAACGCACCTCTACATGAGCGCAGGCCATTTTTTCAGCAGACTTTAGTAAAAGGACCCCTTAGCCTATGGACTAGAGGGTCTTTTCTGTATACGGATGCCTATTGAAAATTTTTGCACTCCTGCTTTAACATTATTATATAGAAAATTGAAGTAATAAAATAAGATTTGGATATATTAAAATAAATTAAGGGTTACATATATGGAGAGTATTCATGATGTATAGAGCTTTCAAGTGAGCCGCTTTGTGGCTAGACTCCTATACTGAACTCTCTTTTGTTCCATTTTCAACAAAGTGTTGCATGAGTGTGTCTTCTGTAGGCATCTGATACATTTTTTTCCTGGGACTGACTATTTTTTGATTTTGGATACAGTTAGGCACGAGCATTTACTCCAGTCATTGAGCTGGCATAAGTGATCACACCTAAAATTAGGCATGTAAATCAGGGGCGTAGCTAGGTGGGGCCATGGGGGCATGGGCCCCACAGATTTAGCCCTGGCCCCCTTCTACTTTCAACCCCTGCTGCTGACCCTCCCCCACCACTTTCGACCCCAACCCCCTCCCGCCACCGCCGCTGACCCTCCTTTGCCGCTGCTGCTGCCAGGTACCTTTGCTGGTGAGGGTCCCCAACCCTCGCCAGCCAAAGTCCTCTTCAGCGCCGGTCTCCGGCGTGTTCACTGATCAGTTTCTGTGAGTCTTGACACCTGACGTCCTGCACGGGGTTGGGGACATTTTACAGAATGGGGAATGAGAGGAGCAAGAGTATCCAGAGCAGAGGAGAGAATAGTATTATAGGAAGAGACAGCCTCATTGACAGACTTGGATAACATAGTGGTAGAGAAGAGATTTGAAACATTGGAGGACAGAGTAGAAGGGTCAATAGCCTGAAGATTCCTAAATGCATTGGTTAAGGTTGGACGGGATTGGGGAGGAGGGTGTTTAAGTGTAAAAGTTATCATATGATGGTCAGAGAGGGGAAGAGTTGAGGCACAGAAACTGGAGAGTGAGCAGTTTGAGGAGAGGATAAGATCAAGACAGTGGCCATTCTGGTGAGTGGGGGCAGTGGAGCACAGTTGAAGATTGAAAGAGGATGTTTTAGCAAGAAATTGCGAAGCATAAGAGTCAGAGGGATCATTAGCATGAATGTTAAAATCCCCAAGAATGAGCGGAGATGAAGGTTCAAGAAAGAAGGAAAGCCAAGCATCAAAGTCAGTGAGATAGGAAGAAAAGGACTTATCAGGGGGTCGATAAATGACTGCTACTCAGAGAGACAGAGGAGCAAATAGACAGATGGAGTGGACTTTGAAGGAAGAAAAACAGTGAGATTGAGGTAGAAGAAGAGGTTGAAATCTACAAGAGGGTGAAAGTAGTAGCCCGACACCACCTCCGTGGCCAACTGGGCAAGGAGTATGGGAGAAAAGATAACCTCCATGGCATAGGGCCGCAACTACCTTTTCAAGAAGGCATACAATAAACATCCATCTTAAATACTAAATAACAACACTATACAAAACTGAAATCTTACCACATGGCTGTATAACCTCTCTACTATTAATGATCAAGCACTACCACCTTAAACCTTATGTTGAATAGGGTCTCTCTATAGTCGATGACTTAATGTATGTTACAATCCAAGTTATTACTCAGGATCCTTCATGCAATACCATAATGTAATATGCTTTACCATGTATGTATTTACCATGATCTCTTCCATATATGTTATGTTCCATGTATCTTGTCATGTATGTCTGCACCTTAATGCAATACCATTTGTAATCCTGTTACCCGGAAATGGCAACCGCCATTACGACAAATATAAGTCACATTGAGCCTGCAAATCGGTGGGAAAATGTGGGATACAAATGCTACAAATAAATAAATAAATAAATAAATAAACTGAAGCAGAGTCTTCAGGTTAAAGCCAAGTTTCGGTTAGGGCAACCAGATGGAGAGTACAAGAGATAAAGAGGTCATGGATGTAGGAACGTTTGTTACAGACAGTGCAGGCATTCCACAGAGCACAAGAGAAAGGCAGGGAAGGAGAGGGTAGGAGAGGAACAGAAATTAGATTGGAGATATCATGGTGTGACCTGCACAAATAGGATGAGAGCTGATGTGGAGGACCAGGATTGGGATTAATGTCCCCAGCGGAGAGCAGGAGAAAGAGTAAGAGAGTACGGCAAAGAGTAGGAGAGGTACGACGACAGCAACGAAGGCGAGATGTACACAGATAGAAAAGAGATGGATGAATAGAGGGAAGGAGATGTTTAAGGTTGAGAGCACTTTATGATGAAGAACACTGGCCACTTAAGTACCTGCCCTCTCAATTTACTCCATCCTGTTTATATCTTTTTGAAGATGTGGTCTCCAGAATTGTACAAATATTCTAAGGGTCTCTTTTACAAAGTCGCACTAATGATTTCTGTGCGGCAGGAATCACTGTCACGATTTTGTAAAAGAGGCCCTAAATGAGGTCTCACCAGAGCTTTATACAGGGACATCATTACCTCCTTTTTCCTACTGGCCATTGCTCCCCCTATGCACTCAAGCATCCTTCTAGCTTTTGCCATCACCTTTTCTATAAGTTTGGTCATCTTCACATATGATCAACCAAAGTTCTGCTCCTCTTTTGTGCACACAATTTCTTCACCCCTTAAACTGTACTGTTCCCTCAGGTTTTTGCTGCCCAAATGCATGACCCTGATTTTTTTTTTTTAGCATTAAATCTTAGCTACCAAATTCTGGACCATGGTTCATGGTTTATGTTATTGACACCATCAGGGGCGTCTACCCTATTGCAGACTTTGGTATCAATAATCAAAAAACAGCGAAGATGACGCAAAAAAAGGACAAAAAAGAAAAAAGGAAGAGAACAAAAAGGAGGACAAAAATTCACACAAGGAAGAAAAAATTGTAAAAACAAAAATATATCAACAAAATATAGAAATCAAAAAGAGAAAATCAAAAAAAGACGACACAAGCAAAATAAAAAAAACTAAATACATTTATTGGGGTGATATGACTCGACACAGCTGTGTTTCGGCCCAACTGGCCTGCGTCAGGAGTCTGAATAAAACAAATTTAATTAAATTTAGAACGTGTCGATTTTTACAACTTAAACTATAAACACAGATTAATCAATATACAATAAAATCCATTGTACTGCAATCATTGGTCCAATGTTTTCTTTCAGTACATTTTTATAAAAGAAACTAGCTGAAGACAGTATAAAAACAACGGAAAAATAAACAGACAAAATACATATTTTAAATGGACTAATAAAAACATCCAAATAGCTCATGGTTCAATTTTATATCTATTGTTGAATCTCATATTATTACTGAAAATTTATATCTTTGAAAACTTATTACAATAGATATAAAATTGAACCATGAGCTATTTGGATGTTTTTATTAGTCCATTTAAAATATGTATTTTGTCTGTTTATTTTTCCGTTGTTTTTATACTGTCTTCAGCAAGTTTCTTTTATAAAAATGTACTGAAAGAAAACATTGGACCAATGATTGCAGTACAATGGATTTTATTGTATATTGATTAATCTGTGTTTATAGTTTAAGTTGTAAAAATCGACACGTTCTAAATTTAATTAAATTTGTTTTATTCAGACTCCTGACGCAGGCCAGTTGGGCCGAAACACAGCTGTGTCGAGTCATATCACCCCAATAAATGTATTTAGTTTTTTTTATTTTGCTTGTGTCGTCTTTTTTTGATTTTCTCTTTTTGATTTCTATATTTTGTTGATATATTTTTGTTTTTACAATTTTTTCTTCCTTGTGTGAATTTTTGTCCTCCTTTTTGTTCTCTTCCTTTTTTCTTTTTTGTCCTTTTTTTGTGTCATCTTCGCTGTTTTTGATTATTGTTGTTTTTTGCGAAGACAGGTTTCTTCTGTATTTTTGATAGACTTTGGTATCAACCACAAAGAGGCAAACCCTACCTGACAGCTCTTCAGCAATATCGTTTACAAAAATGTTAAAAAGAACCGGCCCAAGAATCGAACCTTGTGGCACACCACTAGTAACATTCCATTCCTCAGAGTGAGATCCATTTATCAGTACCCTGTAGCCTCCCAGTCAACCAGTTCCTAACCCAGTCAGTCACTTTAGGGCCTATACCGACTTATTAGTCATCTATGAACCGTGTCAATGGCTTTGCGAAAATCTAAATTCACCACATTTAGCGCTCTCTTTTGATCCAACTCTCTAGTCACCATTCAAAGAAATGAATCAGATTTGTATGACAAGACCTGCCTCTAGTGAAAGTTGATGCCTATACCTCCAATAGGATATAGAAACACTCTACATAATCCACATGGACAATAACAGAAGATAAAGATAATCTGGTCAATATTTAGCCAGCAAATATGTTGAGGCTGGAGCTATTATGGAAGGAGCGAGTGAGCATCACTTTTGCTTATTGGACACCCTGTACCACCAAAGATCTTAAAGGTAGGTACACCATGGGGCGTTACAGAGGCATTATAGTATTCTTAGTCTTATTTACTAGCCCTTTCCTAATAATGCCTAGCAACCTGTTTACTTGTTTGGCCACTACTGCACACTGGGCAGACAATTTTAGCGTATTGTCTACAATGAAACCAAAAGCAAACATGTGTAAACACTTCCAATGTGGGATCCACAGCTCCGACTCTCTATTTTGATCTCCTTGTGTTTCTTTCTAGGCTGCTTTATTACTCAATAATTTATTTATATGTACCTACAATTTTCTAAAGAGATCTGAATATCCTGTACACATTTTACTCTATATACAGTAGATGACTGAGTTCCTGAATGCTAAATTGATTCCTTTAAATGTCCGAGGGCTTAATTTTTCAGAGGAAGAAGAGACGGTCTATTTTATTTTGTAGACCTATATAACCAGTCTTAAATAAACCCTCCTTAGAAAAAGGGACAGTAAGCTTTTTAGTTCGTTAATGAATTGGATCCACATCTTTAGCCACTACTAAAACTAAGGCAAGTAATATATCCATTCTGTTTAGAAAGAATGTTCCAATCTGCACAGTAGATTTTTTTTCATTGGCCCAGAGGGGTTGTATTTTACGCTAATAGATGAGATCCTAGTTACATTTGGAAACATCTGTGCACCTAGTAATGAAACTGAGGGTGTTTTAGAGGCACTGCTTGAGTTGTTAGCTGTGGAAGCCAAGGGTATACTCTGGGGACGTTAATACTGAAATAAACAGTGTTATAGACAGATCCGTTAAGTATGTGAGCAAAGCTAATATCTTGTCAGCCAAAGTTCTAAAGAATGTAATAAAAGCCCCGTCCTTATCAGACATACGGGATTTTTGGATTATACTTACCATTTGGCATCCCATGAAACATATCCAAGATTGTCAGTTCTTCTGAAACCTTTACTTTTAACTATATTTAAAAAAAAAAAACAATATTCTGTGAATTAGAGCATAGAAAATTTATATTGATCTTCTACAATAGTGATTCCTCATAAACTTGGAGCGTGTGGTCTCACTATTTGTTGAGAACGGTGAATTAATCTTGGGGGTCTTATAAAATATACATTTATGTTTTTTTTTTTTTAAATCTTTTATTTTAGGTGTTTTTATGATGGTACTGAAAATAAGGGTTTTTCTGTGTTTTGATTTTATAAACAATACCTTTACTTGCATTTTTTAGTTGGTTCATTTTAATACAAGAATCATGTTTATTTATTGAACTTATAGCCCACTCATCCCTAAGTTGTTTACAAGCATACATACATAAAAGTTAAAAAAAAACATGCAAATAAAAACTTTTAAAACAACATAACATAGCACATAATCCTAACTTACAAAGTTGTGTGATATTCAATGCTGCCATATAATAAAATCATACTGAATATACCTGCAAAAAAATGTGTCTTGAGGTATTCTTAAACTGAGGTAAATTACCTTACAATCGTTAATATTCAGGTAATCAATTCCACTGAAAATGCTGTCTTCCTAGTCTCAACATAGTAGGTGTTCTTCATTATTGGCGTAGATACTCACTTTCCATCATTGGAGCCGACTCTGTGGGTGCTGTGGGTGCTTGAGCACCCCCAATATTGAGACAATTGTTTGTATGTGTCCAGGGAGGGGTTATTTTCATTGGGCTTAGCACCCCCAATAATTTTGAAAAGTTGGCTCCTATGCTTTCCATGATCTTATCTCAACTGCCTACTCGGTTGATAAAACTGCTCAACCTGAGATCGATACTATGGAGCAGTTGCACATACTGTTTGATGAGCAAATGATAAAATTCTATATTGCATCCTAAAAGTAACTGGCAATCAATGTAGCTGCTTCAATACTGGTGAAATATGTACAAATTTAGAAACTCCCATAATTAATTTTGCCATCACATTCTGAATAATTTGCAAAGCAGAAACACCACACTTTGAACAACAGTCCTAAAATCAGAAGCAGACAACACTGGTTTCAACTTGCTAAAAAAAAAAAGTTGAAATGAAGAAGCTCTTATCACATGAGATCTTATTCTGAAAAGATAATCTAGCATCCGTACAACACCTATACTCTTAATCTGGTTTTTTACAATAACTGATACTTCCTGAAAAGGGATGACAGTGGGCAGTGATGAACCTAAACGCTGTCCTACAAACAGACAGCTTGAAAATCCTCGGCGTTACAATGGACTGTTACTTAACACTAGAGAGCCAAGTGGCATCCACAACAAAGAAAATGTTCCACTCAATGTGGAAACTCAAACGCCTGAAGCATTTCTTCCCGTGGGAAACATTTTGCAACCTGATGCAATCAATGGTACTAAGCCACTTAGATTACTGCAATGGAATTTATGCGGGATGCAAAGAACAAACCTTAAAGAAACTTCAGACTGCTCAAAACACGGCAGCTAGGCTTATATTTGGTAAAACGTGATTTGAAAGCGCAGAACCCCTCCGTGAAAAACTACACTGGCTCCCAATCAAAGAACGCATCGCCTTCAAAATCTGCACCCTGGTTCACAAAATCATCTACAGAGAAGCCCCGAGTTACATGACAGACTTGATCGACTTACCAATTAGAAATACATCCGAATCAACACGATCTTATCTAACTCTGCACTACCCAAGCTGCAAAGGACTTAGATACAAAACAACTTACGCATCTAGTTTTTCCTACATAAGCACACAACTGTGGAACGCATTACCAAAAGCCTTGAAAACGACGTATGACCACCTAAACTTCCGGAAATCACTAAAAAACAACCTGTTTAAAAAGGCATACCCTACCGATCCAACTTAAATGCCTGATCCCTGCAACACAACCAAACTAAAGTATGTAATGGACATAACTCAACTCTTCCGTTCTCCGATTTCCTAATGTGGCTGTGCCACATGAACTTGATCTTACCACAACATCACCCTGTATTTGTTCACACTGGAGCCTGCAAAGGCCTCTCCGGTACTATGTAAGCCACATTGAGCCTACAAATAGGTGGGAAAACGGGGGATACAAATGTAACAAAAAAATAAATAAAATCTGTTTTTGCCAGATTCAAAGCAAGCGTATTCTCCACCATCCAGACATTAACCTTGTCTAGACATACCTTCATCCTCACCATCATATCCTGACTAGAATCATCAATTGGAAAGAAAAACTGAACATCATGAGCCTGCAACCTATAACAAAATGTAAGGTCTTACCTACAGATTAAGTAATAATGCTGACAATACCAACCTTTGCGGCACTCCCATCTTTACTGGATACATTTTTGATACAGCCCCATTTACCTTCACTTACATGGAGTGGCCACTCAAATACAACTCTCTATTCACATGGTCAATACTCATGTTCTATCATTCCCACTTTAGTAACTCCATTATCCCTTATTTGTCCTGTTTGTCTGTCCTAATTAGACTGTAAGCTCTGTTGAGCAGGGGCTGTCTCTTTATCTTCAAGAGTACAGCACTGTGTATGTCCAGTAGTGCTACAGATATGATAAGTAGTAGTAGTAGTAGTACAAAGAAAACCAGTCATACACATGGTCTCTCATTCCCACTGAACATAATTGACTTACTAAACTTCTGTATTCGCTGTATCAAATGCTGAAGAGACATCTAAAGTTATAAGACAATAATTCACATTAATTAATTCAATCTAAGTCTAATTTTATCATTATTTGATGAAACAAGAAAGGAATCCACATTATGAATCTTCTGAAACCTATATTGGCATGGACCTAGTAGACCCCACAACTCTAAGAAATCCACTACTTGATTCAAAACCACCTTCTAAATGAGCTTTGCCAACATAGGTAACACAGAAATTGGTCTATGGTTCAGAACTACTATAGACCCAAATTCTCATGCTTTAATATAGGCCTCATTATTGCCAAATTAAGCATTCCCAGGAGCATAGCTGACTCAATAATAATAATAATAATAATAATAATAATAATAATTATTATTATTATTCAAAAGCTTAGCAGAAAGTTAAAAATGGTCAAAAGATTGCACACAGGGAGAAGGAAGGCGAAGGCAGGATTAGATGCATGGGAGGGATGGGTAAGGGTTGGTGTGTAAATGTGAATAGGGATTTGACATAGGCCATGTTATATGTGTTTGTATGGCTGGAAAGTGCATTATTCATACCCCTCTCCTTCAGCACATTGTTTCTCAAATCAGTCCTGGAGTACCCCCTACCTATTCTGATAGAGATTTGCATGCAATGAAGGTAGTTCATGGAAATCTCATACACATTCATTGTAGATATATTGAAAAACTAACTAACATAAGTACATAAGTAGTGCCATACTGGGAAAGACCAAAGGTCCATCTAGCCCAGCATCCTGTCACCGACAGTGGCCAATCCAGGTCAAGGGCACCTGGCACGCTCCCCAAACGTAAAAACATTCCAGACAAGTTATACCTAAAAATGCGGAATTTTTCCAAGTCCATTTAATAGCGGTCTATGGACTTGTCCTTTAGGAATCTATCTAACCCCTTTTTAAACTCCGTCAAGCTAACCGCCCGTACCACGTTCTCCGGCAACGAATTCCAGAGTCTAATTACACGTTGGGTGAAGAAACATTTTCTCCGATTCGTTTTAAATTTACCACACTGTAGCTTCAACTCATGCCCTCTAGTCCTAGTATTTTTGGATAGCGTGAACAGTCGCTTCACATCCACCCGATCCATTCCACTCATTATTTTATACACTTCTATCATATCTCCCCTCAGCCGTCTCTTCTCCAAGCTGAAAAGCCCTAGCCTTCTCAGCCTCTCTTCATAGGAAAGTCGTCCCATCCCCACTATCATTTTCGTCGCCCTTCGCTGTACCTTTTCCAATTCTATTATATCTTTTTTGAGATACGGAGACCAGTACTGAACACAATACTCCAGGTGCGGTCGCACCATGGAGCGATACAACGGCATTATAACATCCGCACACCTGGACTCCATACCCTTCCTAATAACACCCAACATTCTATTCGCTTTCCTAGCCGCAGCAGCACACTGAGCAGAACTAGGGGGTATTCAAGGACCAGCATAAGAAACGCTACCGCAGCACAATCTTCACTATACTCTCAACATTCTCTGCTCATCCAATACAGATCCTTACAATCTTGGTACTTCTTACTGCATATGCCCTGAAAGACAGCCTCTGTGCTCTTCTACTCTCCCTCCCCCACCACAGGTCATAGTTGAATATAAGGTGATAGTAGTACAAAACCAAGTCCAAACTTATAGCTGGTAGTTTGACGTGTTTCATCTTAACCACCTGCATCAGGAGCTATTAAATAACTTGAAAATATCTAGTATGGTGTCACCTGGAACAACAATGGGGAGGTGAGGGAGGAGGGTCCCGGTATGGTGGAAATCCTGGTTTTGTGATACTGAGTGGGAGACCTGAGCTTTGGGGGTATGCTGTGGGGGATGGTTGATCTTGGGGAGGTTCATTGAGAGGGGGGATTGATCGGGGATTTGAGTATGGGGAAGTTACTGTCTAGGGGACTTATGTTATGGGGGGGGGGGTCTTGATCAGAGGGATGGAGGGATCAGAATGAGGAGGTATTGTCATTGATGCTGTTGAGGGTGTGGGGGGGGGGGGGATCTCATGGTACCTTCTATGTTTAAGTTTACATTGAAGCCCGTACTATACGCACTGACAGATATTGTGAGCGTATCCATGCTATTGGCTGGGGAATGTAATGTTGTCCCATATAGTAGGTGTCTGCCCTGTGTGATAAATGGTTTTCCTGTCCTATAATTAATTCGTGTCTCTTTCCTTATTTCTCATTTTAGTTTCTACACCACCTTACGTGTTCCTTCGTTAAGTGGTATAGTAAATATTCAATTAACATAAACATAAATGGAGGACAGATGCTGGTTACACCCCCTGCTTTACCCCTCAGGCTTTATGCTTGGTGCACTGCAAGTTTTGTAAAAATTTACCACACTTTAACAAAAAGGCCCCTAAATTTTCTGCTGAAAATTCATCTAAATTCAGAAGCTTAAAGGTTTTTTTATAAATTTAGGCGAGCTGAATTTAGGTGCCAATTGCTAAACATCAGTGCTAAGCTCCTCATTATCTATCCTAAATCTGCCCTGTTGCCACTCACTTTTCATTTCATGAAAACTTGAACATATGTTTAGGCACTCAGCCTTAATTAATACTCCCACAAAAAAAAATAAAATAAAAATCAAATTCTGAGCCACACAGCTGAATCTTGACACATCTTTTTTCATTCTCTTAGGAAGTTATATTCTTGTATCATTGGAAGGTCATACTTTGAAAGTGTCATCTCTTTCTTCTATATAAGATGAGTTCCATGGTTGAATACTATGGGGCTCATTTTTGAAACAGAAAACATCCCAAAAAAATGGCATAAAATGCAGAGGGACGTATTTATCACCGAAAAGCATCCAAAGTGTATAATCAAACAAAAAGAAAAAACGGTCTAAAGTGCCGGCACGTCTAGATCAGAATATCTCTAGAAGGGGCATTCTGTAGGCGTGGTGTGGGTGTGTCATGGGTTGTCCTATGGACTGAACGTCTCCAGGCCATAATGAGAGCAAAACAATTTCCTACTGGTAGGAAGAAAAACACCCCCAATTACACCTGCTTGAAAAGCATTTAGGGTAAGAGCCAACTTGTCTTCTGATCAATTTGTGATTTTGTGGAGTCGGAAAGTGGAGAGCTAGGAACATTGGTTATTGAGAAAGAGTTGCTGACTGCTATGTTACCGTTTGTCTGTTTGCCCTAGTCTGAACCTTGTCACTCTTTATTTATTTATTGCATTTGTATCCCACGTTTTCCCACCTCTTTGCAGGCTCAATGTAGCTTACAATACATCATGGATACTGGAAATAAGAAGAGAATATACATTTGGTTTTACAGAAAGATTTTGGGTTACATGGTCGTGAAATACAAGATAGTGGTATTGCAGAAGACATTATCAGACATTAGAAATATAAGATAGTGACTTCCTTCCTTCCTCTGTGTCTCACTTTCTCAGCTACAACCACCCCATCCTTTGTATCCTGTCATTTTCCCCCCAACATTCTCTGTCCCCCAACCCACACACCTCCTATTATACCTGTTTGGCTTCTGTCTATCCTTGTTGCCAGGGCAGCCGGGGGGGGGGGGGGGAGGGCAAAATTCCCTGGGCCCAGTCTCCAAGATGGGGCCTGGGCCTGGCGCCTGCAAGCTTCTTCCTGGGACCATGGGAGTAGGCAGGCAGGAAGAGGCTTTCCAGTGCTGAGCCCGTGCCTCCCCCCCTTGGAGGCAGAGACAGAAAGGTAAGGGGTGGATAGGTGGGTAGGAGGGAGCAGCGGGAGGGTTCTGCCCCAGGCCTAGTGGTCCAGTTCTGCCCCGGGCCCAGCTGTGTCTCTCAGCGGCCCTGCTTGTTGCTCTATTTGTCCTGTGTGCTGCTGCTGCTGTGTGTGAGGACTGTTGGTTGCTGTTGGTAGAGTGAGTGCTTAGTGGGTGTGGTGCAAGTGTTTGCTCTTGCTAAAAGAGTGATTTTTTTTGTGCTGCTGCTGCTGTGTGTAAAGTTTGTGTGCTGGGTGGTGTTTGTTGGTGCTTGGTTTCACTAGGTAGGTAGGTAGGTGGAGGTGTGCACAGTAGTGTGTCTGGGGTTAGTGGGTTGCATCTGTGGTGGTGGGATATGGATTCACTGAATGCACTGGTGGATCACGCCATGGTTTGAAGGGGAGGCCCTGCAGGAGATACCCACATTCCAAAGTTTTCTGGCCCCATACCCATTTCCTGGACCTTACTGACCAGCAATGTCTCAATAGGTACACTTTGACATGGCTGCCATCTAGCACTTGTGTGACCAGCTCCAACCTCTCCTCCAGCCCAGGATCCATAGGAACAACCTCTTCCCTGTCCACCTGAGGGTCACTACCTCCCTTTCTTTTCTGGCCACTGGTAGCTTCCAGTCTGTCCTAACTGAACAAAGGCCTCACCCAGTTCCTTTATGCCTTTCATACCCACACCTCAGACTACATCACCTTCCCCCGGACTCCCCAAGTCCTGCAGAACAACATGGCTCAGTTCTGTGGCATAGCTCATTTCCCCTCAGTCATAGACATCATTGACTGCACACATGTGCATTCAGACCGCCCCCCCCCCCCCCCCCCGGGGCACGAGATGTCACCTAAAGGAATAGAAAAGCATTCCACTCTATGAATATGCAGGTTATGTGTGATGCCCATTGGCAGAATGTTGACATGTGTGCCTGATACTCAGGTTTCACCCATGACACCTACATACTACAGCATTCTGGAATCTACTGCAGGTTTGACCACTGGCTGGCTCCTAGGTAAGCACAACAGGGATCTGCCAACACCATACCCCCTCCTCCCACAAGCCATCAGCAATCCCTCCATTCAGGTGTCTCTATAACTCACAATCCCCACCCCACCTCCACAAGGTACCTAGACCAGCCAATATACACCCATGCCTCACATTCTGCTCCCCCCCCCCCCCCCCAGGGTGACAGAAGATACCTTCTACGGACCTGGCTCATGACCCCGCTAGTGCACCTCCAAACTGTGGCAGAGGAAGACTACAAAAGCAGACATCGGACCACACACAGCATCATGGAGGGCACTTTTGGCCAGCTAAAGAATAGATTATGATGTCTCGATCAGTCCGGAGGGGAGTTCTATAGCCTAGAAAAGGTTGGCAAAATCTGTATGGCCTGCTGCTTGCTTCATAACCTGGTTCAATGCAGAGGACAGGTCCTTCCAGAGGAGCCACAGCAACCACAACAGCCTGCTGCCTTGGCCACCCCCTGAAGTCAGGTCACCTAGGTGCCTGTGTCTTCAGGTGTGATCTGGGCACTGGACCCAGGATGTGAGACTGTGCAGGCCTGAGGGAGGCTGATGTCTTGCTTGCCCATCCTCTGCTGCTTTGTTGTTGGTTGCTGCTCAGCAGCACTTCTTGATGGGGGAGATGGTGGTGGATGCCTTGTGGCCTCATCTGTTTTAGGTGGAGATGCAAGTGTCTACTGTGTGCCCCTGGTGGAGGTGAGGGCTACTGTGTGGGCCTGCATTTCTTGGCAAAGGCCCTGAATCTGCTGGCTGATCACCTGAATCCCTTCCCTGAAAAGCTGCATACATGCTTGCTGGGCCTCCAAGCCCTCTTGTAGAAGCTGTAGTTGGCAAAACCCATATTATGGCTGAGGAGCTGCTTGGCCAATCGTAGCACCTGCTGTCTGTGCCAGGAGGGATTTTAAACAGGCCCACAGTGGCTCCTCATGGGCCTCTTCAGCATCTTCACCCCCATCATCAAATGTTCTTCAGCATCTTCACCCCCATCATCAAATGTCT
This sequence comes from Microcaecilia unicolor, assembly GCF_901765095.1. Lineage (NCBI taxonomy): Eukaryota > Metazoa > Chordata > Amphibia > Gymnophiona > Siphonopidae > Microcaecilia > Microcaecilia unicolor. The sequence goes on from NC_044032.1 coordinate 637,608,834, forward strand.
GGGAAGGTAAGAGAATATCCTGCACTGTGGCCTATTGTGACTCCTCCCCTGAAGGTAGCCCTGGAGGGGCACATTGGACACATTGGATCTAAGCCCTTTGCCCCTACTGCCCTCCAGTGAGGCCACAGCTGCTAAAGGTTCTGCCTCCTCCTCCTCTGCCTGCACCTGTGGCTGCTGGATGTGGTGACCACTAAGGCCTGCCTTGGCCTCGAGTCACTATCATCATCATTTATTTTTATTTTATTTTTGTTACATTTGTACCCCACGCTTCATGGCAGGCTCAATGCGGCAGGCAATGGAGGGTTAAGTGACTTGCCCAGAGTCACATGGAGCTGCCTGTGCCGGGAATCAAACTCAGTTCCCCAGGACCAAAGTCCACCACTCTAACCACTAGGCCACTCCTCCACTGTTGCTACTATTTGAGATTCTACATGGAATATTGCTATTCCACTAGCAACATTCCATGTAGAAGTCGGCCCTTGCAGATCACCAATGTGGCCGTGCAGGCTTCTGCTTCTGTGAGTCTGACGTCCTGCACGTACGTGCAGGACGTCAGACTCACAGAAACAGAAGCCTGCACAGCCTTCTACATGGAATGTTGCTAGTGGAATAGCAACATTCCATGTAGAATCTCCAATAGTAGCAACATTCCATGTAGAATCTCCAATAGTATCTATTTTATTTTTGTTACATTTGTACCCTGCGTTTTCCCACTCATGGCAGGCTCAATGCGGCTTACATGGGGCAATGGAGGGTTAAGTGACTTGCCCAGAGTCATAAGGAGCTGCCTGTGCCGGGAATCAAACTCAGTTCCTCAGGACCAAAGTCCACCACCCTAACCACTAGGCCACTCCTCCGCTCATCTGCATAGGGAAAGAGGAAGAAGTGTGTTTGTTGCACTATCTAACCTGCTACTTTGTTGCAGCATTCCTGTGCATATCCCTTGTATGCGACTCCAACCTGTCTGACCTCCTTTAGTGAAGATAAACACAGGTTTATACAAATGTTAACAGTGTCCACCACTGTTACATATAAACTGCTTTATAAATAACTAAAAGAAGGAGAGTCAGACTCAGACGGCTGTTATTAATATGAGAAGGAAGCATTTTATTAAAACTTACCAATTAAGGGTACACAGGCATATGAATATTTCAGATTAGGCAGTCCATCAAATCAGAATACTACTACTACTACTACTATTTAGCATTTCTATAGCGCTACAAGGCATACGCAGCGCTGCACAAACATAGAAGAAAGACAGTCCCTGCTCAAAGAGCTTACAATCTAATAGACAAAAAATAAATAAAGTAAGCAAATCAAATCAATTAATGTGAACGGGAAGGAAGAGAGGAGGGTAGGTGGAGGCGAGTGGTTACAAGTGGTTACGAGTCAAAAGCAATGTTAAAGAGGTGGGCTTTCAGTCTAGATTTAAAGGTGGCCAAGGATGGGGCAAGACGTAGGGGCTCAGGAAGTTTATTCCAGGCGTAGGGTGCAGCGAGACAGAAGGCGCAAAGTCTGGAGTTGGCAGTAGTGGAGAAGGGAACAGATAAGAAGGATTTATCCATGGAGCGGAGTGCACGGGAAGGGGTGTAGGGAAGGACGAGTGTGGAGAGATACTGGGGAGCAGCAGAGTGAGTACATTTATAGGTTAGTAGAAGAAGTTTGAACAGGATGCGAAAATGGATAGAGAGCCAGTGAAGGGTCTTGAGGAGAGGGGTAGTATGAGTAAAGCGACCCTGGCGGAAGATGAGACGGGCAGCAGAGTTTTGAACTGACTGGCTGAATGAATCAATCAAGACAGTCCACAAGCTTTTTCTCATATGAAAGCAGTATACTGGATGCAAAATGCGATTCCACAGTATTACTTCTCTGACCTTCAATGATTTAGGCTGTCAGTTATATACTCTTAAAATCACACGCATTTGCGTCATACATATCTCTGTTCTCTTTCTTCAGTATAACATTTACTTTGTTTCAGCATTAGTGAATTTCCATAGAATCAGCAATTAGTTACCGAAACTTGCTTAATCTTATATTTACAGTAATTTCACCTATCATCTGAGTCATCAGGGTCATTCTCATTTGCAACATAAAATGTCCTTGTAACCACAGGTTCTGTTTATTCCTTACCACCTGTTGGACTACCTCAAAATTCCCCTAAAATAGTCTATAAACCATTATCTACTACTACTTATCATTTCTATAGCGCTACTAGACGTACGCAGCGCTGTACACTTGAACATGAAGAGACAGTCGCTGCTCGACAGAGCTTACAATCTAATTAGGACAGACAAACAGGACAAACAAGAGATAAGGGACTATTAAAGTGAAGATGATAAAATAAGGGTTCTGAACAAGTGACTAAGAGTTTAGGAGTTAAAAGCAGCATCAAAAAGGTGGACTTTTAGCTTAGATTTGAAGACGGCCAGAGATGGAGCTTGAGGTACCGGCTCAGAAAGTCTATTCCAGGCATATGGTGCAGCAAGATAAAAGGAACGGAGTCAGAGGTGGAGGAGAAGGGTGCAGATAAGAGAGGTTTACCCAGTGAACGAAGTTCCCGGGGAGGAATGTAGGGAGAGATGAGAGTGGAGAGGTACTGAGGAGCTGCAGAGTGAATGCACTTATAGGTCAATAAGAGGAGTTTGAACTGTATGCAATCATATTTCAGTTCCTTAGCAAACTTCTAGCAATCCACATTCACTTCCCTGTTAGCTCATGTTGCAAGGGCCTAGTGACCATCTGTCATATAAGCATTTCAGTGAATGTACAATTGCAAGCATTTTACTGGTTGTACTTTTAGCCTTTTGAGGCCTAGCTTAACACACAATCATACAGGCTATTATTCAGCCTGTGCTATGATCATGTCCAGCATGTCCTACATGTTCCATATTATTATCTCGCCTGGACTACTGCAAGTTACTCCTCACCAGCCTCCCACTTAGCCATCTATCCCCCCCTTCAGTCTGTTCAGAACTCTGCTGCACGTCTCATATTCCGCCAGAACCGATATACTCATATCACCCCTCTCCTCAGGTCACTTCACTAGCTTCCGATCAGATACCGCATTCAATTCAAGCTTCTCCTTCTTACCTACAAATGCACTCAGTCTGCTGCCCCTCACTATCTTTCTACCCTCATCACCCCTTACGTTCCCGCCCGTAACCTCCGTTCACAGGATAAATCCCTCCTCTCAGTACCCTTCTCCACCACCGCCAACTCCAGGCTCCGCTCATTCTGCCTCGCCTCACCCTATGCTTGGAACAACCTTCCTGAACCCTTACGCCAAGCCCCCTCCCTGCCTGTCTTCAAGTCTTTGCTTAAAGCCCACCTCTTCAATGCTTCGTTCGGCACCTAACCCTTACCGTTCAGTGAATCCAGACTGCCCCAATTTGACTGCCCCTATCGGACCGACCGTTCACTTGTCTATTAGATTGTAAGCTCTTTGAGCAGGGACTGTCTCTCTTTGTTAAATTGTACAGCGCTGCGTAACCCTAGTAGCGCTCTAGAAATGTTAAGTAGTAGTAGTAGTAGCAATGCAGCCGCGCAGGCTTCTGTTTCTGTGAGTCTGACGTCCTGCACGTATGTGCAGGACGTCAGACTCACAGAAACAGAAGCCTGCGCGGCCACGTTGCTGATCTGCAAGGGCAAGCATCTAGATGGAATGTTGCTATTGGAGGAGTAGCCTAGTGGTTAGTGCAGTGGAACATGGGATGTTGTTACTATTTGAGATTCTGGAATGTTACTATTACTTGAGATTCTACATGGAATGTTTCTACTATTGGAGATTCTGTTGCTACTATTTGAGATTCTACATGGAATGTTGCTATTCCACTAGCAACATTCCATTTTTAGATTGTGAGCTCTTTGAGCAGGGACTGTCTCTCTTTGTTAAATTGTACAGTGCTGCGTAACCCTAGTAGCGCTCTAGAAATGTTAAGTAGTAGTAGTAGTAGTATTAACACCCTCCATGTGAACGTCCAGCCCACAGATGGTGAGAAATGGCATTTGCCATGCAACCAAATGGTGTGTGCCACTAGATGCAACAAAGCTGGAGCCAAGGGGTCTGGTGCACTGTGTACCTCAGAAACCAATGTGCCAGATAGCCAGACAGGCAGGTGGGTAGACTCAAATCAAATAAATTCAATTCTTGTATACCGCTAATATCCACTTTCCAGGGTTCAGTGCAGTTTACAGTTAGCTGAGGCAAAACTGATAATGTTAGTGTGAGTTATGAGAACAATTAGAGACCATCGGTGTAATGCATGAGACCAAAGCATTATAGGTAAGGATAATGGATGATACTAGAAGATAAAAGTCAATGGATTGTTATGAAGCAGTCTTTAGGAAGAGAAAGGTTTTTACTCTCTTCCACACGCTAAGGTAGCTGTTCTCTGTTCTTATGGCAATAGGTACAGAGTTTCATATTTTAACTCCAAGTACAGGGAATAGAGAGCTGAAAATCTTCTGATTTCGAATTGTCTTTCGAAATGGTGATGCTAGCATCAATTGTTCTTTCGGTCTGTTAGACTGGACCAAACGTAGCGAAGCAGTCTTAGTAATTCAAAGGTGAAAGATTTGAAAAACTAAACAAGCAAGCAGCTTTCAACCTGAGTCTTTCTGCTTTGGAAAGCCAGTGCAATTTGTTAAGATGTGTTGAAACACTAGTATATTTATTCAATCTGTATATTAATCCAGCTGCTGTACTCTCTATGACTTGCAGTTTTATTGACAATGAAGGACTGTGGAAGAGTTGTGGAAGGCACATCGACAGGAACCCAGAGATGTGGAGAGCACATATTCGCACTGTTTGGTAATGAGACAAGGTGGGGGGGGGGGGGGGGGAGAATGCACTAAAATATGACAGCTACAAGGCCCCTTCTACCACTTAGCTGAGTGAACCCCAACCTGCCCACTAACCACTACTCCCTACTGACAGTGGCGTAGGAAGGGGGGCGGTCCGCCCCGGGTGCACACCGCTGGGGGGGTGTCGGCTCCGCTGGTTCCCTGCTCCCTCTGCCCCAGAACAGGTTACTTCATGCTCCGGAGCAGAGAGAGCAGGGAACCAGCGTGACGTGCATTCGGGGCGGATCGGCGTTCCCGCCCACCCCCGCTTTCGTATAGCAGTAAGAATGCGCTCCTGTAGGAATGGCCACCGGATCCGGCCTGCAACACTAAAGGACTTTGCCTTCTTTATACTACATTCCAGACCTGAACTTTTACAGAACTTTTACATTCTCTTGTACTGTGCCTTAACTACAAACTGTCAGCTCCTGCTTGCAAGATACCAAAGTTGCTGGAATAACTGTTTGAGACAGGATGCAGGTGCAGTAGGTAACAGCTTGCAACATTTAGTTGCCAAGGCTTGCACACAGGACCAGCTTGCACGTAGACGCTACATGAATAGAAGATAGTCTGGGAGTGTCGCCACCCCCACCCTGCATCTCTGAGCCTTAAGCTCCATTGAGCCTTATCAACTCTGTGAAAGAAGCATTGTGTGATTATGTGTGTGTGTGTTAAAACAGGGCGATAAGTTTCATTTTCTTTGCTAGTATCATTTCAGTATTATGACGTGTGTATGTACTGTAAGAACTACAAGAACTACAAATGTTTACTGCACATGCCAACTGTGATGTATAAGGGGCCTAATGCGTAGGCCCATAGGGGAGGTATAAATGTGAGTGTCAGCTGATTTCTGACACACAGTATCCTGAGACTGAACTCAGTGCTGTATATTGCTAGCAATAAAAGCTGTCTTGCCTTTGGAACCTGTTGCCTCTTGTCTCCTGATTTACTAGCTGAGAATCCTGTTACACTCCGGGGGGGGGGGGGGGGGGCGCGCTGAGGGGGGGGGGGGTGCGCTGTGCTGCACTGAGGGTGGTGGTGCGCAGCGGTGACCCGCCCTGGGTGTCAGCCGCCCTCGTTACGGCGCTGCCTATTGAATTGTTGTGTAATGGCTCCTGATAACCAGCCTTCCAGCATGACTTCTGGTGTGCATTCTCACCCCCTCTCCCACCTACCTATGAGCTGGGCTTACACAGTGGTGTTAGTGATGCACCCACCCCCCCCCCCCCCCATCCATGAGCATCATGTGAGCAAAAAAGCACAAGGAGCCTTCAAGAGTGGAGGCGTCAAACCAGTGCTTTATTAAACAGACCCGACCCAGTCTGAGTTTCGGTGAAACTGCCTGCATCAAGGGTCTTGTACAGAAACAATTTTCAATAAAAGTTCCAATCAGTGAAAAGATACAAGCTTGTTTATACTAAAAAGGTTGCCTATAAATGGCGCAGTGCAAACAACCGCATACTGGAAGCGCTGCTACACAGTCTAATCTTCTTTCAAACAATGTTGTTTGCCACAGCAGCAGCTCCTGTTGGGACTGCACTCAGATTACCCTTTTTCCTATCAATTACTTCCCTCCCTTTCGCCAGATCTGTTTCCTTCTATGCCTTGTATAAATGGTTATGTTCATTACTATCAAAAATTGTTGTTATTTTCCTAACATTTTGTGGTTTTACTACTACTACTTAACATTTCTAGAGCGCTACTAGGGTTACGCAGCGCTGTACAGTTTAACAAAGAAGGACAGTCCCTGTTCGAAGGAGCTTACAATCTAAAGGACGAAATGTCAAGTTGGGGCAGCCTAGATTTCTTGAATAGAGGTAGAGTGGTTAGGTGCCGAAGGCAACATTGAAGAGGTGGGCTTTGAGCAAGGATTTGAAGATGGGCAGGGAGGGGACCTGGCGAATGGGCTCAGGGACTTTATTCCAAGCATGGGGTGAGGCGAGGCAGAAAGGGCGGAGCCTGGAGTTGGCGGTGGTGGAGAAGGGTACTGAAAGGAGGGATTTGTCTTGAGAGCGGAGGTTATGGGTAGGAACCATAGGTGCCTGGTATAAGAGGCTTGGATAGGCTAAGCCTCCCCTGCTGTGCTCTGAGAGGTTTAAATTGTTGATTTACCTCCATCCTCACAGCAGGAGCTGCAGTGAAAGCCCTCTAGCCTTGTGTAACCAATTGTAGAAATTGGTTTATGGTTTGTTTACCTTACTGCTGGGAGAGCAGGGGGAGGGGGGGAGTTGGCTGGGTTGCCAGGGAGATATTTAACAAGGATGACTTCCTGACCTGCACTGAGAACAGATAGCAGCAGAATCGGACAACCAGACAACAAAGGTAGAAAAGATCATTTTATTTTCATTATAGTGTTTGGAATATGTCCACTTTGAGAATCAGGTGCTCAACATTAAAAGTTTATATTTATTTACTTATTTATGGCATTTTGTTGACGGTCTGCATTTTCCGTATGGGTGGTATATTGGTGTATTAGGTTCCGCCCAGTGTAATATTTATGGTGCAGTAAGGTTCTGAGTGTGTTTTTTGCACAAAGTTGTGCAGAGTGTTTTGCAGTTGAGCGATTGTGCTTAGAATATGCTTTGAGCAACCACTTTATCCTTTGACATATGATACATATCTAATATCTAAATTTAATAAAAGGTATTAATTGTGACTTTTATTTTTATTTATTTATTTTTTTCTGTGTGTTATCAGACAATTATGGATTTAAGCTCCACCCCTGGCCCCACCCCTAACCCCGCCCCTTTAGCCTCCCCAAACAGTTGGGCCACCGACCGCCTATGGTAGGAACGTAGGGGGAGATGAGGGTAGAGAGGTAGGGTTTAGACCTTATTGTTAACTGCTTTGGCCTTCTTATTTAGTAACGGCGATATATCAAGTGGGAAAATAAACATAAATATAAAACGGGCACTTTTTGGCTCCTCCCTTTCATTTATACCTCTGCTTTCCCACATACCAAAACTCTGTTTCTTTACTTTCTAACAACTCTGGACTGTTCGCCTCTTATTTTGGTCATGGCAACTTTCATGCACTTGTTCTCTCGCTTTTTATTTCTCATCGAATCTAGATTAGACACCGCTCTGCTCTGGCATGACAGCTAGAGTGGTATAGCAAGTTTTAATAAACCATAAACCATCTCCTAGGTTGGGTGCTGGCTGCAACACATATGGGAGTTGTGAGCCCACTCTAAGAAGGGTTGCTGCATCCTCAGCCCTTGATTTGGGACAGAGATGCTATAGGGGTGCTCTGATTGTGGTACTTACGTAGGATCTGGAGGTGCTCCCGCATGCAGTGCCGTAGCGAGAGCTAATGGCACCCAGGGCGGGTCACCGCTGCGCACCCCCCCTCCCCCGGGTGCAGCACGGCACAACCCCCCCGGACCGCATTCTTACCTGCGGGAGGGCCGATCCGCCCTGAGTGCACGTCACTCGGAGCTGCGTCGGCCCCGCTGGTTCCCTGCTCTCTCTGCCCTGGAACAGGAAGTAACCTGTTCCGGGGCAGAGAGAGCAGGGAACCAGCAGGGCCGGCACCCCCCGAGCATGTGCACCCGGGGCGGACCGCCCCCCCCTTCCTACGCCACTGCCCACATGTGCCAGATAAAGAGGGGGGTTCTCCCTACGGATGCACCAGTACCAGTGACGGAGCAGCAACTCCAGATCCCAGTATATATTGAACCGCCTGCAAAACACAGGTTGGTAGAGACGGGGTTCATAAGACGGGACTTCTTGCCTTCACATATACAGTGGGGGAAATAAGTATTTGATCCCTTGCTGATTTTGTAAGTTTGCCCACTGACAAAGACATGAGCAGCCCATAATTGAAGGGTAGGTTATTGGTAACAGTGAGAGATAGCACATCACAAATTAAATCCGGAAAATCACATTGTGGAAAGTATATGAATTTATTTGCATTCTGCAGAGGGAAATAAGTATTTAATCCCTCTGGCAAACAAGACCTAATACTTGGTGGCAAAACCCTTGTTGGCAAGCACAGCGGTCAGACGTCTTCTGTAGTTGATGATGAGGTTTGCACACATGTCAGGAGGAATTTTGGTCCACTCCTCTTTGCAGATCATCTCTAAATCATTAAGAGTTCTGGGCTGTCGCTTGGCAACTCGCATCTTCAGCTCCCTCCATAAGTTTTCAATGGGATTAAGGTCTGGTGACTGGCTAGGCCACTCCATGACCCTAATGTGCTTCTTCCTGAGCCACTCCTTTGTTGCCTTGGCTGTATGTTTTGGGTCATTGTCGTGCTGGAAGACCCAGCCACGACCCATTTTTAAGGCCCTGGCGGAGGGAAGGAGGTTGTCACTCAGAATTGTACGGTACATGGCCCCATCCATTCTCCCATTGATGTGGTGAAGTAGTCCTGTGCCCTTAGCAGAGAAACACCCCCAAAACATAACATTTCCACCTCCATGCTTGACAGTGGGGATGGTGTTCTTTGGGTCATAGGCAGCATTTCTCTTCCTCCAAACACGGCGAGTTGAGTTCATGCCAAAGAGCTCAATTTTTGTCTCATCTGACCACAGCACCTTCTCCCAATCACTCTCGGCATCATCCAGGTGTTCACTGGCAAACTTCAGACGGGCCGTCACATGTGCCTTCCGGAGCAGGGGGACCTTGCGGGCACTGCAGGATTGCAATCCGTTATGTCGTAATGTGTTACCAATGGTTTTCGTGGTGACAGTGGTCCCAGCTGCCTTGAGATCATTGACAAGTTCCCCCCTTGTAGTTGTAGGCTGATTTCTAACCTTCCTCATGATCAAGGATACCCCACGAGGTGAGATTTTGCGTGGAGCCCCAGATCTTTGTCGATTGACAGTCATTTTGTACTTCTTCCATTTTCTTACTATGGCACCAACAGTTGTCTCCTTCTCGCCCAGCGTCTTACTGATGGTTTTGTAGCCCATTCCAGCCTTGTGCAGGTGTATGATCTTGTCCCTGACATCCTTAGACAGCTCCTTGCTCTTGGCCATTTTGTAGAGGTTAGAGTCTGACTGATTCACTGAGTCTGTGGACAGGTGTCTTTCATACAGGTGACCATTGCCGACAGCTGTCTGTCATGCAGGTAACGAGTTGATTTGGAGCATCTACCTGGTCTGTAGGGGCCAGATCTCTTACTGGTTGGTGGGGGATCAAATACTTATTTCCCTCTGCAGAATGCAAATAAATTCATATACTTTCCACAATGTGATTTTCCGGATTTAATTTGTGATGTGCTATCTCTCACTGTTACCAATAACCTACCCTTCAATTATGGGCTGCTCATGTCTTTGTCAGTGGGCAAACTTACAAAATCAGCAAGGGATCAAATACTTATTTCCCCCACTGTATTATGATTTTTTACGGCAAGTTGTGCAATTCTCCTTACGTAGGCTGCGACAGATGGCAACAGGCAGAGGGGGGTGCTACTGGGGGGGGGTTGTTACATAGGCATAGGTGATATATAAACTGAGGTGACCATGGGGACAGAGAGTGGCATGGTGACCTTTCTGTGCAACCTGTGCAGTATTGCAGGGATATGGGGATGGGCAGTATGGTAAAGCTGGTGTTCCTGTGGGCATCCACATGTACTTTAGGGAGCTGCTGCCAATGTTCCCATCACTATGTAGGCGGAGCCAGGATAAGGGATGCAGATTTGTGCATCCCCTCATTATAGCTCTGCAAGATTGATGGAGGGGGGTGGTCCCCATACTTTCTGGGCATTGGATGTGGTATACATACTAGTTTCAATAATGAGTGTTGTGATTTCTGTTTCTTCATTCTGTATTTATCGATGGGCACATGTACTAACATGATTACTCTTGGACTGAAATATACTACAAGGAACTGGATTGCTGAGGGGACAATTACATGTCCTGCAACAAGAAAGAGACCCTTCCTACGTCTGGTGTTTGTACATGTGGTGCTGCGGTCTGTGGGGTGGGAGTTTGAGGGAGCAGTGCTGGACACTTACCTTGCCAGGGTGGCTCTAATCATTCTCCACGTTGTCAGGGAGACATCTATAGGGGGCAGGCAGTGATGATGCTTAAATAGCTGCCTCCCGTATAGGAGGTAGAAAGAAAAAAAGTGAGGAAAATGGATGAGGATACCAAAAATTGTGTTTATTCGCATAAAAAATCAAAATTAAAAAAATAACAATGGTTATATGAAGTATAAAACAGACCCGACACGGCCGTGTTTCGGCCCTAAGGCCTGCTTCAGGGGTCTTTACAACCTCAGAAAATGTATATCAAGGTATGTACTCCAAGGCAATTATCTGAGCGAAAATCTCTAAGATCTGTGTACTCCTCTCTTCTAGAAAAACATATATATAAAATGTGCTGAAAAGCACAAAAAGCGTATGATGCTTCTCTCCAAAGAATTCAGAATTGTAGACATCTCTTTGGAGAGAAGCATCATACGCTTTTTGTGCTTTTCAGCACATTTTATATATATGTTTTTCTAGAAGAGAGGAGTACACAGATCTTAGAGATTTTCGCTCAGATAATTGCCTTGGAGTACATACCTTGATATACATTTTCTGAGGTTGTAAAGACCTCTGAAGCAGGCCTTAGGGCCGAAACACGGCCGTGTCGGGTCCGTTTTATACTTCATATAACCATTGTTATTTTTTTAATTTTGATTTTTTATGCGAATAAACACAATTTTTGGTATCCTCATCCATTTTCCTCACTTTTTTTCTTTCTATCTCACGGTTTCGTGAGGGTTTTTACCTCCTTTTTGTTTTTTGCTTTCCCATATAGGAGGATCAGGAGTTGAGTGTCCTCATGTAATAAATTCAGCTCTCTTCTCAGTGACATGATTTCTGACTGAGGAACATTCCTCCACATATGATGTCCTGCGGTGCCTGCACACATTTTTTTGACACAAGGCCATATAGTGACAAATATATAGCGTATTTTTGAATAGTGCGGACATTTTTACTGCTGCTTGGGGACATATTTATTTATTTATTTATTTGGATTTTGCTCACACATTTTTCAGTAGTAGCTCAAGATGTTACATTCAGGTACACTGGGTATTTCCTGTGCCCCTGTTGGGCTCACAATCTAAATTTTACTAAAGCTTAGCTTGAGTTAGCTGCATTAGGGCCCATTTTATTCCTATGGGCCTTGCTGCAGTGGGATTTGAACTGGCCACCTCTGGATGGCTATTTTTAAACCTCTGGAAACATTTATCTTTTTTTAAACTATAACCCTTGAATTTTTGGAAGTTTTCAGCAAAACATCCAAAGTCAGATTTAGATGTCATATCAAAAAAATGTCCCTTCATGTCTTGATAAAAAAAAATAAAAAAATAAAAAAAACAGTGGCATTCCTAGGGGGGCTGACACCCGGGGCAGATCGCCGATGCGCCCCGCCCCCTGGGTGCAGCGCCCCCCGGATGCAGCACGACCCCCCCCGGTGAAAGGACACCCCCCCCCCCGCGAAAGAACCCCCTGCCCGGGTGCACGCTGCTAGGGGGGGGGGGTGCCGCGCGTGCCTGTCCATCGTTTGTTCCATGCTCCCTCTGCCCCGGAACAGGAACCTGTTCCGGGGCAGAGGGAGCATGGAATGAACGACAGACAGGCGTGCGTGGCACCCCCCCAGCGGCGTGCACCCAGGGCGGACCGCCCCCCCCCCCCCCCCCACTAGGAACGCCCCTGCAAAAAACAAAACCTTAAATGGTATCTAATGAGATTAGAAAACAATTATGTGGCAATTGTATCTGTTACTTTAAAGTTGTTAAAATCTTCTACATAGCTGTCCCCACATTTTGGCAGCTATAGGCTTTAGTCATGTGGATGAGCATCAAGGAACTGACAGTCCCTTGATATCTTCATGCTGTTATGCTCATTAGCAAACATAAATCATACTGAATTAAGACTGCTTGTTTCCTAACCTTGCTTGTGATTCAGGGACGTGTTTTCATGAAGAAGTGATCTTCTGGACCGGACGTATTAGTGGTCTGTCACTGTACATAACTACAGCTCAGGCTCTGCTAATGCATAAAGCCTGACAGCTTTTCAAGCTACAGAGTTAGAGAAGGCCCTCTGTACGGTGTACATCAGGGAATTGCAGCTCTTCATCCATCCAAATACACATGTAGAGAGGTCCCTACCAGATGGCCAATCTTTTATACACTGCTGGTTGATGACTATTGCTGATTACCTAAAAGAGCTGGAAAAGAATACATAATTTAAAAAAGTACATTAGGAGATTTTCAAACCAGAAAACTTTTCCGTCTTTGCTAAAAAAAAAAAAATTGTAAATTGCAATATTTCCTAAAAGCATGCTTTGTCCAACACTTTCCAATTCAAAACTTTGTTCCTCTGGTCAGTCGCTCTTCTCTAAGCCATTATTCTCCATTTTTAACATAGTAACATAGTAAATGATGGCAGATAAACACCTGAACGGTCCATCCGTTCTGTCCAACAGTCACGCTCATCAAGTCATGATTATACCAGCAATGAATGTGATGTAAAATACTTGATCATTGACTCTCTTTGGCATTTCTGGGATATAGGCCGTAGAACAGCTGATGTTTTCTATTTATTGAAAACTAGTAAAAAAAACCAGTTTCTGATGCAAATGAAACGGGGGGCTAGCAAGGTTTTCTTCAGAGTGTGCATGTGAGAGTGTGTGTGTCCCTGCCCTCTGCCCTCTCTCCCTTCCCCTGTGCTGTCCGTCCCCTCCCCCTCCCCCCTCCGAGTCCAGTCCTTCAGTGTTAAGTTTCTTGCTGTGCTGTGTTTGTGTTACAGAGAGAGTGAGGGCGTCTCTCTCCCCTCCCCCCTCTGAGTCCTTCACTGTTACAGAGAGAGGGATTTCCTGCTGTGCTGTTTTCCTTCACTCATGGGGAAACCGGATATCTCTGGCACTTCACACTTCCGGTTGGAGGCTTCATTAGAACGTTGGTGGTGCCTTTTATATATAGAGATTGGAGAAAAGCCCTCAGAAAGCAAAGGCGAAATGTTTTTGGTTTTAAACACTGTCACAGTGAATTTATGTGTACAGCATTTGATTTCGATCACTGGTCTTAAAAACTCCAAAAACTTTTATAGTAAAAAACATTTTTTTGTGATGCTTTTAAATTGTGATTAAAGTGCTAACTTGCAATTAAAAAGTGCAAAAAACTTCTCTCAAAACTGAAATTCTCTTTTAGTTGAATCACACTTTTAACTGGTAATGATAGAGGAAACGCTTAGCTTATCATCTTATCCAGCGCCATTTTGAGACATTATCTCTACAACTGAAAAGATTTTGCACTGCTATTCAGCACCAGTTCCTGAAGAAGGCTTTTTGATGGGTGAAACGGTGGCCCCGTTGAACTTGAGTCTGTGCTGGAATCCAAACACCCCTCTAAAATTCAAGCCCCCTCCCCCACCTCAGACCTACCTCCCTGGTGGTCTAGCATGGTCCGTTGGAACGGGAGTGATGCTGATTCATTCCTGCCTATTACAGTATCTGCTTCCAATATGGAAGCCAGAACTTTTTCCATAGTCTTGCGGAAACAGTGGCGTACCAAGGGGGGGCGGTGGGGGCGGTCCGCCCCGGGTGCACGCCGCTGGGGGTGGGTGCCGCGGCGCACGCCTGCTGCGAGAGTTCCCTAACTTCTCTCGTTCACTGCAGCTTCCTCTTCCCCGAGGGTTACTTCCTATTCCGGGGCAGAGGGAGCTGCAGCAAACGAGCAAAGTTAGTAAACTCGCAGCAGGCGCGTGCTGTGGCACCCCCCCAGCGGAATGCACCCGGGGGCTCTTTCGCGGGATGGTGTCTTTCGCCGGGGGGGGGGGGGCGCTGCACCCGGGGGGTGGGGTGCCGCCCCAGGTGTCTGCCCCCTAGGAACGCCACTGTGCGGAACCATTAGTATTATGAGACTTTGGGGAAAGGACATAGCCACCATATTTGATATAGCCACAGCCATGGGCAGAAGCAGATCAGTATTTCTCCTGACCCAATGGATTTCACTAGACCACCAGGGAGATAGTCCTGATGCATGGAGAGTTTGCATTGTGAGTGGGGCACATGGGACCTTGGATGGCGAAGGGGGGGGGGAGGGTGTCTGACATTTGCAAATGACAGTCATTTGAAAACAAACCCTGTCAATGACAGGAAAGAACAGAAGAAATGTTGTTGACATTTCTTCTGTCATTACAAGTTGACTACCAATCCCTATTTGACATTTATTTGAAATTTAATATCAAATCTGTGAATAAACAATAACGAATTGGCATTCCCTATGATGCATCACATGAATGTACATTCCTACTGACAGCTGCGGGTGCCCTGGTGTTTATTTACAGGCTGAACAGAACTATCACCATTCAGTACTGAGTTTTAGGTTAGGGATAGGAAGTGGAGTTGCTCAATTGATACTTTATTTTGGGGGGCAGGAGGAAGGTAGGATACAATGCTGCTTTCCCATATGGCTTTACACTGGGGAGCAGAAAGGGAAAATCCAGCTCTGCGTGTCAGCTGTATTTTATATCTTGAGAGTGAAGGGGAGGTTGGACAAAGTTGGTTATAGGGGAATCGTAAATATATGTTACGCAAAGGAGGGAATTCAAAATGGTGATATAGCGAGATGCCAGTGCGCTCTGCTCCCACAGTGTTCATGTTTCCTGGAAAGTTTTCTTGCTGTTCTTAACTTTGTGATGCCAAAAAGGAAGGGGAAGATTGATGTAGCTGCCTGACAGCCACTGACCCTCGCTACTTAGCAAGCAGAGATTTGACCTTCCAGGGTGTTTCAGCTGACCTTAGCATGAGGGAAAGCTTGGGTCTCGGGAGTGAAGTCTCATTCAGCCCAGCAGGACCGGTTTCTCCCCAACCACTGTGAGACTCGGTGACTCTGGGATTTCCCCCACTGATGGAACGAGTGTCTAGTAAAGGACCCGAGGCTAAACTGCAGTTACCAGATTCCTCATGACTGGAATCAGCAGAGAAGGGTCTGGCTCACAGATATGACATCAGTGAGTCGCAAGAGAGTGAATTAGGAGGGAATCTGCCTCCTTTGCCATCTATTCCTCCCTTAGAAAAAACAGCTGAGGTGATTTTGGAGGCCATTTGTACTGCCTTGGAGTCCCTATACAGGATATGTACTGGGACATCTTCTTTATTTAACCAATATTCACAAAGAGTCAGTAAATGTTAAGAAGCATTGAACATTCATTCAGAGAAGATAGTTGCTTTGGAATATCAGGCGCAACAGTTCCAAGCCTTACAATCTAATGTGGCTCAGGATAAGCTGTTGGTTCACCACAGGCTGGACAACTTTGCTAATTATGTGAGACATTTACATTTGTGTGTTTTGAATTTCTCTAAACTTATGATTACATCCCCTATGGACATGTTTTACAGATTTTTAAAAGAGAAACTTAATTATTCTGACTCTGGTTTTCCTCCTCTATATAAGATTTATTATCTTCCAGTCCTAGACAACATTCAAGCTCTCCAAATGCTGTTGTGCTTATGGATGTTTCCTCTGATAGCTTAAATATAACTGAAATTTTGGAAAGCACAACCTGAAGAAGTGGTGTAAAGGTCTACATTATTGGTGACTTTTGCTTTTCAACAGGATAAAGAGTCTTTACTTAGCCTCGTTTCAGGCTTTCAGACACCACTTTTGAAAAAAGGTTTGGATAGTTTCCTAAAAGAAAAGTCCATAAACCATTATTAAGATGTAGTTGGGAAAATCCACTGCTTGTTTCTAGGATAAGCAACATAAAATCTGTTTAACTGTTCTGGGATCTTGCCAGGTACTTGTGACCAGAATTGACAACTGTTGGAAACAGGATTCTGAGGTTCATAGACCCTTCTAAGGGAAATTGTCTTAGCATATAAACCCTTTGTAGTATCTATGAGAGCAAGGTTTCAATTGAAATTTCCTTGTAAATTGTAACCAGGCGCCTCTCTTGTGCAGCCAAGGATAGAACAATCTCCTCCAGCCACAGGCTCCCGGCACAATGAAGAAACAGATGTCCACCAGTAACTTCAATCTTAAGAACTTTTATTCCATGCAGGTTTCTAGTACACAGTTCCAATAGCAGCATAGCTCATACCAGGATTCAATACAGGCTTACAGGCTCCAGTCTGGGCTCTTTTATCCAGTGCACAATAAACAGTAATTCAGTTCCCAAGACAAACAGTTCTTTCAGTTCAGTCACCAAGCAGCATTTTCTACCTTCTATCCTCTTTACCTTCAGGAGAGTTCAATATTTTAGGGACTCCTCCTACCCAAGGGTTTTCCCCTGCATCAGCTTCCCAGTGAATTCAATACTTTTGGGACTTCCTCTCACCCAAGGAATCTCAGCCTGCTTCAGTACTTTAGGGACCTCCCTGCCCAAGGAGTTTCAGCCTGTAACTACCAGTACTTTAGGGACCTCCTTGCTCAAGGATTTTCAGCCTGCAACTGCCAGTACTTTAGGGACCTCCTTGCCCAAGGATTTTCAGCCTGCAACTGCCAGTACTTTAGGGACCTCCTTGCCCAAGGATTTTCAGTCTGCAACTGCTTCTCTCCCCTGAACTGATCTCCACTCTGCTGGGACTCCTTCCCACCTGCCTAATCAATCCCTGGCTTCAGCTACCACCACCAATCATTCTCCTTCCATTAGCTTCCCCACACCCATACCAGCTGAGTTGAGCATTAAACTAATGAGACCAATGATGAGCTCCTGCACACAGGGTTTCCTAGCTCTCTTTTCCCCTAGTGGCAGCCAACCTACACCTCCTGTTAGCCTACCCCCATGTCCTCCCTGATTGCAGCTGGGAGTCCAGTCCGGGTTCTTCATCTCACCCTCTGGCTCATTGCCTGCAATGCCTTCTGGAACTTGTATTTCAGACTGAAACTGCCTTAACCCAACTATCCTGGATGTGACTTTATCACAAAATGTTAAATTTTCTTGGATCGTCGTACTTATGTGTTTTATGAATCTTTCCAATTACAATTTTTCTTAGAGGGATTTTACTGTCAACTCCTTTGGTTTCTTAAAGCCACTTGAAGAATTGCTTTGCAGATTGATATTCTGCAATTTCTTTGTTAGTTGTTCCTATCTAGACCGACTTCCTCTGGTAATTTGGGTTGGATCTCCTCCTTTTATGTAGTCTAATCTAGTCTGATTATAATTTAAAATACATAAGAACATAAGTGTTGCCATAATGGGACAGACTGAAGGTCCATCAAGCCCAGTATCCTGTTTCCAACAATGGCCAATCCAGGTCACAAGTACCTGGCAAAATGTCAGAACAGTAAAACAGATTTATACTGTTTATCTTAGGACTAAACAGTGGATTTTCACAATTAATTGATGGTATCATAATGATTTCAGTTAATTGGAAATAACTGGGATTTCCACACACTTCTGCCTACATGTTATAGTATAACCCTGAACACCTACTGTATATATAATACTGTTCCTACATTTCCTTGTTTTTACTGTATCCTTTACCATGTAAGATGCTTTCTTTTACTATGTAAACCACACTGGACCTGCTGTATGTGGGAAACAGCAGGGTACAAATGTAATAAATAAATAGCACGCAATTCAGAAGGAGGTGTGGCTACAGGAGGAGCAGGGACATTCTAAAATGTGTATGGGGTTAAAGAATACCCTATTTCTATGCATAAAACCAAAAGTTGGGCACTGGAATTTTTACCAGGTTTCAGCTGGCGTAAATACAACCACCCAAATATATAAATGGCACTCAACCCGGCACTCTGCAATAATTTTCCTCCACCATTTAAAGAATGCTCTCCATAGTCATCTGTTCGATTTTATAAAGGTCATTTTATGAGAGCAGAAAATGCTGCACTAAGTTCTCTTCATTTTTTTCATCTTAAATTCACTCCCTTTCCCTCTCTCCTTACTCTTGAAGAAATGGTCCATTCTCTTGCAATGTGGCCCCTTTCCTCCCTCATAACATTTTTTTTCTATATATATATATATATATATATATATATATATATATATATATATATATATATATATATAAGTTTTACAATTATATATCAAGAAAATCTTGAAACCTGTCAAACATGATTATAAGAAAAGAAAAATAAAGTACCATCCTGATAAGGAAAGCAAAGAGAGACCTTGAAATGAAGATTGTGTTGGGGAAAAAAACTTTACTGAGGAAGATGAAGCAGAGATACAATTCAATGCTGACAAGTCAGAGAAACTGAAACACATCTCTGTAAACCTGGAAGATATAACTGGACAATTTGACAAACTAAAGAGTAGCAAATCACTTGGACCGGATGGTACTGATAACATTGAAAATGAACTTGCAAAGTTATTGTTAGTAATAGGTAATTTATCTTTAAAATCAAGCATGGTACCGAAAGATTGGGTAAGGGCAATCACAAAAGATGTGCGCAGTATTATACAATTTACACACGAGGACTTACACTAGGGGGCCCTTTTACTAAGCCACAGTAGGGTCTACTCTCCTGGCAGTAATTTCAGATTTAGCACGCGCCCATAACGCGTGATGAATTATTTATTTATTTCCTCCTACGCGCACCAGTTCTGGTGGTAATCAGCACTTGGCGTGCACTGACCGGTCAACGTGCGTGTAGTGCGTGTGCCTTTACCGCTAGATCAATGGGTGGTGTTGAGGGCTCAGGCCGGTTTTGGGTGCATGCTGGTTTCATTTTTACCGCAGGCCCGTTTCCCGTCCCATTAAAAATACCCTTTTTTGTAGATGTGGTAAAAACTGGCCTAGTGCACACCCAATACACACGCCTACACGCAGGCCAATTTTTACCATGGCTTAGTAAAAGGGCCCCTAGGTTTCTGTTGATGTACATCCAAAGTTGGGTACGGGTCTTATCAGCTGTGGAGGAAAAAATAATGTCAGCTCAAAGCTAGCATTATTTTAAGGAATAACACATCTTACAAAACTAAACGCAAGCTGCATTATTCAATTTGCATAATACATGATTTTGGTGTGTTATTACCTTAATAAATACTCACAATTATCCCCCCCTAAGATGGATTATGAAAAAGTAGGAGCAAACTGCCAGGGTAATTTGAAAAATGCAATAATTTGACCAAAGACACACATGAAATGCAATGCTTTGTGGATGGCGATATAACCAATAATGCAAGATTTATCGGTTCAGGGTATCAGGGGAGTAGCCAGACCTCAAAGTGGGGGGTTCAAAGCCTAAAGTGAGGGGGCACATTTGGCCCGCCTCCCCACCACTCCCCTCCACCATAACGTCACATACCTTGGTTGGTGGGGATTCCCAACCCCCGCTTACTGAAGCATTTCTCCAGTGATGGTCTCCTTACATTGCCTGCCTTGTGTCACGGAACCCAGAATGGTGAGCCCTTGGGCTGCAGCCAAGCTACAACAGATAGGTCCTCTGGGGCGGCGCAGAGCAGAGTTGAACCAGGCACTGAATACACACAGGATACCAGACATGGCAAATAGACAGCACACTCAAGACAAGCAACAAGCACCACAAGAAAAGGGAGATAGACCACTCAGGCGGGACTCACAGCCGAACCGGAATCCACACATACAGAGTCCATGCATACGGGCCTCATGGCCAAACTGGAACCGAATCATACCAGAGGGAAGGGAAAAGATACAGAACGGAATCTCTTGAACAAGTACTACTCAAGCAGTGTACACACACTGCACTAAACAGAGCCACAAACAAGGGGTCAAAAGACCTTACACACAGGCACAAAGAAACTGAAGGGGAAAAGACAACCCCACTTAGACTCACGTGGTAGAAACCACAAGTAAAATATAAGAAAACCACACAGGAATGAAGCACAGGATTGGGCTTAGAACCCTAGCTATAAATTAATAGTCCTAACCAAGTCAAACAGACATCACACAGAGAGGTAGCACAGGGCTGGGCAAGTAGTCTCAGCTAAACAGAAGAACCACCCACTCAAGCACAAACAGAACCCAACAGAGAGGACACTCAGGGCTACTACTACTACTACTACTATTTAGCATTTCTATAGCGCTACAAGGCGCACGCAGCGCTGCACAAACAGCTATAAATGAATAATCCTAACCAAGTCAAACAGAAATCACACAGAGAGATAGCTCAAGGCTGAGCTAGTAGTCACAGCAAACAAGAACCACCCACTCAATAGGTAAGCAACGGGAATGCACCAAGGAAAGAGAATGCAAATGAGCTGCTCATTGTAACTCACTTGCATTCTCTATTCCCTTGGAAGCCAGTCGGCCGGTCGAGCATGCGCAGAGCAGCCAAGCGTTATGCTGGCTGCTCTGCGCATGCCAAATACGTCCAAAAAGTGCCTAACACCCATCTAAAATAAAAAAGAACAAGCTGCGTGTCCCAAGTGCTCGTGAAGGACTTAAAATTTTTTTTTTAACGTTATGGCATCTTCGCTATGCCTGTGGCCGTCCCTGTGCCTCCCAGGAAAAGGAAGACGCCACACTGCTCACCCGCTCCACGGCTTGCTGCAGGAAGGAACGTTCCATGATCCTGGCTCAGCTGCCACCCCTGAGAGCCCACCCCAGGCAAGAAAAGTGCAGGAGAGCGCAGTTGAGGACTTCCATCATCCACGTCTTCAACTCCCATCCATCTTCCGCCCCTAGGTCTCTCTCAGTCAATCACAGCGCGTTTAGCTCTCACTGGTGTCAGCTAAATGCACTGCGATTGGCTGAGAGGCCATGGGGGGGCCTCATAATCGTTCATTAGCCCTCTCTTCAGCTGCCGATGGAAGGGAAAAATGTCTCAAAGGGAGATTTAAAACAGAAGAGCGAGAGTAAAAATTAAGAAATACAACATCCTTTTTTTTGTTTTGTTGTTTTGCGTGAAGGACGTCCATAACGGACATCCCGGACGAGCACTTGGACAGTTGAGGTTTTTATTATTAAGTGAAGGACGTCCAAAAAGAACGTCTTTGGAGTGCGTTTTTTTTTCAGGTGAAGGACGTCCAAAAAGGACGTCCCTGATGACATTTTTTTCTTCCGATTCTTTCCTTTGCCCCAACGAGAGGTGTAGACCTCCCATTAGGTTTTCCATGGTAAGGGGACCGGAAAATGGTAGTGCATCTCATTATAATAGCCTTGCAATGGTAGTGCAGCTCATTATAATAGCCTTTGGATCATCTGCATTCTGTTTTCGTTAGCTGCTAACGTGATCGAAAAATGGCTCTGAGAAGCCTTTAGTGCATGCCACGGTTTACTACTTGCTTGTTAATGGCTCGTTAAGTTTAGTGTATCTGGCCCTTACACTGCAGTCAGAGGTTTAAAGCAAACAAAGGGATAAACAAACAATGTTCTTACCAGAACTCAGCCAGGAAGGGAAAGGAAAGGCAGGCAGAGACAGCCCACCCAGCTGCACAGAAGCAAGATAATCAAGCAAAGCAGCTAGGCTGTGGAAGCAAAGTAATCAAGGAAAGCATCTAGGCTGGCAACAAGCGGCTCTTTGAACAGTGAAAGATAACAAGGGAAACCACATAAGGAAACAGAACAGGCTTAAGTTGGAGAGCCAAAATAACAAGAAAGGAATCTATTAAGGTTCAAATCAGAACCACACACAAAAACACAGAACAGGGCTTTGCTTGGAAGCAAAGTTAACAAGCTAATAATCCATACAGGTTTAAAGCAGAACAACACACACAGAGAAACAGAAGAGGGCTTTGCTTGAGAGTATACCTAACAGGGAAGTAATCCACACAGATTCAAACCAAAACCACTCACACAGGGCTCAAGGCTGTGCCCAAAGTCACAGCAAACAAGAAGACCAGTTCCATCAGAATAACACAACAGTACAACAAGAAAAACAGGAAAGCTCCCTGGGTTCTTATAAAGGAGTAGGCTGATGATGTCACAAGCTAGGAAATGAAGCAGCAGGGAGACCAAAGCGAGGCTTGACTTCAGGGACACCAAAGCGAGGCTTGGCTAACAGGAAAAACAACAACAGGAAAAAAGGCAGACTGGAGAGGTCACAGAGCTACAGAGAAACTATGTCTAAACATAAGGGCACAGCCACAACCGTGACATCCTGCTTCCCCTCACGTTGCGCATGCTCAATTTTAATGTAGGCAGGCAATTTAAGGAGAGCAGCACTGGAGAAATGCTTCAGCTGGTAAGGGTGGGGCTCTGGATCCATTTTGGGGGTCTCAGGTCCCCATGGCCCTATGTAGCTAAGCCACTGCAAGGTATGCAATTTTGTCCCTGAAACTTATTCTGCCTTTATGTAGAACAAGCAAATAAAAAGATCTGAAAAGTGCAAAGCAAATTTCTAGAAAGCATGAGAAATGTGTCAGTCTTTATTCATGTTCTACTAGAGCCCCCTCCTCCCCACCCCAAGTCAGGCAGACAAGTGCACAGATGTAATTTATGTCTAATAACTTGTATTATTGTCTTCAGGATTGTCTGCAGTCGGCGCAAACAATGTTAATACATTTTTCTTTGAGCTGCCGTGATTTGTGCCTTCTTCTGAAATCACTTCTAGAGGTGGATGTTTTACCTTCCCAATAAATACAGTTCCTTAGAAACTGAACTGGCTTTTCATCGATTTCTTTTGAAACCTGCTGCTCAGTAAGTATGATTTTTCTCTCACTTTTTTTTATATACTATGCTTTTTTTTTTCTATTTGCAATGTGGCCTCTGGAATATTTAAGTTAATTTTCTAATTCCTTTTTATCGCTAACCAGTGATGTATTCTTACAGAAAACTGCAGTGACTTAATAAATTGTCCTTCATTGATGTTATGGAGACTTTCAGACTTCTCTGTTCTTTATTATATTTGCCATTTAATTAATGCAGTCTGGTTTTTAAATTGGTTTAACGCAAGGAACAGCGGTACACTGTAGTAAGGTATTGTCAGATTTGTACCTTAATAAAACATAGCTTAATTTTCACAGAGATCTACTACCTACAGGCTATAACAAACTTTTATAATCTGTAATGACTAGCCATTGAGCCCCTAAAAACGGGCTAGTATAGGACAGGGGGGGTTTGAAAGGCCCCTTCTCCTCGCCACTGCAAGGCCCCCCCCGCCGCCGAGCTCGACGCTGCCCCTCCGAGGTCACCACTACGGCCCCCCCCCCCCCGGAGTCACTGCCACCCCTCCACCCGGGCCGGGCCCTCGCTTCGCTATTGAAACAGCGCGGGAATGCAGCACACAGCTCAGATGAGCTGCCGTACTTCTTCTCTGCCTGTGTCCCGCCCTCGTGGGCGAGGGCGGGACACAGGCAGGGAAGGAAGGCCGACGGCAGCTCAGCTGAGCTGTGTGCTGCGTTGACGCTGTTTCTATAGCAGAGCGAGGGCCCGGGTGGAGGGTGGGTGGTGGCGGCGGCGACTCCAGGTGGGGGAGTGGTGGCGGCGACCTTGGGGGGGGAAGCGGTAGCGACGGCAGTTTCGTCCCTCCCCTTGCGCAGTAGAGACCCTCTCTGTCCCACCCCCGTCATCACGTATTGACGCGGGGGCGGGACAGAGAGGGTCTTTACTGCGCATTTGCGAGTGAGTTTGGTCACTCGCCGTTTATATGTTTGATATTAATGGTGATTTTTCAAAACTCCAATGCATGGAATTAATATAGGGAGGAAAAAAAAAGAGCACATTTTAGGAAACTGAAAGAAGGAACCCTCTCTGGGTTGTTGTTGGTTTTTTTTTTTTGGCAGTATTCAGGCAATTCGGGCATGTGGAATTATTGCCCTCTTAATCCAAGAGCTAAATTGATTTTCATTTGAAGTTGCATGCAGACTGGGAATTAGAATTTGTATATTGGAACAGAGAAAGAATTGCTGTTTCAGTTGGCCAGGCTAATATTCCCAAATGGCCTACTAAATGTGCAGTGGTTTCTATAGTAACTTTCCTTTTCTTGCCACTGTCCTCTTCACTTTTGACCTCTGAAGTCAATGCCAAGCTGCTGTCATGAAGATTAAACCATTAGTATTCTCTTCAAGTTAGCCCTTAATTAGCTCTGAAACAGGCTGGGAGTCTTTAAGAAATAAACAGGGTCAAGGCAACGCCAAGTCCACTGACTGATCAGGAACAAAGATTCGCATGAAAAGCCTAGTGATCCTATCAAACTGCTGCCCACTAAAAGCTTCTGCTCACTCCCTTACCTCAGTGGAACATCTTGACCTTGCCTTTAAGATAAAACCCTCACTTCCTCAGGTTCAGCTATTAGCAGTACGTTTTTACTAGCAAAAAAGGTGCTTGTACTCAAATGCTAGGCCACCCTTTAGGAGTGAGGTGATCACTGAGGGATCCACTCCACAATAGCCAGGCCCCCTGCAACCAGTCACAGAATCTATGACAAGGCAGAATTGGTGTGTAGAGCTTGAGTTCTATCATTAAAACTTGGGTTCCATGGGTCAATTTTAGCAGACAATGGAAAAGGTGCCGGTACTCAGTACCCCCAAGTACCCCCTCAAAAAAAGCCCTGGCTATTAGTATTGATGATGTAATCCCCCCTGGGGAGAACCGGTAATAAAGTGAAGCCTTGGTGAATTCCTCAGGGGATTACTGAATCATATTTGTCTCTTGGCCAAGGGTCAGGAGAAGTAATGAGTGGTTATTGGCTGGGGGAAGGGAGATGTATACCCAGCAGAATGGCATGTGGTGGATATGCCAGGGTACAGTTTTGGTACTCTAATGGGTGGAGGAAAAAATTGCTACTGTAATGACTGACAGGGAGATATAATGGGGGGGGGGGGGGGGGGATGAGTGAAAAACAATAAAAGTGTCCGTCATTTTGTGCACAAGGCCTTTGGTTGCCCAAACTTCCACCAGGACCCGTGGAGTGAGGGGGTATCCTACCCTGAACAATAAGCAGGGGCTGCTATGATAATCTCTGCTGAAAAAGCAGAGGTTGAAACAATAGGGCTCTAGGATAGAGAGAGAGAGAGAGAATACCCCCCCCCCCCCCCCCCCACACACACACACACACTCCATGAGCAGAACAGGGAGAGACCTGTTCATGCCCATAGGTAGGTGAGATGAACCGCAACTCTGGGAAGAAGGATGGCAAGGAGGTCCGGTCCTGAATTCAGTCCATCAGCTGGGGAAAAGCCCAGCAGGACACTTGCTGGCAAAGAAGCAGACAAGCTGCAGCCCCGGATTGTCCTGCCAGGTGGGATGGGCTTGGAGGTTTAAAAGCTGAATGGACAGCGAAAGAGACTGATTTTAAGGGACTGACCATCTGATTAGTGTACCAGGATTTCCCCCAAGGGAATAAGGATATACAACTGTGAAATTGACTTGTTGCTGAAAGTTCTGTTTAAAGTTCTGTTAGTAAAAGTTTAAAAGTTTACAAAAGCAACTCCTGAAGTAAGCTTTTATTTTCCGGGACTGTGAAGTCATAAAGGTGTTTTCTCACAGAAATGTCCAAATCAGTATTTTAGAAACATATTTTTAGATGTTTTTCTCTGAAGTCCACCAGAAGTGCATCCAAATCTCAAAGGGGGAGTGCCAGGGGCGTGTTCAGGGTGCAACTTGGGCGTTCCTAAGACTTAGATGTTTTTCAGCCATAATGAAACAAAACCAGTGGCGTACCAAGGGGGGGCGGTGGGGGCGGTCCGCCCCGGGTGCACTCCGCTGGGGGGTGCCGCGGCGCGCACCTGCTCCTCCGAGTTCGCTAAACTTCGTTCGCTGCAGCTCCCTCTGCCCCGGAACAGGTTAGCAAACTCGGAGGAGCAGGCGCGTGCCGCAGCACCCCCCCAGCAGCGTGCACCCGGGGGAGGTGTCATCTAGTGGAGGGAGGGGGCGCTGCACCCTGGGGGGGGGGGGGGCGCATCGGCACTCCACCCCGGGTGCCATCCAGGCCAGGAACGCCACTGAACAAAACAAAACTGTCCAAGACTAAAACGTAGGCGTTTTGAGCTAGACCAGTTTTTATTACGAATAAGGCACAAAAAGGTGTCCTAAATAACCAGATGACCACTGGAGGGAATCAGGAATGACCTCCCCTTATTCCTCCAGTGGTCACTAATACCCTCCCACCCCCCAAGAATGTGATGAAAAACAATACTTACCAACCTCTATACCAGCCTCAGATGTTATACTCAGGTCCATTAGAACAGCATGCAGGTCTCTGGAGTAGTCTAGTGTTGGGTGCAGTGCATTGCAGACAGGTGGACCCAGGCTCCTACCTCCCCCTATATGCTACACTTGTGGAGGAAACTGTGAGCCCTCCCAAACTCACCAGAAACCCACTGTACCCATATATAGGTGCCCCCTTCACCTGTAAGGGCTATTGTGGTGGTGTACAGTTGGGGGTAGTGGGTTTTGGGTGGGTTTTGTGGGGCTCTGCACAAAAGGTAAGGGAGAAATGGTGAGATGTGTACCTGGGAGCATTTTATGAAGTCTACTGCAGTGCCCCCTAGGGTGCCCTATTATTGTCCTGGGATGTCAGGGGGACAAGTCTACTAAAAATGCTGGCTCCTCCTACATCGCAATGGCTTGATTTTGTGTGTTTTGCACTTGGATTTTTTTTTTCAAAAATGGACCAAAAAATAAAACGTCCAAATCACAAAACATTGTTCGGAACAGTATTTTCGAAAACAAAAGATAGGCGTATTTCTTTTTTGAAAATGACCTTCTTTCCTATTCGGATTTTGGACGTTTTTTGCAAAACGTCCAAAGTTGGACTTAGATGTCATATCGAAAATGCCCCTCCATGTGTATTCTATAATGTGATGCTTGTAAATTTTAAGTCACAAAGAGGGGCATAATCGAATGGCGCCAGCCATCTATATGGGCGCCCATCTATTTGGCCGGTGCCGTAAAGAGCGGTCCCGAACCGTATTATCGAAAAAGATGGGCAGCCATCTTTTGTTTCGATAATACAGTTGGGGCCAGCCAAATGCCTTGGATTTGAGATGGCAGGCATCGGTTTTCGGCGATAATGGAAACCGAAGTCGGCTATCTCAACCCCGGCCAAATCCAAGGCATTTGGTCATGGGAGGGGCCAGCATTTGTAGTGCACTGGCCCCCCTGACATGCCAGGACACCAACTAGGCACCCTAGCGGGTACTGCAGTGGACTTCATAAATTGCTCCCAGGTATATAGCTCCCTTCCCTTGGGTGCTGAGCCCCCCAAATTCCCCCCAAAACCCATTCCCCACTACTGTACACCACTACCATAGCCCTTATGGGTGAAGGGGGGCACCTACATGTGGGTACAGTGGGTTTCGGGTGGGTCTTGGAGTGTTCCCATTTACCACCATAAGTGTAACAGGTAGGGGGGGGATGGGCCTGGGTCCGCCTGCCTGAAGTGCACTGCAGTACCCCCTAAAACTGCTCCAGGGACCTGCATACTGCTGTCAGGGAGCTGGGTAGGACATTTGAGGCTGGCATACAGGCTGGCAAAAAAATGTTTGGTTTTTTTTTAGGGTGAGAGGGGGTTGGTGATCACTGGGGGAGTACAGGGAGGTGATCCCCGATTCCCTCCGGTGGCCATCTGGTCATTTAGGGCACCTTTTTGTGGCTCGGTCCTAAAAATAAATGGACTAAGTAAAGTCGGCCAAATGCTCATGAGAGCTGGCCTTTTTTTTTTTCCATTATCGGCTGAGGGCGGCCATGTGTTAAGCATGCCCCCATACCGCCTTCGCTACACCTGCAACATGCCCTCTTACACTGTAGCCCCCCCCCCCTGCGATGGATTGCAGTTGAGGCCGGCGAAAATCGGTTTTCAATTATGCCGATTTCGCCAGCCTTGAGAGATGGGTGGCCATCTCCCGATTTGTGTCGAAAGATGGCCGCCCTTCTCTTTCGAAAATAAGCAGGATAGTTGAAAAGGGGGCATGGCCATGGGTATGGAATGGGCGGGTTGTTGGAATTTCTAAAATCTATGCACCTGGTTATACGGGTCCACATGTAATTTAGACGATGGCATTTACACCGAGTTTTACTTGGTATAACTGACCGTGACTAAGTTAAGTCACTTGGACGGGTGCTCGATGTATTCTACAAACAACATGAAAATATAGGCTTATTCTATAAAGTACGCCTAAATTTTAGCATACTTTATATAATATGCCCATGCGTATTTCATGTCGGTGCCAATTATTTAGGCATGATATATAGAATCTAGCCCCTTTTGTGAAGGTAACATATGCACCTAGGTAATCTAGCAGCCAGAAAGCTGCCACAGAAAATGATAGCTGTCTGAAGCAAGTATAACTTTGTGTGAGGATAAGTCAGTAAGAATCAGCCTATGTGTGGGTGAAGCTTATAAGGACATTATTACTTTCGATGTACAGTCTGCAGATAAATAGTACCTATAGACTTCATAAATATCATTTTTTAAGTTGTCCTTACAAATTAAAAAAAAAAAAAAGGTAGTTTACAGAATGATGATTCTAGAAAAAGCTAAATCCTTATTCAAACCCATTCATTTTTGACACCACTATGGTTTGTAGGGCCAGATACAGTGGAACCTTGGGGGGGGGGGGGGGGGGGGGGGAGAGAAAAAACATAAGAATAGCCATACTGAATCAGACCAGTGGTCCATCTAGCCCAGTATCGTGTTTCTAAAAGTGGCTAATCAAGGTCATAAGTACCTGGCAGAAACCCAAATAGTAGCAACATTCCATGCTACCAATCCCGGGACAAGCAGCGGCTTCTCCCGTGTGCATCTCAATAACAAACTGAACTGTTCCTCCAGGAACTTGCCCAAACCATTTTTAAACCCAGACACACTAACCACTGTTACCACATCCTCTGGCAGCAAGTTCCAGAGCTTAACTATTCTTTGAGTGAAGAAAAATATTTCCTCCTATTTCACTGAGCGTTCCCTGGTCTTCGTACTTTTTTACCTGTTCTACACCACTCAGGAGTTTATAGACCTCAATCATATCCCCCCTCAGCCGTCTTTTTTAGCCTTTCCTCATATGAGATGAGTTCCATCCCCTTTCTCATTTTGGTCTCTCTTCTTTGGACCTTTTCTAATTCCGCTATATCTTTTTGTGAGGTGAAGGAGCAGGAATCATTTAACCAATCATGTTGAAACTTTTTGACAAGCCACCAGAAAATGCTTGTCACTGTCTCACTTCTTCCGAATCCTACAGCTGAGGATGGAAGCAATTTTACAAGAAACTAAAGAGAACCACAGTTTTCTCTTCTGTATTCAGAGAGCAAAGGTAGCAGAAAGGTAGAGCTTTAGAAAGTTAAACTGCTGAATTTAGAAAGATGTGAAAATAGAGAAATTATACAAACAGTATAGACAGAAATCTGAGGGCAAAGGGTGAAATTTCAGGAAGGGGCCAGCACTGTTTCTGTCTTAGTGTTAGGAAAAGGTAATTTTTAAGCATGTAACCATCTAGAGGACTCTGCTGGTTCAGATAGACTGTACACTCGAGTCAGAGACAAAAAGAACTCAAAGAACACAGGCAGGGAAGGTAGAAGCAGAGGACAGTCATCCACTACTATTATTGTTACTATTGCTTATCATGTCTAAATCGTCATCAGTCATATGCAGTTCTATAAGGACACATACAAAAGATACTGTAAAGGGATGTAGTTTTTAAAAAAAAAACCTGTTGCCTAATTCAGGGGCTTACCTGACCCAATCTTCTTTATCTATTGGTTTTCAGTGGCCAATTTATGAGGCCAGGGGGACCTCCGGTGATGTTGGGATGGACCGGGTCTCATCCAGATTGTTCCTGGGCAAGGTTCCATTTTGGTGGGACCTGTTTTGGGTTTAGATCAGCTCTGGAGCGAATTCGGGGCTCTAGGGCTCAAAATCATGACCTACCATGAAGGTGCACTGCAGCAAATAAAGAGGATGGGAGGTGGGGCTGGTGGTTGGGAGGCGGGGATAGTGCTGGGTAGACTTATACGGTCTGTGCCAGAGCCGGTGGTTGGGAGGTGGGGCTGGTGGTTGGGAGGCGGGGATAGTGCTGGGTAGACTTATACGGTCTGTGCCAGAGCCGGTGGTTGGGAGGCGGGGATAGTGCTGGGCAGACTTATACGGTCTGTGCCAGAGCTGGTGGTTGGGAGGCGGGGCTGGTGGTTGGGAGGCGGGGATAGTACTGGGCAGACTTATACGGTCTGTGCCCTGAAGAGCACAGGTACAAATCAAAGTAGGGTATACACAAAAAGTAGCACATATGAGTTGTCTTGTTGGGCAGACTGGATGGACCGTGCAGGTCTTTTTCTGCCGTCATCTACTATGTTACTATCCAGCTTATAATCGAAATACTAAAACGCCTATATTGTGACCCAAATCGGGAGACAGACGTTTATCTCACAAAAATGAATAAAGCGGTATAATCGAAAGCCAAATTTGGACGTTTTCAACTGCACTCCGTCGCGGATGCGGACAAAGTTGATGGGGGCGTGTCGAAGGCGTGGTGAAGGCGGAACTGGTGCATGGTTATCGGCCGATCAGAGATAGGCGCCTTTCACCGATAATGGAAAAAAATATGCGTTTTTAGCGAGAATTTAGGGCACTTTTCCTGGACCCTGTTTTTCCACGAATAGGGCACCAAAAAGTGCCCTAAATGACCAGATGACCACTGGAGGGAGTCGGGGATGACCTCCCCTGACTCCCCCAGTGGTCACAAACCCCCTCCCACCACAAAAATATGCCGTTTCACAACTTTTTATGTTCACCCTCAAATGTCATACCCACCTTCCTGGCAGCAGTATGCAGGTCACTGGCGCAGTTATTAGGGGGTGCAGTGGACTTCAGGCAAGTAGACCCAGGCTCACCCCCCCCACCTGTTACACTTGTGCTGGTAAATGGGAGCCCTCCAAACCGCCCCCCAAACCCACTGTACCAACATGTAGGTGCCCCCCTTCACCCCTTAGGGCAATAGTAATGGTGTAGACTTGTGGGCAGTGGGTTTTGAGGGGGATTTGGGGGGCTCAACACACAAGGGAAGGGTGCTATGCACCTGGGAGCACTTTTACCTTTTTTTTTGTTTTTGTAAAAGTGCCCCCTAGGGTGCCCGGTTGGTGTCCTGGCATGTGAGGGGGACCAGTGCACTACGAATCCTGGCCCCTCCCACGAACAAATGCCTTGGATGTATTCGTTTTTGAGCTGGGTGCTCTCATTTTCCATTATCACTGAAAAACAAAAACGCCCAGCTCACAAATTGTCAAATAAAACATGGACGTCTATTTTTTTCGAAAATATGGTTCGGTCCGCCCCTTCACGGACCCGTTCTCTGAGATAAACGCCCATGGAGATAGACGTTTTTGTTCAATTATGCCCCTCCACGTTACATGCCAGCAGGAAAATGGACGACTCAGGCTCTGGCCTGCTGGAGCTCCGCACATGTGCAGGGTGTCTGGAATTCTGTGACATGTGCGATGAAGACATTTGGAGCTCTAGCAGGCCCTGAATGAAGCTGGGGCTTACATTTGAAAGTATGTCCAGAAAGCTCCCGCGGGTGCTCACGGTTGAGCACCGTTAGCAAGGATGATCCACCTGGAGGTCGTCTGATAGTGGAAGCAGCCTTGGGGACAA
This sequence comes from Microcaecilia unicolor, assembly GCF_901765095.1. Lineage (NCBI taxonomy): Eukaryota > Metazoa > Chordata > Amphibia > Gymnophiona > Siphonopidae > Microcaecilia > Microcaecilia unicolor. The sequence continues at coordinate 637,641,083 of NC_044032.1, forward strand.
CAGGAGAGCCTTGGCCACCTTTAAATCTAGACTGAAAGCCCACCTCTTTAACATTACTTTTGACTCGTAACCACTTGTAACCACTCGCCTCCACCTACCCTCCTCTCTTTCTTCCCGCTCACATTAATTGATTTGATTTGCTTACTTTATTTATTTTTTGTCTATTAGATTGTAAGCTCTTTGAGCAGGGACTGTCTTTCTTCTATGTTTGTGCAGCGCTACATATGCCTTGTAGCGCTATAGAAATGCTAAATAGTAGTAGTAGTAGTAGTAGTAGTAGTAGCCTGGTAAGAGGTCTCTTGAACTTGTTTCTATTTAATTGTATTTTATTTAGGTCCATTTTTGGTGGGTTATTTTAGGACTCCCTGAAATTGTTTTTAAAATTTTCTTTTTATGGTCCTTTTAGGTGGGCTCAGGTGCTTAGCGGGGCTGCAGAGAGGGGGGCAGGGGGAGCAACATTCCCCGGGCCCAGCGCCGCAGTCCCCGATCTCACCCACCCTCTGCTCCGTTGACCATCTGCCACCGGGCCAGGCCCCCCGCATTGAAATCATCACAGCACCTCACTAGTCACCTCGCTCTGTGACTGAAAGTGCAGCCAGTAGCGGCAGATCGGATTCGCCTCCCTTCGGGCCTTCCCTCCCTGTGTCCCGCCCTTGTCTGATGTAACTTCTGCGAGGGCGGGACACAAGAAGGGAGGCGAATCTGATCTGCCGCTGACTGGTGAGGCGCTGTGATGATTTCAATGCAGGAGGCTCGTCCCGGTGGCAGACGAAGGGGGTGGGTGGGGACTGCGGCACAGCGGCCTGGGGGTGCGGCGGCAACAATGACCTCGGGGGCGGGGCCGTGGGCCTGGCCCAGTCTCTCGGCGGCCCTGGTGCTTAGAATTTTTACAATTTATTTTTAATGGTTATTTTTGCTAGTTGTGTGGAGGGTCTAGCTCCTCCTGGGATATGGATTTTTGTCACCTGCAAGCGTATAATTATTTTAACTTGTGCTGAAAGTTTGGTAAAGTTTTAATGAATTTTAGTATTGATTTTTGAGTAAAATTTTGTAATATGGTAACAGAAAGTCGTTTTAAATTTTAAAACATGGACTGGATTGTGCTCAATATGACATGGGTAGCTATGTATTTTTTATGGGAATTCTGTATAATTCTGACTATGTCTTACAAGTGAATTAATTTTTCCCATTTAAATCATTGGAAAAATGGATTAAAAGATGGAGATTTTGTTAAAATTTCCATGACTGAAAAAACTGTAAACATTCCATGCACTTGTGCCTGATTGGCTCTGTAGTATCATGTGGCCCAAGCTGAGACTCCATCACCTGGGCAACAGCAGTTGCAGCTGTTGTCAGAAGAGCCCTGGACGTCAACATATATGGAAGCATGTGTGTGTAGCTCTGTGGTTTGTGCGCTCTGGAGAATCATAAAAGAGTTAAAAGTGGAAAAATAGTTGTTTGAAAGTGCTTGTTGCTAATTGAATGGCCTGAGTTAAAAACAAAATAGTTTCTCTTAATTAGAACTGTTAGGTAGTTTACAGCTGACTTAAGTGTGTTATAGCTCTGTGTTAGCTGGGCTCAGGTTTGGTAGAATAAGAAGGTAGTTTGTCCAAGATTGACACTGGCATGTTAGAATGAAATTGGGTTGAGTGCTGGTGTATTTGGCAGGTACGTTGCTCTTTTTGAAAAAATAATAATCTGACTGAACTGTTGGAGAATGACCTGAAAGAATATGAATTGAGAGAAAATTGTTTGCTTAAAACTCGGAGTGGGTGGAAGCGTGTGTTAGCAGCTCTATGCATAGGAGCCAACTTTTCAAAATTATTGGGGGTGCTAAGCCCAATGGACACATACAAGGAATTTTCTCAATATTGGGGGTGCTCAAGCACCCACAGCACCCATGTAGTCGGCTCCAATAGCTCTGTGTTGTGAGAGAGGATTAAAAGTGTTGTAACTGCTAAACTGTGGAAAAAAAAAGTTTATTTAAAGTACTGAGAGGCTTCAATTAACTGAACAGCTTAAGCTGGTGTCAGCTCCTTTCAAAATAGCTGTTAACTAAGTTTTAGCTGGCTTTACATTTTTGGAAGTTCTGCTTTAATGGACAACACACTAGCGTGACAGACTGGGAGTAAAGTCATTAGTATGAGAATGTGGTTTGCTTGCGGTAAGAGTTAAGGAATCAATGTACGCTTATGCTGGAGGTATGAGTCAAATTTCCAGAACGACTGGGCTCCATTAGAATAGGCCTTAAAAGGTTTTGCCGAATTTTTATAGAATAATCTTAATATCCAAGTTTTATCCGGAGATAAAACTACCATGACTATCAAAGTAGCAGGTATTACTTGTTCAGTGTCCGAAAGCTCTAATAGAGCTGATACATCCAAAGGTTGGGTTTCTAGTTGTTGTAAGTTCCTAGATGGAATATAAAATACTTGTGCCAAAGGAGGCATATCCTCTTCTTTTATTTGAAGAATTTCTTTAAAGTATAACTTTAACATCTCTTTAGGAGCCATGGAGGGGCATAATTGAACGAAAAAGTCTATCTCCATGGGCATTCATCTCTGAGAACGGGTCCGTGAAGGGGCGGACCGAACCGTTTTTTTCGAAAAAAATAGACGTCCATGTTTTATTCGACAATTTGTGAGCTGGGCGTTTTTGTTTTTCAGTGATAATGGAAAATGAAAGCGCCCAGCTCAAAAACGAATAAATCCAAGGCATTTGTTCGTGGGAGGGGCCAGGAGTCGTAGTGCACTTGTCCCCCTCACATGCCAGGACACCAACCGGGCACCCTAGGGGGTACTTTTACAAAAACAAAAAAAAAGGTAAAAGAGCTCCCAGGTGCATAGCACCCTTCCCTTGTGTGTTGAGCCCCCCAAATCCCCCTCAAAACCCACTGCCCACAAGTCTACACCATTACTATAGCCCTAAGGGGTGAAGGGGGGCACCTACATGTGGGTACAGTGGGTTTGGGGGGGTTGGACGACTAAGCATTAAGCAGCACAATTGTAACAGGTAGGGGGGGATGGTCTGGGTCCACCTGCCTGAAGTCCACTGCACCCCCTAACAACTGCTCCAGGGACCTGCATACTGCTGCCAGGGAGGTGGGTATGACATTTGAGGGTGAAAATAAAAAGTTGTGAAACATCATTTTTTGTGGTGGGAGGGGGTTAGTGACCACTGGGGGAGTCAGGGGAGGTCATCCCCGATTCCCTCTGGGGGTAATCTGGTCATTTAGGGCACTTTTTGGTGCCTTATTCGTGAAAAAACAGGGTCCAGGAAAAGTGCCCTAAATTCTAGCTATAAACGCATACTTTTTTTCCATTATCGGCGAAAGGCGCCCATCTCTCCTTGGCCGATAACCACGCCCCAGTTCCACCTTCGCCACGCCTCCGACACGCCCCCGTCAACTTTGTACGCTTCCGCGATGGAGTGCAGTTGAAAACGTCCAAAATCGGCTTTCCATTATACCGATTTATTCGTTTTTGTGAGATAAACGTCTATCTCCCGATTTGGGTCGAAATCTAGGCGTTTTTCTCTTTCGATTATAAGGTGGATAGTATTCAAATAAGGAAAATTAACAAATCGAAGATTGTTACTTCTAGAAAAGTTTTCCATTATTTCCGCTTTTCGTCTTAAATTACTTAAATCTTTTCCAACTACATTTTGAACTTCATGTAGTTGTTGAATATCTTTGGCTTGTTGTCCCACCTGTGAATTTAATTGTTTTACTTTGTCTTCCAACTTTTCAACATCTTGTTTAACCTTCTGCATTTGGGGTACTAAAGCTTTGCCCAGATCCATTATAAGTGTCCAAAGGGATTCAAGAGTCACTTCGGGGGGTTTAGTTTGTGTTAAAGCAAATGAGAAGGCTCCTACCTCTGTCAGTTGTTGTTGCAGAGCGTTTCCTGATCGACTAGAGCTAAATCTCTCCTCCGTCGATATTCCGTTCAGCTCAGCTCTCTCCTGATCTTCAATCGCCCCCGGCGTCCCTACTGCTACCTCTCCTTCTGGAGTTTGACTTGGAGACGCCACCACCAAAGGTGAGAGCTCGCGAAACACAGGAGGAGGAGGAGGTGTTCGAGCGTCCGGGCTCAGTGAAACTTCCAGCTCAAGTGTCTCTCGCATGCCTTCAACTGCTGCGGGAGGCAACAGCGAGCCGCCCGTCAGCGTACTAGCGGCCTGGGCCCACTGTAGGAACGGTTCAATCGTGCCGCTTCGAACCGAGGTTCCAAGTCGCTGGGGGCCAATAGCCGCGGCTTTCCCCCTTCTGTTCGGCATTGTAAGGTAGTCTTAGGCGAAAACCAATTTCACCCAAGTTCTTAAAAAGAAAGTTCCTCAGGAGCTACAAGGATGCGTCTATCCTCCAACTTTACTTTTAATTAGTTAGAAACCCATGGTATCTCATACCCAGAGAGTTCAAGCCTGCTGCTAGGTGAGGGAGTTAAAGTTTTCCTCCTTCTGAGTGCTATGTAAAGACAGGTGTCAAGTCCTTAAAGAACACAGTGAACAGTACACTGCTGGACAACAGCAAGGGCCCCCAGGCAAGCAAAGCCAAAGTCCGGTCAAGAGAGTGCTTCAGATAAGTGGAGACAGCACCAACACACTATAGAAGAACAGACACCATTTGGGGATTTGGTTAGTGCTGGGGAGGAATATTCACAGCTGGAAATGTCCATAGTCCTGATCTACTTGGGTTCGGTGAAATCTGAAAGATAAAATAATACCACAAAGGATCAGTTCTTTAAGAGAAAAATTGTGAAACAAGTGAATTAAAACTACAAGCTATAGGGTTAATACAAGAGGGTAATACTTATCTGGGAAATGTTCAAGATTTTGCCTGTTCCTGTTCAATTTGATCAAGTTTAACTTTGGTGTACTCTAGAAGTGAAGGGTAGATAAAATTGCTGCAGAGAAGATTCATTTGAGTTAATATTATATTGATTATTGTACAATTTGTTTATATTTGAACACTACAACTACAGTGCTTTACATATCTGGTTGTGCACTTTAACATCTACCGCACTTTGGGGGTCTTTTACAAAGTCCCCCAAACTCAATTGAATCCAGTGTTTCAATGGAGTAAACATAGAAATAGTGGTAGAAGCAGAAAAGGAAAACAGTTGATGCTCCAAAGAAGCAAGCAGCACCACTAGGCTACAGGAATGGAAGGGGCAAAGAAAACATCAGAAAATAGAAGTTTCATAAGAGGAAGATATGACCGGCTTCAGCTTCTTTGGAAAATGTGAGAGACCAGTTGTCTGTTCTCATCACACAGGAACAAAATAAAGTGCAATGCAGATTGGAGGAGTTCAGAAAACCACCAGCAGGTAAAGCTAACATAGGTTGGAAGACTTACCCAGTTCCTTGCTGAAGAATGTATGAAGCAGATTTGACAGATACATCTGATAAATCATCATAGGATGGATTTCCGGCAGAATCATGAGACACTGAAGTTCTGTAGCTGAGGGGGTTCCAAAAAGAGGTAGTTGATGTTCTAAATAGTGAAAAGAAGGAAGTTATTCCACCAAGGCCAAGAGCATCCCACAGGTAACATAGAGTGTGAAGGATGCCAATGGACTTTTATTGGATTGGATGTATTACTTATAACATAACCTTATCCAGGGCAGTGAACAAAAATACATACATAAAATCACATAAAAACAATCACAATAAATTCTTTATAATATATAGTCAAAAAATAAAACTAAAAAAGATTTTTAAAAAATGTCCAGGTCTTCTAAATGGACAAAGAATCAAGACCAGTGGCACAGAGGGGCCCTTTTACCGAGCAGCAGTAAGCTGGATTAGAGAGGCTCTGAAGCAAGAGGCCTCCAGGAGAGAGATACCAAGTGTAGAAATCTTCTGGATGGAGGATCCAAGTGAAAGAATCCTCCCTAGATTGTTGGCTGGGCTTCAATACCTGTGGGAGAGTCACAAGAAAGTAAGAAGTGGCCCTAGCTCAGAGGTTTGCACCCTGTATAAGCCCAAGGATTGCATTAGAAGGAACAGAAGACTGCAAAGGTAAAGGAGTGCCTGTTTTTTTCTGTGCAGAGTAAGGTCCTGAGTGTCCTACTTGGAGCCAGACCTGGATTTATCTTTGAGTAACTGGAACTGTACTGAAGAAGATAGAAGTGCTAGAGAGAAAAGGAAGTAAATATCATTGTGATTGTTGCCCAGGGTTGAACTGAGTCTGTAACAAAGGAACAAACTATATTGCTTTGATTACTTGTTCACCGATAAAGATTTTCCTTAGACTTTATACTGCAATCTGCCTGTGTCTGTGAGGTTGTAGGTGGAAAACATGTAACACTCTTCTTGTGGTGTTATTAGGATACCTGACACTCAGTGTAAATTATGATAGAAATGGGTCCCAAACAAAACTAATCTGAGTAAGTACAGTGTCAGGAGTGAATGTATCACCCCTTATCCTTAGATCCAAGCCCACCATGCCAAAATAATAAAATGGACTAAATCCACACCCAAATATTATAAAAATATTGAGTATTATTTTATTTACAGTAGCAGCAAATGATATAAATTAAACAAGAATAAAGACAAAGACAGTCCGATTACAGAAATAGCTTGTATTGTAAAAGTATGTAAATCCCTAGCTAGACTCTGAAGTGTAAAGAGTCAGTTTAATCCCAGAGCACTATATACAAAGATATATGGCACATAAAATATGGTGTAGTCCTTCAGATGACAGCATGTTCCTCAGATGTCAGTCCAGTCCAACGCAGATCTTTCCCCTTGGATGTGATGTTGATACACAGCAGCCTATCTCTGATAAGAGCTTAGTTTTATAGAGAAATCAGGAACATTATCTATACTTGCTAATGTATGTTCTCTCCTTAGAGAACATAAACAATTACATGTTGACCCAACATTCTGGCTCCAAGAGTCCCGCATTGACATCAATACTGCTGACAGCTTGTAGGCAATGATGTCAATTCTGATAACAGCCTGATAGCATTGATGTCAATTCTGATAACAACCTGTGTCAATGCTGATAACAGCTTGATTGTCCTGGAACATCATGACCTTATCAGCAGCTTCCAAGTACAGTAAACAAATGATGTTGTGCTTCTGTTAGACTTGAGTCTTGGCTTGTTCTGAAGGCTTTATAATGGATTGTCTGAGTTTACATATTACAATCAGGTTCTTGATGCTGAATATTGCCATATATGTAAGACCATATATATCATGTAGGTTCATATAGTCACACGGATAGCTGGGCATAATGCTCATAGTTCTTCAGTAGCCTGCTTGCTTTGCTCCTACAAGGTCCTGTAGCCAACCACAAGTCACATTACCACAGTGCCTTTCTAAACTTAGCTCGTTAGCAGTATATCACTATATTGAGGGTTAAACTTGGGTAGACAAATAAAATGCAGGCCTAATTTTGCCCAGCTGCCATTATTCACTTCCACATCGCTAAGCTTCTCAAGCCATGATCTATTTCTCTTCTTCTGGGCTCCAAATTCATAGAAACCTTTAAGTTCTGTCAGCCACAATCTTTGCCTCCCTTCTGGCATCAATATATATATTTTTATGCCCACAATCCCTCCAGAATAATTCCACTCCACTCCCTCCATCCGTCACCCAGGCATGCACCTCTGTGAAATACAGGTACTCAGAACGTCACAAAAGCATATGCGACAGGTGACAACTTTGTCACAACTGCTGATGCTGTGCAAGCAAAAGTGTACAGCTTGGCTGAAAGTGGCTCAAGGTCTGGGTTGAAAGCCATTGTATTAATATGTACTAATACACTAACAAACTTTAATAATTCTAGCCCTAATTTTGGACAAACACTCTTAGTTGCACAGAATTATGTTTAATCTATTTGTCAAACACTGTTTCCATAAATTGCTATATTTATTTATGTGTGACATTTATATCCAAAGTAACAAAAATTGCTGAAAACCCACTGGCAAACAAATGATACAATCCAAGCACATGAACAAAGAAAACAGAGGAGCAAAATCACATGTACCTCAATGTCTGCAGCTGCGCATTATGGCTGCTGAAACGCTAAACATGGCGGCTGCTTATGAGGTCTGGGATGGCTACCTCTCATTTTTATTTCTTTTTTTTTTTCCTGTTTAATATTTTTTATTGGATTTCAATACATTACAATAGAAGCAGGAGCTCACCACAGTTCAACATTTACAAATCATGGCAAAACTGGAGCTCACATTCAAGAAGCAACTATTCACAACTAGAATCACATTAAGAAAAAGGGGAAGAAAGAGGAGGTGGAGAAGAAGAAAGGAAAAAAGAAGGGAAGGGGGAGGGCTGGAGGATACAAATCCAGACATAGAGCATGCATAGGCCACAAAATTACATCAAACTCAGTGCTTATCTCTATACCGAAGCAAAATAAGATACCAGTGGCAGCCATTTTTCCCCTGTAGGAAGCGAAGAGAGAAGATTTCTTCGCCAGATGTAATTCAAATTTGTACATTTGGAGCAATAAGTTCCACCATTCCTGATAAGTGGCCTGGTGTAAGGACTTCCAGTGGGAGAAGATCACCTTCAATGCCAAAGAGATCATGGCACTAACAAGAGCCCCTTCACTAGGAGTCAGCCGACCCCCAAAAGAACTGCTCCCGAAGAATCACAAATGGATAAGAAATGGAGCCAGGGAGGGGAAAAATGGCTACCAGCTGTGACCAGACTTCTGACCAGAACTTGCAAAGACACACACAATCAAATGTAAGATACCTGAGAGTACCCGTTTGGGAGTGGCAAGACCAACAGACATCTGGACTAGAGGAATCAATAACATGCAACTTATACGGCGTCCAAAGGGATCTATGCGTAAAGAAATACATAGACTGCATGGTGGTAGAAGAGGTAGAGCACCTGAAAAGGGACTTCCAAAGCAATTCCCACAGCTTGCCAGAAATAGGTCGCTGCAAGTCTTCCTCCCAGCACCGTCGCAATCCAGTACATTTAGTGCTGGATTTACGAAGAAGAGATTTGTAAATGTTTTTTTCAGCAGTATTTGAGAACCAAGGCAGCACAAAGTCCCCTGAGGAAGCCATTTGGTGAAACGGGTCCCCGTAGGGACATTTCGCTACTGCTGTATATTGTTGCCTATAAGATAAGTTTATTCTTTATCTTTTTTCACATTTTTGAAAAAATGTGTGTTTTTTTTGTACTACTATATAATTATAAAAATTGAACTGTTGGGTGTTTTTGACCTATGATCGAAGCCAGCACTGTGATGCAATTGCTGTACTACACAACAGCGTAAAAAAAGCACAGGCGTCTGAGTTCTTTTACTACTACTACTACTACTACTATTTAGCATTTCTATAGCGCTACAAGGCGTACGCAGCGCTGCACAAACATAGAAGAAAGACAGTCCCTGCTCAAAGAGCTTACAATCTAATAGACAAAAAATAAATAAAGTAAGCAAATCAAATCAATTAATGTGGATGGGAAGGAAGAGAGGAGGGTAGGTGGAGGCGAGTGGTTACAAGTGGTTACAAGATCACCAATGTGGCCGCGCAGGCTTCTGCTTCTGTGAGTCTGACGTCCTGCACGTACGTGCAGGACGTCAGACTCACAGAAACAGAAGCCTGCGCAGCCTTCTACATGGAATGTTGTTAGTGGAATAGCAACATTCCATGTAGAATCTCCAATAGTAGCAACATTCTATGTAGAATCTCCAATAGTAGCAACATTCTACTACTACTACTACTATTTAGCATTTCTATAGCGCTACAAGGCGTACGCAGCGCTGCACAAACATAGAAGAAAGACAGTCCCTGCTCAAAGAGCTTACAATCTAATAGACAAAAAATAAATAAAGTAAGCAAATCAAATCAATTAATGTGAACGGGAAGGAGGAGAGGAGGGTAGGTGGAGGCGAGTGGTTGCAAGTGGTTAACAGCACGCTCAAGTAATTTGGGGAGAAAAGGGAGGAGGGAGATGGGTCGGTAATTAGAGGGACAAGTAGGGTCGAGTGAAGGCTTCTTAAGGAGAGGTGTGACCACAGCATGTTTAAAGGCAGAAGTCTTTTCCCCAACTTTTGCAATAATTCATATATCTATAGTGGTAGCTACAGTCAACATTTTTCCCCACTTGTTTTGCTTGGATTGTGACATTTATATCCCATAATTATCCTAAACAAGTTTGAGTTCAATGTGGCTTACAATAAACAGTGTAGGATATATAACAAAGAATAATGCTTAAGAAAGTAATCTGTTGTAAGAATCCCAATTTTACAATACAGTATTATAAACATACCGGGATAGCTATGGATGTTTAACATTTAGAAAATCTATTATGAATGAGAAATTGTACATGAAGCAAAGAGAAGGTTGCAAGCGACGTGACCACATCACACCATTTTTGCAAAAGCTTCATTCTCTACCAGTACAATACAGGGCTAAATGTAAAACTCTATGTCTGATCTATGCATCACTCTGCACTTTTAACTGACAGACCCTTGACCATTCTTCTAACTTTGGTAGATCCCTTCTCATTATTTCTACTCCCCCCAGGGTATCTACTGTAGTGGCTATCTTCGTGTCATCTGCGAAAAGGCAAACCTTTCCTTCCAACCCTTCAGCAATATCTCTCACAAATATATTAAACAGAATAGGCCCCAGCACCAACCCTTGAGGAACTCCACTACTCTGTATAACAAAATGGGCGTCTCAGCGTTTAGCACCAGCTGATTTTTAGCGCGAGCTAAAAACACTAGCACACATTACTAAAAGACCCCATAAGTTTGTACCTGAGGCAACTGAAGACCATCCTGCTTATAATCGAAAGAGAAAAACGCCTATATTGCGACCCAAATCGGGAGATAGATGTTTATCTCCCAAAAACGAATAAATCGGTATAAGCGAAAGCCGATTTTGGACGTTTTCAACTGCACTCTGTCGCGGATGCGGAGAAAGTTGATGGGGGCGTGTCAGAGGTGTGGCGAAGGCGGAACTGGGGCGTGGTTATCGGCCGAACAGAGACGGGCGCATTTCACCGATAATGGAAAAAAAGTATGCGTTTTTAGCTAGAATTTAGGACACTTTTCCTGGACCCTGTTTTTTCACGAATAAGGCCCCAAAAAGTGCCCTAAATGACCAGATGACCACCGGAAGGAATCGGGGATGACCTCCCCTGACTCCCCCAGTGGTCACTAACCCCCTCCCACCACAAAAAATGATGTTTCACAACTTTTTATTTTCACCCTCAAATGTCATACCCACCTCCCTGGCAGCAGTATGCAGGTCCCTGGAGCAGTTGTTAGGGGGTGCAGTGGACTTCAGGCAGGTGGACCCAGGCCCATCCCCCCCCACCTGTTACAATTGTGCTGCTTAATGCTTAGTCATCCAACCCCCCCCCCAAACTCACTGTACCCACATGTAGGTGCCCCCCTTCACCCCTTAGGGCTATAGTAATGGTGTAGACTTGTGGGCAGTGGGTTTTGAGGGGGATTTGGGGGGCTCAACACACAAGGGAAGGGTGCTATGCACCTGGGAGCTCTTTTACCTTTTTTTTTTGTTTTTGTAAAAGTGCCCCCTAGGGTGCCTGGTTGGTGTCCTGGCATGTGAGGGGGACCAGTGCACTACGAATCCTGGCCCCTCCCACGAACAAATGCCTTGGATTTATTCGTTTTTGAGGTAGGCACTTTCATTTTCCATTATCGCTGAAAAACAAAAACGCCCAGCTCACACATTGTTGAATAAAAGATGGACGTCTATTTTTTTCGAAAATACGGTTCGGTCCACCCCTTCACGGACCCGTTCTCTGAGATAAACGCCCATGGAGATAGACGTTTTCGTTCGATTATGCCCCTCCATGTGACTTCCCATGACCACATGGTTCTCATTCTGTTGTTCTTTTAGGCTACTGTTTTTATTTATTAGGATTTATTTACCGCTTTTGAAAAAAATGCAGTCAAGGCGGTGTACAGTAAGAATAAATCAAACATAAGCAATGGACAATTAAAACAGAAAAAAATATTCAAATAACAAATAAATGTTCTATCTCTACTTTCAAGACTCCTGGAGGCTAGGTGTAGAATCAGTTATAGGCATTTCTTTCATTGCATGCATTGGTTTCCTGCTATTTTATCATTCTTCATTAACTAAATTATAGAACAGACAATTCTATAGACTCTAGAAAGTCATGATTTTCCCATAATTCAGACTTGTTTATTTTAAACAGACAGTTGATATCTCAATGTCAATGAAATACATTCTTAAGGGTATTTTCAAGCAGCTGCAGATCAGTCAATAGAGAGCTAAGACTTATTCCAGACCTAAAAGAAATTCAGAGCAATTTAGAGTATCCCTATACTTACCATCGCTGTGAGTTGTACTTTAATTTACTTCCATTTAATATGACAGAAAAGGGGAAAATAGTGTAGATACTTTCTGTCTTGCTAGCTAGATCAAGGAGATATTATTTCAGTATACGTGGGGCAAACAGGCACCCTAATTTCCCTTGATTCTTCAGAATAGGAAGAAAAAACTGTCCTTAGGACGATAGACTATAAAAATCATCTAACACAAGCCTCAGCTCAGAAAAAAAATACAGACAAAAAAGAAAATCATATGAAGGGGCATTTTTGATATGACGTCTAAGTCCGACTTTTGACACTTTGCATAAAATGTCTAAAATCCCAAAAAGAATAAGTGCAAAATTTAGAGATTTATGCCATTGGGATGTAGGAGGTGCCAACATTTTTAGTAGACTTGTTCCCCAGACATCCCAGGAGAGCAAAGGGGAACTTCTGTGCACTTCATAAAAATGCTCCTAGGTGCACATTTCACCTTTGCTCCCTTATGTTGTCCTCTGAGCCCTCCAAAACCCATCCAAAACACACTATCCCCACTGTACACCACTACAATAACTGTTATAAGTGAACTAAGCACCTATATGTGGGTACAGTAGGGTTTCTCACCCCAGTATGGCTACTCTTATGTTCTAACCACAGAGGACAGGCTGGGCATTCACCTGACAAATTACCACACAGGTTTGCATTCACCACACATTATTTTCTTTTGCTGTTAAAGTTTAGCAAGTGCGAAAACTTACCTCACATTTGTAAAACGTCCCCATGGTTTCTTACAGCAGTGCTGACATTGCGATTCGCCATTGCTGTTCAAATATCTATTCATAATTTAATTTATTTGTTATAACATCCATAATCTGTTCCTCTGAAATCCGCTGCACAAACCATGTGCATTACAGAGGGCCGGAATATTTTTTAGTTACTGTTTTGAATTGTCTGGAATTCATTTGATTGTACACATTTTCTAACACACATCATTTATTCTATAGCGTTAAACACAGAGGGTAGCAAGAAGTTCTTGTGTTGGTTGGCAGCTAAATTACACGGTAGGAAAGGATGCCAAGATAAATAAAAATCATTCCGTTGATTCATTTCCTTTCCTTTTCTCACTTGTGCTGAGGTGGAGGAGGGAGAGAAGGGGCTTCAACGTGCACAGCTTTCCAACAGCTGGGGCTTCCGTCTGACAAAAACTATGATTTGTGCCCAAATTCAGAGCAGAAATTGAGAACTGTATCTGACTCAAGATGCCGTCATTGCTCATTTTCATTTCTTTCTTGACCTGCGCCAGTCGTGATTGAAGCTGGCATTGGACTTCAGCTCCAAAAGACTTCAGAAAATGTTTAATTATGTTTTCCATTCCATTCTGAAAATGTTTTGCAATGTGTCAAACTGGGATTCTGCTGTTTCGATATTCAAAGGCTAAGGAAATAGCAGCTTATTTAAAAAAGACCTTTTATGAATAATTAGTGCAAGTTTATGTGCAGCAAGCCCATAGGGATAAATGGGTCCTTTTACTAAGATGCGCTGTTTTTGGTGCGTGCAGAATCATTTTTTAGCATGTCTGTAAAAAATTCCTTTTAAAATTTTTGACAAAAATGGACGTGCGGCAAAATGAAAATTGCTGTGCGGCCATTTTGGATCGGAGACCTTACCGCCAGCCATTGACCTAGCGGAAAGGTCTTATGCAGTAGCCGAGCGGTAATGACCTATGTGCATCAAATGCCACTTGACACGTGTAACTGACGCGCGCCAGAAAATAAAAAAAAATATTTTTCAGATGCGTGTCAAAAATGAAATTACTGCAAGGGCCACGCAGTAACTTGAAATTGATGTGTTGGGCATGCATGCAGTTTATTAAAAGGGCCCCAGAATATGCTAATCAGTAGTAACTACTAATTATTTCTATAACGTTACTAGACATATAGAGTGCTGTACACATTATATACAGGTACTTTCTCTGTCCCTAGAGGGCTAACAACTGGGGCGTAGCTATGTGGGATCACGGGGGCATGGGCCCCCTGTAGATTTGCCCCCCCACCCCCGCCGCCAACCTCTTCGACCCCCCCTCCCACTGCCAACCCTCCCCCGCCGCCGTTGGGTACCTTTGCTGGCAGGGGTCCCCAACCCCCCCTCCAGCCGAAGTCCTCTTCATTAGAATACAAGTAATTTGAATATTTTAAAGAATAACAAACGTATAGAAGCGCACCGGTACAATTCTTTGATTCCAGATCAATACATCTGATTTTGGACTGGCTATTCTTGAATATAATTTCCACAGGACCATTAAGGTAGGATAGATTTGTTCTCTTTCACATGATCGCGAAGTAAGCCTTTCAGTCACGATATAAATTTTATTGCTTTTCAGCGCTTGATGTCTGTACATCTGATTAAACTGCTGGCATCTGCACAACCTACAAAGACCCTGTTCAAAAGCTGAAAGGAATTTACAGCTCTGTGGGCATGTTCTGTTCACGTTCTGTCTATGTCAGCAGCAAACCCAGACAGGACTCAATAGTTCAATGACAGTAAAACGTAACAACATAACAGGAATAAAACTGACTGTACTGAGAATACTGCTTTACAGGACAGAAAACAAACCCACCCCCTCCTCCCGTGGATTAAGTGCAATCTTTGAATTATATCTTTCGTTGCTATCTTATTGAATTGAGGAGGTCAAAGGGGTCAGATCAATTACATGTGTATTTATATGCCCAGGCACGCAAATGAGGGTGAGTATTAAATGAAAAAGAAACTGGCCTTGATTCGCCATCAAAGTATCTGCCAGCTACTTACCTGATCTGCTGTTTATTGAGAGAATGCCCATCCACCATCCTCATTATTGAGGGAAAGAAGTGCAAACTCAACGGGTTGGGCTGGATTTGCAGCTCTTTAATATTCCAACCGCCTCTCCCTGTGCTTCAAACATTGATGTATTGCAGGATTTGGTTTCAGGCCTTTGCATTTGGCTCCCAGCACCAGGTAGAAGACTGCTGATAGTATTCAATGACCTTTAGAAAAAAAAACACTTCATTTTTTGTTTTCACTAAGATTAAATTGCCCCCCCCCCTCCTTTTATGCATTGTGGGCTATTATGGCTTTTCAGTGCCCCCTGGCCTTTCAGTTGCAGTTTCAGTAGCAATATATAGAGTGAGCAACAATGTGAAGGGAACGGGATCCTGCCAGGACTCTGGCAAATCATGTGTAGTTTCTGTGCTGAAGAGATGACCTGCTCTGGGAATGATCTAGAGATTTAGAGTCTGAATGCAAACACTCTGAATCATTTTTGGGGTACTGAATTTTAATACAAACAAACTCTTGGTGCACAATTCATGCCAAAGACCTTCTACGGAACGGGTGTGTAATGTTTTGATTATTTGGGGGTACATCTTTGCATCTTCTTAGAGATCTCTCTCTCTCTATATGCTTGCAGGTTTATTTATTTATTTATTACATTTGTGTCCCGCGCTTTCCCACATGTAGCAGGTTCAATGCGGCTTACATAGTAACTAGAATTACAAGGTTATAAAGAACATACAAATTGTAGAAAACATAGTAATAATTGAATTTTGAAGATATGTAGACTAAACATGGAGATGTAAACAAGGAGGGTAATAAAAGTAAAGGAGATTGGAAGGATTAAGGGGTAGGAAGGATGGGGAGGAAAAGATGAAGGGATAAGCTTAAGAAGATTGGGAGACATGGTTTAAGGTGTAACAATTGTCAGGACAGGAATCATGTGGGTGTGCTTAAAGTTAAATTGGGTCTTTAGGGTAAGCTTTCTTGAAGAGATGGATCTTTTTTCTGAAGGGTAGATGGTCCCCTATAGTTCGGATGGATCTTGGCAGAGCGTCCCAAAGTTGGCTACCCAAAAAGGAGAAACTGGATGCAGCGGATTATTTTGTGAAAGTTTATATGGTAAATATATACTTGCCAATTTGTCATTTCCTGTGGAAGCCTTTACCGCCTCCAATTTAGAAGGTGCTAGGGGCTCACGCGCTAACTGGCAGTAATCAGGCAGTCCACAGTGCTGCCCCTGTCTGAAAAATAAAAAAATAATAATTTCCAGCTTGCAGTGGGGGTAGCAATACCGCCAGCTCCTGCGGTGAGCCGGCAGAAGTGCTGGATTAATAAGTGACAAAGCATCAGTAGCTCTTCCGCCACTTTGTAAAAGGACCCCTCAGTCTCATTGCGTGACATGAGACCTATGCTAAAATAGTACGAATTAGTGGTAGAATAAACCATTTTAATAGTAGTTCACATGGATAAATTCACCCCTTAGTCTGCAGTCTTTAGCAATTGGATTTTTATAGTCTTTATAAAATAGAAGGGGAGGAGAGCATTGAAGGCTATTGCCCATGTGTGATGATTAGAGGTTGTTGGAGTACCAGCCTTAAATCATTTAGGACTATTGAAATCTATGTGAATTGTTTTTAATACTGATCAACTGTTTTGATGCACTTGCATGTAATAAAACTAATCGATATTTCCTCAAATTGAACCCAATTGTTTAGCATTATGGATAATGCTTGCAAGAGTGTGCTAAGATCATTTTAATGCATATTGGTCTATAAAACCTGTTTTACATGTGAAAATGGTGTTTTAGAAAATAACACATCAGTATCCATGCATATAAGCATAGTACATACAGTGACCAGATGAGGACATACTTTGCATAAGCGCCAGGATCTGAGTGCAACTTAATGATGGAATGAGCACCAATTTCCACTGCATGCTATTCTATACATTGTGGCTTAATTTTTCCCGTGAACATTCCAGTAAAAAATGGCTCAGTGCATGCCAATTTCATGTGCCCAAACTATCATAGGTCACTTTTTACTGCAGCTTAGTAAAAAAAGCCCTTTAGTCTTAAAAACTAACCATATGATAAATTAGTTTTTAATGATAAGAACATAAGAACATGAGTAGCCATACTGGGTCAGACCAATGGTCTATCTAGCCCAGTATCCTGTTTTCCAGTGTTCAAGCCAGGTCTCAAGTATCTGGCAGAAATCCAAATTGGGGCAATACTCCATACTCCAAATCACAGGGCAAGCAGTCGCTTCCCATGTCTGTCTCAATAGCAGACTATGGACTTTTCCCCCAGGAATATGTCCAGACCTTTTAAAACCCAGATATGTTAACCGCTGTTATCACATCCTCTGGCAAAGAGTTCCAGAGTGAAAAAAATATATTTCCTCTTACTTGTTTTAAAAGAATTTCTATTTAACTTACTTGAGTGGCCCCTAGTCTTTGTACTTTTGGAACGAGTAAAAAATCGATTTACTCGTTCTACACCACTCAGGGTTTTGTCACATCTTCCCTCATCCATCTCTTTTCCAAGCTGAAGAGCCCTAACCTCTTTAGCCTTTCCTCATACGAGAGGAGTTCCATCTCCTTTATCATTTTTGGTCACTCTATTTTGAACCTTTTCTAATTCTGCTATATCTTTTTTGAGATACGGCTACCAGAACTGAACGCAGTACTCAAGATGCGGATGCACCATGGAGCTGAATTTTTGGGTGAATTTATCCCTCTCCCCAAATACCACTGGGCCAGCCACCCGTAATTTGTGGAAATAAATCACCCAAGGCTACGTAGTAGTTCAGAAAGCAATCAAATTCTTTTATTAGTAACTTACCAAATACAGGTACAATTGGTAATTGCTTTGGGGAGAGCAGTTGCTATACAAAAGTATTTGCTACCTAGATCTCCCCAGAAGTAGGAAATACAATCATTTTTATACCTTCATTATGTCAACAAATTATTCATAGGAAATACGACAATAATCACACTTATTGGCTATGATAATATTGTGGTTAGCACTTATTGGATATATTATAATAAGCTGGTTAGTACTCAGAAGGGCTAATAATAATCCTCACCTAGAAATGCTAATAATAATGCTGGTTCTTCTAAGAATACAAAAGTCACCTTCCTCTGGAGATATCTGGCTCTGCAACTGCAGAACATCTGTAACCACCATGCTGCTGCACCATGTTAATCTATCTTTCCACCTACGCCCATTCCTCATTCTGGCTTGTACCAAGGTGTCTCAACAGATCACGTGCCTTGGTACTGTACTGAAGGTCAAGCCAGTGTCACACAAACCTAGGGCCTGTCATTTCAAAAGAGGATTTGTCAGCAGCTCCTTAGCAAAATTTCACTAGGTGGCGAAGACTCTGGCCCTGATGCTCAGAAGTAAACATCCATCTATCCATCCATCCCATTATTATTCAAAAACTAGTTTTGGTTCAAAGTGGCTTACAATTTACAGTGAAGTTACAATAGTTCTTTGCAATGCGGAGAGGGTACCTATAGTTCATGCAGTTAGTCATAGAGTTTATGAAAGAGATAGATTTGGAGAGGAAAAGGAATTTTTTTTTTTGTTGTTAGCTGTTATAATTTG
Source organism: Microcaecilia unicolor (assembly GCF_901765095.1). Taxonomy (NCBI): domain Eukaryota; kingdom Metazoa; phylum Chordata; class Amphibia; order Gymnophiona; family Siphonopidae; genus Microcaecilia; species Microcaecilia unicolor. The sequence continues at coordinate 637,659,805 of NC_044032.1, forward strand.
GGGGGTATTTATGTATATAGTTTTTGAAGAAGTAGATTTATAGAGGAAAACATGATGATAGCTTTTGTAGTTAGTTATATAATTTTTTTTTTGAAGAGATAGCTTTTAATTTATTTCCTGAATTGAAAGAGATTTGTGATTCTTCTTAAGGATTTTGGTATTGAGTTCCACCATTTGGAACCCAGGTAGCTAAATCCTGCTGTGTAGATGGTTTTGTAGGTAGTATTTCTGCAGTTGGGTAGGTGTAGAATTAGGTATCTTCTGCTTTCTTGGGGATAATTTGATCATGTCCAGCATGTATTCGGGTGCCATTATCTTGGAAATTAGGGTGCTCATTTTGAAGAGTATTCTTGCCTTGATTGGTAACCAATGTAGTTTTTCAAGTAGTGGGGTTGCTTTTTTGTATTTCATCTTCCTGAAGATCAGTCTTGCTGACGTGTTTTGTACTGTTTGCAGTGATTTTAGTATGTTTTCCTTGCACTCTGTGTATGCTGCATTACAGTAGTCTAGTTGCAATTGTATCAATGATTGGACCAGTATCTGGAATGATTGTCTAGGGAAGTAGTCTCTTATCCTTCTCAGTTTCCATAGTGATCTGAAGCATTGTATTGTAACTGTTGCTAGATTTTGTCGAGGATGATTCCTAGTATTTTTAGTTGTGTTTCAATGTGTTATGTTTATTGGTTAATTGTGAAATTTTGGTAAGATGTGGGATTGTGTGGGCTTGTGTGTGGCATTAGAGGTCATTAGCACTGGACTAGCCCTCGCATTTACTAGCACACAATATTCAAAGGCTCTTACCACCAGAAACAATGAGCTCACCCACATACAGCACAAATAGCATGCTAATGTAGTCAAATGAGGCCAGTTCCTATACTCTCCGATGCTCAGAAACCAGCACACTGATCAAGGACACCCTTAATGCTGGAAACCCTACGCTTGCTCGGAGCTGGCATTAGGGTGTCTGAAGAATAGGAGAAGCATTTTTCGGCTGGCTGCAAGATCTTACTGGGAGCATGTGATTTTCAGAGGGCAGACCTCTTCATACCACTGTTCCAACTTTAACCCATTTTCAATATTTTTCTATTCCTATTTCCAAGTGCATAATACAAGTTCAAGAAAAAAAAATCTAAAATATATATGTTTTTGTTCTCGATTTCCTTCACATCGTACAAATTTCAGGGGCCCTTAAATGTGTAGGTGCCTAAATGCGTACAACATAAGTACATAAGTAATACCATACTGGGAAAAGACCAAGGGTCCATCGAGCCCAGCATCCTGTCCACGACAGCGGCCAATCCAGGCCAAGGGCACCTGGCAAGCTTCCCAAACGTACAAACATTCTATACATGTTATTCCTGGAATTTTGGAGTTTTCCAAGTCCGTTTAGTAGCGGTTTATGGACTTGTCCTTTAGGAATCCGTCCAACCCCCTTTTAAACTCTGCTAAGCTAACCGCCTTCACCACTTTCTCCGGCAACGAATTCCAGAGTTTAATTACACGTTGGGTGAAGAAAAAGTTTCTCCAATTTGTTTTAAATTTACTACACTGTAGTTTCATCGCATGCCCCCTAGTCCTAGTATTTTTGGAAAGCGTGAACAGACGCTTCACATCCACCTGTTCCACTCCACTCATTATTTTATATACCTCTATCAACATGCGTCAAATTAGAACTACCGCCCAGCTACTGCGTGCTCCGGGCAATAATTCTAATTTTGATGCTTGTCCAAAATGCGCGGCAGAAAATAATTTCTATTTTCTACCGAATGGTGCTAACCAGGCTATAATCGGCAGTGTACCCATGGTGATGACTACCGCCCGGTTAACATGTGAGACCTTACCGTGAAGTCAATGGGTGGCGGTAAGATCTCAGGCTCAAAATGGATGCTGCACGTCCATTTTTGGCCCCAAAAAGGACTTTTTTGCAGGGTCGCTGAAAAATGGACTTGTGCGCATCCAATTCATGTGTCTATACCAGCACATGCCATTTTTCAGCACGCCTTAGTAAAAAGGCCCCTCAATTTGCTGATGGACTAGGGAAAAAAATATATTTTTTCAAACACAGTATAGATCTTAGAGCCTGGGCTCCCCAGTTTGACTATGCATATGTACAAGACCTGCACTTACCGCACAGCTGTTTTGCACATGGGCCAGGCACGCTCAGCTTCCTTAATGTCCCAATTCTCAGCACTAACAGCACATTAAAAATTTGCATACCATTAGCATTGAGCATTGGGAAGTTCTTTTTTGGCGCTGTTTTGCCAGTATTTTCTGGCACTGTTCTGTACAACGCAGGAGTTTTGAGCATCTGGGCCTCTGTGGATCAGCAACCTTTGTATCAGTAAAGCAAGATATAGCAGTTGGCACTGTAGGATTAAAGGATTTAAATCAACAGGTCTGAGAGAACAGACCTTTTAAAGTTGTAAATTCAGACCAAGCCTGGGAGATCAAAGGCTTCCAGTAATTGAGAATCAAATAACTGTATTTTGTACTTCTGTGTGAATTTCTTTGGAGAGTTGTTGCAGATGGGGTTGAGGGACTTTAGTTTAAATAGAATCAGAATCTTAAAAATAGTTATGTAGTTAAAATAAAATTTCAAATCACATATTACAGCTAATCCCCGGGAAGGTGGACAGTGGAAAAGTAAGGTAAGGGGGTACTTAGAGAAATGCTAATTCCTAGAGTGATGCAGAGAAGGTACAGGATGAAGGAAGCAGGAAAGAGAAAGCAAATTGCCCCTAGAAAATCTTTTCTTAGGCAAAGGAAAAGCCAGGAAAGGTTACAAAGTCCTTGAAGGGTGGGGTTGAGCCTTGATAAGGACAAGAAAATCCTGAAACACAGAGCTAGGGAATTGCCCAAAAGCGATTGTGATTCTTAAACAAGTTGAAACCCAGAGGGAAGGTTACTGGGGAGAAGGGTTAGCACAGGAGTGGGCATCCTCAGCCCTTAAGGGTTTTCAGGATTTTCTCAATGACTATGCTTGAGATCTATTTGAATGTACTTGTATGGAGATAGGTCTCATGTATATTCATTGGGGAAATCCTGAAAACTTGACTGGTTTGCAGCCCTTGAGAACCAAGTTTGGCAACCCCTGGGTTAGCACATTCTTACTGAAGACATTTATTTATTTATTAAGGTATTTATACCCCACATTATCCCTACAGACATGCAGGCTGAATGTGGCTTACATAAACCAGAGAGAGAGAGAACTCCGGGTGATATCAGATACAAATGAGAATAGTAGAGTAGAAGGGCAAGAAAGAAATTAGCTAAGGAATGTTTAATACTACTTATTGTGGGTGTCGTTTTATTGTTCAAACTAAGGAATATATTTAGAGTTCAAAGATTAGCCTTCTAGGGTTTGAATCTCACCTGAGGAATGTTTATTGTCTGAATGCTTTTAATTTTTTAGAAGGAACCGATAGATCTAATAGGAATTTGTGTTTATCTTTCTGATTGAAAGGGGATTTGTAATTTGAAAGCATGGCCTTTAATTCGGTGCCAAGAAGCTTCTGGATGGATAACAGCTGGGGATGAGGCGCAGGGTTCATGCAGATATTTTTTCACGGAGAGAGTAGTGGATGCTTGGAATGCCCTCCCGCGGGAGGTGGTGGAAATGAAAACGGTAACAGAATTCAAACACGCGTGGGATAAACATAAAGGAATCCTGTTCAGAAGGAATGGATCCTAAGGAGCTTAGCCGAGATTGGGTGGCAGAGCCAGTGGCGGGAAGCGGGGATAGTGCTGGGCAGACTTATACGGTCTGTGACCTGAAGAGGACAGGTACAAATCAAAGTAGGGTATTCACAAAAAGTAGCACATATGAGTTTATCTTGTAGGGCAGACTGGATGGACCATGCGGGTCTTTTTCTGCCGTCATTTACTATGTTACTATATAGCGCCTCCTTTAGGATTGCTCTTCTCTGAATGATGCTGGCACCAGAATGTGGAATTGCTGCCCAAGCAGAGGCGTGAACAGATTCTGGGTTGATTCCTAGCTGTGACAATATGCAAAGTTATGAACTAAAGGCTTTTAACTCCTAACCCCTAGGCCCAGATGCACAAAACCTAACGAACCCACAACTTGCGTTTTAAACTGGTTCCAGCCAATTTAAAACGCAAGTAGTTCACCCCGGGCATGCACTAAGGGCATTTTCCCTGCCAAGGCAGCAGGCAACGAAAACGGAATGCAAATGATTGAAAAGCTATTATAATGAGCTGCACTATCGTTGCAGCCCATTATAATGAGATGCACTACCGTTTTTCCGATTCCCTTACCGTAGGATCCCTAACGAGATGTCTGACCTCTCGTTAGGGCTCCTGTGAGGGAATCGGAAAGGAAAAGGGCCCCCAAAAAAGGTAAAAAAGAAAAAAAAAAAGCAGGGAGCGCATATAAGGACGTACTCTCCCTGCGCTTGTGAGAGACGTCTTTTTTTTCGCAGTTTTTTGCTCTGCCGCCGCTCGTGTTTTTTTCCCCCTTCTATTTAGTCTTCACCGCGCCACTTACCCCTCCACAGCGAAATTTTTCTATTTTCCTGGTTGCTGGAGAATCGGGACGTCCCTTTAGATTAGGCTCCTCTTCCTGGTCTCTTCAGCCAATCAGAGCGCGTTTCGCTACAACAGCCAGCTAAGCCCGCTTTGATTGGCTGAAGAGACCAGAAAGAGGAGCCTAATCTAAAGGGACGTCCCGATTCTCCGACTCAGGTAACGAAGGACTAGAGAATGCAAGTAAGCTACAACGAGTAGCTCATTTGCATTCCCTATCGTTGATGCATTCCCGTTCCCTACTGATTCGCTATGGAATTCGGTAGGGAACGGGAATTACCAATGTCTTTAATGCATCTGGGCCCTAGTCACTTCTACAGTATCCATGTATGTTTTATCATTCTCACCTTAGTAATTCCCTTATCTCTTATTTGTCCTGTTTGTCTGTCCTGATTAGATTATAAGCTGTTTCGAGCAGGGACTGTCTCTTCATGTTAAAGTGTGCACCGATGCGTATGTAACGCTAAAGAAATGATAGGTAGTAGTAGTAGTAGCAATTTATATTAGTGGTCCTGTTATTATTCTGTGGTCTAGGTGCTTTTATTTTGTGCTATTTGAGTTAGTAAAGCATCTTGATTGAGGATTTTTTTGAAAGATAGGCATGTGTATAAGTAAAATAGAATAGAATATTGAAGCTCTCATCCTGGAAATAGGATGAGGGGAGATATGATAGAGGTCTATAAAATAATGAGTGGAATGGACCGGGTAGACATGAATCACTTGTTTACTCTTTCCAAAAATACTAGAACTAGGGGGCACACAAGGAAGCTACAAAGTAGTACATTTAAAACAAATCAGAGAAAATATTACTTCGCTCAACGTGTAATTAAACTCTGGAATTTGTTGCCAGAGAATGTAGTAAAAGTGGTTAGTACAGCGGGGTTTAAAAAAAAAGGTTTGGATGGCTTCCTAAAGAAAAAGTCCATAGACCATTACTGGAATGGTCTTGGAGAAAATCCACTGCTTATTTCTAGAATAAGCAGCATAAAATATATTGTACTCTTTTGGGATCTTGCCAGGTACTTGTGACCTGGATTGGCCACTGTTGAAAACAAGATGCTAGGTCTGATGGACCTTCGGTCTCTCCCAGAATGGCAATACTTATGTACTTATATTGAAATAATCTGATAGTTAAATAAATAAGGATCAGGCATTTTGTTGTTACTTTTATCTGTAGCATTTAGTTAAAAAGATGTCATTTGTTCATGGATTTCCATACCTTTCTATTTCAAAACCCTTGCTAATTATTTTGTTGTTGTTGTTGCTGACGATGACAACTATTAAAATAAATTATCCACCCTTCTACAAGCGAAAGGAACATCTACCTTTCACACATACATCTGTCACATTCTGTTTCTTTACATAGTAACATAGTAGATGATTGCAGAGAAAGACCTGTACGGTCCATCCAGTCTGCCCAACAAGATAAACTCACTAGTAAAAAAAGCCCGTTTCTGACCGAAATGAAAGGGCGCTAGCAAGGTGTGCCTCTGAGTGTGTATGTTTGAGAGAGTGTATGTGTGAGTGTGTGTGAGAGAGCGAGAGACAGAGTGAATGTGCGAGTGTGTGTGAGACTGTGTGTCTGAGAAGGAGAGTGTGTGTTTGAGAAAGTCTGAGAGTGTGTCCCCCTCCCAGCTTCAGGGTGGTTGGCTCCCCTACCTGCAGCTGCCATGGTCGTGCCCCCCCCTTCCTTCCTTCCTTCCTCCCTCCCTTCCTCCCTCCCTGCCACCGACGTTCAGGTTTGTTCCCACCATCCTTCCCTCCCTCCCACTGCCACAGTCAGGCAGGCTGCCGCCCCACCGTCGTTAATGCTGGCTCCCTGGCTGCCATGTTGAGGCTGGCTGGCTGGCTGGCTCGCTGGCTACCTGTCTCCCTCCCTCCCAGTGTCCGATGTTGAGGCTGTCTGGCTGGCTGCCTTCCTCCCTCCCTCCCTCCCTCGCACGTTGTTCCAGGTTCGTGTGTTATGTATTTGGCAACGCTTGTTTGTGTGGGGACGCTCTGTGAATGTATGTTGGTCCGCCTCCGCATCTGTGCCTTGTGTGTTTCGGCACTGGAGAGGCTGGCTGGCTAGTTGTGTCCCTCTCTCCCACCCTCCGACGTTCAGGCTGCCTGCGTGCCTGCCTACCTCCCTCCTTACCTCGCACGTTGTGGCTGGCTTTGTCCGTGAAATGGCTGAAACTTTTTTTTTCGCGACACCGTTTTTTTCGGGACGTTGGTTTTGTTTTTGTTGCTCCGCCTCTGTTCCTGTGCCTTCTCCGTTTCGGCCCTCGAGTGTCAGTGCTCCGCCCTCTACGTCATCACATTGTGACGTGAGGGCGGGGCTGACACTCATGGCCAAACGGATATGTATGCCACCTCAAGTTTCCGGCTGAGGCTTCATTAGAATGTTCGCGGTGCGTTTTATATATAGAGATATGTGCTACTTTATGTGTATACCAAACCTTGATTTGTATCTGCCATTTTCAGGGCACAGACCGTAGAAGTCTGCCAGGCACTAGCCCCGCCTCCCAACCACTAGCCCCACCTCCCACCACCGGCTCTGCCATCCAATCTCCACTAAGCTTCTGAGGATCCATTCCTTCTGAACAGGATTCCTTTATGTTTATCCCATGCATTTTTGAATTCTGTTACCGTTTTCATCTCTACCACCTTCCTCGTGAGGGCATTCCAAGTATCCACCACTCTCTCTCCGTGAAAAAACACTTCCTGACATTTTTCTTGAGACTGCCCCCTTCAATTTGATTTCATGTTCTCTAGTTCTACCGCCTTCCCATCTACGGAAAAGGTTCATTTGTGGATTAATACCTTTAAAATATTTGAACGTCTGTATCATATCACCCATTTCTCCTTTCTTCCAGAGGATACATGTTCAGGTCAACAAGTCTCTCCTCATATGTCTTGTAACGCAAATCCCATACCATTCTTGTAGCTTTACTTTGCAGCGCTTCAATTCTTTTTCCATCCTTAGCAAGATATGGCCTCCAAAACTGAACACAATACTCCAGGTTGGGCCTCACCAACGAGTTATACAGGGGCATCAACACCCCCTTTCTTCTGCTGGTCACACCTCTCTCTATACAGCCTAGCAACCTTCTTATACAGCCTAGCAACCTAGTAATATTTGACAGTCTTTTTTTCCAGGATATTGCAAGCCTCATAAGTATTTGAGCAACAGTGGCCAATCTCAGTCACAAGTACCTGGCAAGATCCCAGAACGGTAAAACAGATTTTATATAGTAACATAGTAGATGACGGCAGAAAAAGACCTGCACGGTCCATCCAGTCTGCCCAACAAGATAAACTCACATGTGCTACTTTTTGTGTATACCCTACTTTGATTTGTACCTGTGCTCTTCAGGGCACAGACCGTATAAGTCTGCCCAGCACTATCCCCGCCTCCCAACCACCAGCCCCGCCTCCCACCACCGGTTCTGGCACAGACCATATAAGTCTGCCCAGCACTATCCCCGCCTCCAAACCACCAGTCCCACCTCCCACAGACCGTATAAGTCTGCCCAGCACCATCTCCGTCTCCTGCCACCGGCTTTGCCACCCAATCTCGTCTAAGCTTTTATGCTGCTTATCCTAGAATATGTAGTGGATTTTCACAAGTCCATCTTAATAATGGCTTATGGACTTTTCTTTCAGGGAACTATCCAACCCTTTTTAAAAACCTGCAAAGCTAACTGCTTTTACAACATTCTCTGACAACAAATTCCAGAGTTTAATTACTCATCATGCAAAGAAATATTTTCTCTGATTTGTTTTAATTTACTACTTAATAGGTTCTTTGCGTGCCCCCTAGTCCTAGTATTTTTGACAAGAGTAAACAAGTGATTCACATCTACATGTTCCACTCCACTCAGTATTTTATATACCTCTATCATATCTCCGCTCAGCCATCTTTTCTCCAAGCTGAAGTGCCCTAGCTGCTTTAGCCTTTTCTCATAGGGAAGTTGCCCCATTTAATTTAATTAATTTAATTTACAGGGTGCAAATGTGTGTGTATTTCTTCCAAGATGATTTTCAAAGGTATTTTTTAAAAAATTAGTGTAAAGTCCCAAAGTCAAATCTACCCACAGACGTTGCACTTATGCGTAGAATTTGACAACAACCAGCATATGGGAAATAAGAAGGAAAGAAAAGCAGTCCTTAAGACACTCAGAAGAGCCAGGAAATATTGTCTCTAAGTACAGTACCTAGATTTTCATTTCTATCTTTACCTTTAGGCTACAGAAAAAAAAAAGTCAGAGAGTAGAATAGAAAACTTGAAAGAAGAAATTATAAAGGGCTCCCTGTTTTCTTCATTGTAAAGTTGTCTCTGGAGACTAATACCACAGTATAACATTGCTGTTCCCAATAGCAATTTTATTACTGCATCTTAGAATCAAGATCTATAAAACTGTTAATTTTGTGTCCTCTAGAAACTAATGCTATGATGTAATTTTCTAATACAATTGTCATGAGCATAGAAAACACTTGTTCACTAAATCCAGTTTACTACTTCGGCTGTCACTGTTTGCAAGTACAGAGACACAATAAAATAGTTTTACAGCCATCTTAGACTTTTATAAAGTTTAAGAAAAAAAATGCTAGTTAAGAAGTATTAGGAAGTCAGCAATCTGGATTCTACATGAAGATTTCAGCTGTGGGAATAAATGTAAACAGGATTGTCATACCATTAATGTACACGCCGCAACTCATACCGTCAGTGGAAAAAAAGCATTGTCTACTTCTATTTCAAGCAAGTCTCAATCTCTCAAGAGTGTTTGTAATAAATAACTACTATTTAGTAACTAAGGGAGGTAGTTACTAACCTGAGTTATGTTAATAATACATATTTGTCTCTTAACATTTGGTAAATGCCAAAAAGGTATTATTTTACTACTAGTAAAAAAAGGCCCGTTTCTGTCAGAAATGAAACGGGCGCTAGCAAGGTTTTCCTCTGAGTGTATGTTTGAGAGAGAGTGTGTGTGTGAGCAGGGCCGTGCCGATGCGGTAAGCGAGGTAAGCGCCGCAGGGGGGTGCCCACCTCTGGAGGGCGCCACCGCGGTGCTTACCCTCGCCCCGCGCCGCCGAGGACTTTAAATTACCTGGTCGCAGGCTGCAGCAGCGTCGGTGAAAGCGCTGCCGACGTCTCCCTTCCCTTGCACTCATTGGTTCCCTCAGTGTCCCGCCTTTTTCTGACGTCAGAAGAAGGCGGACACTGAGGGAACCAAGAGCGCGGTGGGGGCGGTCCGCCCCGGGTGTCAGCGGGTGGGAGGTGCTCCGCTCCTGCTGCTCCCACCCTACCTTCTTTTAAAAAATAAATCAGTAAAGCGGCGTGGCAGGCAGCGCAGCTTCGCGTCTGCCCTGCTTGTAAAACAAGTAGATCTCCTCGTCGGGCCTTCGCTCACTAGGTCCCGCCCTCCTCTGAGGTAACTTCCTATTTCCTCGAGGCCGGGACCCAGTGAGCGAAGGCCCGACGAGGAGATCTACTTGTTTTACAAGCAGGGCAGACGTGAAGCTGCGCTGCCTGCCACGCCGCTTTACTGATTTATTTTTTAAAAGAAGGTAGGGTGGGAGCAGCAGGAGCGGAGCACCCCCCCCCCACCCGCTGTCATCTCGACAGAGCTGGTAGTCGGGTCGGATCAGGGGTGCCCAGATGGCAGGAGGGGAGGGGAGGGGAGGGGATGGGATGGGATGGGATGGGATGGGGAGCCCAGATGACAGAAGGGGATGGGGTGGGGTGCCCAGATGGGAGAAGGGGATGGGGTGGGGATGGGGAGGGGAGCCCAGATGGGAGAAGGGGATGGGGAGCCCAGATGGGAGAAGGGGATGGGGTGGGGAGCCCAGATGGGAGAAGGGGATGGGGAGCCCAGATGGGAGAAGGGGATGGGGAGGGGAGCCCAGATGGGGTCTGGGGCTGAAAGGGGAGGCCCTAATGCAAGGCATGTGGATGAAGGGAGCTGGAACTGGGGGCTGAAAAGGAGGGTAGGTGGGATAAGGGGGCTAGTACTGGGACTGGGGGCTGAAAAGGGACAAGAGCTGAAACTGTGGGGACTGGGGGCTGAAAAGAAGACAGGGAGAAGTGGCTGGGGCTGAAGCTCGGGACTAGTGAGAGAAAAGGGCTGCGTTTGAAACTGGGGGCTGAAAAGGGGACAGGGAGAAGTGGCTGGGGGCCGAAGCTCAAGACTGGTGGGAGAAAAGGGCTAGGGCTGAAACTGGGGACTGGTGGGATAGTGGGGCTGGAACTGGGGGCTGAAAAAAAGGGGCAGAGAGAGGGGACAGATCCTAGATGGAAGGGGGAGTGAGAGGGACCTTGATGGATGGGAGAGGGAGGGCAAATGGTGGATTGAGCGGACAGAGAGAAAGGGCAGACAGTGGATGGAAGCGATAGAAAGGGCAGACAGTGAATGGAAGGGGGAGAGAGAGAGAGGGCAGACAGGGGCAGATGGTGGATGGAAGGGGCAGAGATAGAGGGCAGATGTAGATGGAAGGAGCAGGGAGAGAGGGCAGACATTGGATGAAGGGGACAGCAGAGAGGGCAGACACTGGATGGCAGAGAGAGAACAAAGACAGATGCTGGATGGAAGGAAGGAAGACAGTGAAAAGAAGATGAGGAAAGCAGAAACCAGAGACAACAAACTGTAAATAAAATATTTACTTTTATTTTTTTGCTTTAGGATACAGTAGTATTGTAGCTGTGTTAATAAATGTTTATAATAGGTAATCTTTTTATTGGACTAATTTTAATACATTTTGACTAACTTTCGGAGAACAAAACCCCCTTCCTCAGATCAGGATAGGATACTGTAACAGCACTATACTGTATTGACCTGAGGAAGGATGTTTTGGCCTCTGAAAGCTAAATGTATTAGTCCAATAAAATGGTATTATTTTATTTTCTATATTTGTTTTATTTCTATTTGTTAATTTGTAAAGTGGTGATTGGTTCTTGTTAGTTTTTTTCAAATTTACATCTGCAGTCTTTATATTTTGCACAGTACTAGGGGACATTTTCTGTTTCTGTGGTGTTGCATTGTATGCAGAGTCTGGCATCTTGGGGGTTCAGTTTAATTTTTGTCTAAATAGCGTTTGGAATATGTCCACTTTGAGAATTTACATCTGCTATCTTATTTTGCAATGTATAGCAATTTGTTTCTAAGAATATTGCTGACAATTCCTGTCAGTGTGGCAAGTGGTGAGCGATCATTTTCACCGGGGGGGGGGGGGGGGGCGTGGGCGTGATCATTTTCACGGGGGGTAGGGGCGCCAACTGATAGTCTGCAGGGGGGCGCCAGAGACCCTAGGCACGGCCCTGTGTGTGAGAGATGGAGCGTGTGATAGAGAGTGTGTCAGAGACAGTGTATGTGATAGACAGAGAGTGAGTGTGAGTGTGTGTGTGCCCTCACCCTCTTCTCCCTCCAGCAACCCCTGTCCAGCGACCCTCCTGTCCCCCTGCCCCCCTGCAGTCACCCATGTCCACCGACCGTCCTCTCCCCTGCCCCCACCCATGTCCACCGACCCTCCCCTCCCCTTTCCCCCCCTGCAGCCACTTATGTCCACCGACCCTCCCCTTGCCCCCCTGCAGCCACCCATGTCCACCGACCCTCCCCTTGCCCCCCTGTAGCCACCCATGTCCAGTGACCCTCCTCTCCCCTGCCCCCCTCCAGCCACCCATGTCCTGCGACCCTCCTCTCCCCCTGCCCCCCCTGCAGCCACCCATGTCCAGCCACCCTGCTCTCCCCTGCCCCCCCTCCAGCCACCCATATCCAGCGACCCTGCTCTCTCACCTGCCCCTCCTTCATCCACCCAGGTTGTTTAACAAAATCTTCAGGGCAGGCAGGAAAGATCCACGGTCCTGCCTGCCCGCTGCTGGCGCTCCCCTGCTGCCGGATCTGTGTTCAAAATGGCCACCGAGACTTCCAATGGCAGTCTCGCTAGACTTCTGCTGAAGTCTTGGAGGCCGCCCTTGTAAGTATTGGCGGCCATTTTGAACAGCAATCCAGCATGGGGGGAGCGTCAGCACCAGCAGCGGGCAGGCAGGAACGTGGATCTTTCCTGCCTGCCACAAAGATTTTGTTAAACACAACCTGTGTGGATGAAGGAGGGGCAGGTGAGAGAGCAGGGTCGCTGGACATGGGTGGCTGGAGGGGGGGAGAGCAGGGTCGCTGGACATGGGTGGCTGCAGGGGGGGGCAGGGGGATAGGAGGGTCGCCGCTGGACATGGGTGGCTGGAGGGGGGCAGGGGAGAGGAGGGTCACTGGACATGGGTGTCTGCAGGGGGGGCAGGGGAGGAGGGTAGGGTTAGTGGACATGGGTGGCTGCAGGGGGGGGCAGGGGGAGATGTGCTTCGGGTGGTGGGAGGGGGGTGTTTGATGTGCTTGGGGGTGTGTTTGATGTACTTGGGGGGGGGGGGCTTGGGTGATGCGCTGGTTGTTTTTTTTGTTTCCGTGCTTGTAGTTTTTTTATGTACCACTCCCTGCCACTTGCTCTGAAGTGGCAGGGAGCGGTGCACTGACAGCTGATTCCCTACTGCTCCCCTTGCTTTGGAATCAGCTGTGAGTGACGTCATCTTGGCTACGGAGCTTAGCTCAGCAACTTCAAGAGCCATGGACACAGGCAGTCCCACATTAGTACATTGGTGGTGAGAATTATTATATAGGATAATTCATGTTAGTTTACTGTACTGCAGGCAATAGAATAATGAGATGTGAAACATGCAAACACATGCAGCATACCTCGTTATTATATAAATCAAACAACACAGCTTGTATTTATCTTTGCAAGCTGAGGGGTCCTTTAAAAAAAAGGCACGCTGAAAAATGGCTTGCGGTAGCGTAGGCTCGGGTTTTGGGCACACGCCGATCCAATTTTTAGCGCGCCTGTAAAAAAAAGGCCTTTTTTTGGCTTAAAATGGACATGCGGCAAAATCAAAATTGCCGCACGTCTATTTTGGGTCTGAGACCTTACCGCCAGCCATTGACCTAGCGGTAAAGAATCCAGACGGTAATGACCTACGCACGTCAAATGCCACTTGGTGTGTGTATGTTACGCGTGCCCAAAAATAAAAAAATATTTTTCAAATGCGTGTATCAGACACGCGCCTTAAATGAAATTACCGCAATGCCACGCAGTAGCCGGGTGGTAACTCCATTTTGGCACATGTTCGGCGTGTGTAGACGCTTACGCGGCTTAATAAAAGGGCCCCTGAATTATTCCAGGAAAAATGAAGCCAGCTCAAAGCCGTTGTATGGCAGTTTTGATCCCTAATGGCTGTGAGACTACTGCTAAGGTTGAAGCACTACCATTTTCAAACCTGAGCTTGAGAGGGCAAGAATGATTGAGGATTTTTCCTGCCTCAATGCCCAGGGAGTTCTTGAGGTAAGTCTGAGGGGGGCCAACAGAGATAGGGGTCTTCTTCAAACGAGTTGAGGGAAAGAGAATCCACACAATAACTTTGGGGAGGGTGGGGGTGTGAACTGGTGCTCTGGAGAGAAAGGGTTCTACTGGGGTTAAAGTCTTAAGTGGAAGGTGAAGGAAGGGGTCCACATATCTTTTGGGGAGCAGAACAATGCAGCTTGAGAGATTGATTTCAAATTGTTTTATTTACCATGGTTTAGTAATTTCCCCCTCTGAGTGTTTTCTCAGTCTGGTTTCAGAGATAGTCAAACTCAATAAGCTATAACCCTGACCATGGTCACCGCATCTCAAGAAAGATATAGTAGAATTGGAAAAGGTGCAGCGAAGGGCGACTAAAATGATAGCGGGGATGGGACGACTTCCCTGTGAAGAAAGACTAAGGAGGCTAGGGCTTTTCAGCTTGGAGAAGAGACGGCTGAGGGGAGACATGATAGAGGTATATAAAATAATGAGTGGAGTGAAACGGGTGGATGTGAAGCGTCTGTTCACGCTTTCCAAAAATACTAGGACTAGGGAGCATGCGATGAAACTACAGTGTAGTAAATTTAAAACAAATCGGAGAAAATCTTTCTTCACCCAAAGTATAATTAAACTCTGGAATTTGTTGCCAGAGAACGTGGTGAAGGCAGTTAGCTTGGCAGAGTTTAAAAAATGGGTTAGACGGTTTCCTAAAGGACAAGTCCATAAACCACTACTTAATGGACTTGGGAAAAATCCACAATTCCAAGAATAACATGTATAGAATGTTTGTACGTTTGAGAAGCTCGCCAGGTGCCCTTGGCCTGGATTGGCCGCTGTCGTGGACAGGATGCTGGGCTCGATGGACCCTTGGTCTTTCCCAGTGTGGCGTTACTTATGTACCTAAACCTAAAGCGAGAATATTTGCAGGATCAACTTTTATTTTGCAACTTCTTTGCCCGTAGGATGTTCCCTTGGTTCAAGTAGGAAGAGTCAAAGGGAGTTCAAAATCATTTTTACTTAGGGTGTCTTCAAATTATGGGGTCTTTTAACAAAGGCGCGCTGATACATGGCTTGCGGCAGTATAGGCGCGGGTTTTGGGTGTGCACCAATCCATTTTTTAGCGCACCCGAAAAAAGGCCTTTTTTTAGATTTTTGCCGAAAATGGATGTGCGGCAAAATGAAAATTGCTGCGCATCCATTTTGAGTTTTGAGACCTTACCTCCAGTCATTGACCTAGTGGTAAAGATTCATGCGGTAACTGGACAGTAATGATGAACGCCAAACACCACTTGGCACGCGTCTGTTACGTGCGCCCAAAAATAAAAAATATTTTTTCATACACACGTATCGGACGTGCGCCAAAAATGAAATCACCACGAGAGCCACACGGTAGTCGGGCGGTAGCTCCATTTTGGCATGCGTTGGGCACGCATAGATGCTTACGTGGCTTATTAAAATGGCCCCTATATTTGCTTTAATCCTATTATTTTGTGCTACTACATGTAGACAATACTTTGCATTTTCAGCATTCTACAATACATAATACAGAAGCAGTGATGACAGCTGGAATGCAAGGAACCTTATGGATCTACAATCAATAACACTAATTGATTACCCTGAACTAGGGTATAAATACTGGCTTTGAAGGTATGAACCATAAAAACAAAAGGATATACTGGGTCAGACCAATGGTCCATCTAGCCTAGTATTCTGTTTCCAACAGTCGCCAAGCTAGGTCACAAGTAACTGGCAGAAACCCAAATAGTGGCAACATTCCATGTTACCAATACCAGGGCAAGCAGTAACTTCTCCATGTCTGTCTCAATAGCAGACTAAAGACTTTTCTTCCAGGAACTTGTCCAAACATTTTTTAAACCTAGATACACTAACTGCTATTACTACTTCCTTGAGTGTCTCTTTTGTACTTTTGTAACGAGTAAAAAGTCGATTCACTTCTACTCGTTCTATGCCACTCAGAAGTTTGCAGACATCAATCATATCTCTCCTCCGCTGTCTCTTTTCCAAGTTGAAGAACCCTAATCTCTTTAGCATTTCCTCATGTGAGAGGAGTTCCACCCCCTGTATCATTTTGTTTGCTCTTCTTTGAACCTATTCTAATTCCGCTATATCTTTTTTGAGATTCAATGACCAGAGCTGAATGCAAAACTCAAGGTGAGGTCGCACCATGGAGCGATACAGAGGCATTATAGTATTTTGGTCTTATTTACCATTACTTTTCTAATAATTTCTAGAATCCTGTTTGCTTCTTTGGCCACCGCTGTATACTGGGCAGAAGATTTTCAGTGTATTTTCTACAACATCTAGATATTTTTCTTG
Source organism: Microcaecilia unicolor (assembly GCF_901765095.1). Classification (NCBI taxonomy): domain Eukaryota; kingdom Metazoa; phylum Chordata; class Amphibia; order Gymnophiona; family Siphonopidae; genus Microcaecilia; species Microcaecilia unicolor. Next base: position 637,676,053 of record NC_044032.1, read on the forward strand.
GGTTCTGAACCTCAAGGTGGACTCTAGCATCAGGTAGCTATGATTCAGATTATTCTTAACCAATGTGCATCACTTTGCATTGGCGACATTTTTTTTTTATTTGTTACATTTGTACCCCGCACTTTACCACTCGTGGCAGGCTCAATGTGGCGGGCAATGGAGGGTTAAGTGACTTGCCCAAAGTCACAAGGAGCTGCCTGTGCCAGGAATCAAACTCAGTTCCTCAGTTCCCCAGGACCAAAGTCCACCACCCTAACCACTAGGCCACTAGGCCACTCCTCCACTAATTAAATTTCACCTGCCATTTGGATGCCCAGTCTTCCAATTTCCTAAGGTCTTCCTACAATTTTTCACAGTACAAATGTGACTTAACAACCTTGAATAGTTTTGTGTCATCTGCAAATTTAATCACCTCACTCGTCATTCTGATTTCCATATCATTTACAAATATGTTAAATAGCATTGGTCCCAGTACTGATCCCTGCGACACACCATTATTCATCGTCCTCCGCAGATAGAAATGACCATTTAACCCTATCCTTTGTTTTCTGTCCAATAACCAATTCCTAATCCACAGAAAGACATTGCCTCCTATCCCATGACTCTTTAATTTTCTCAGGAGTCTCTCATAAGGAACTTTGTCAAAAGCTTTATGAAAATCTAGATACACTACATCAACCGGCTCACCTTTATCCAAATGTTTATTCACGCGTTCAAAGAAATGAAGCAGATTGGTGAGGCAAGACTTCCCTTGGTTGAACCCATGCTGACTCTGTCTCAAAAAACCATGTTTGTCTATGTGTTATGCATTTTTATTCTTTATAATACTTTCCACTATTTTACCCGGTGCTGGCATCAGGCTTCAGTCTGTAATTTCTCAGATCACCCCTGGAAACCTTTTTAAAAATCAGTGTTACATTGGCCACCCTCCAATCTTCAAGTACTATGGACAACTTTAATGGCAGGTTACATATTACTAACATATTATTAACCACAATTCTGAGCCCTTATTGCTACTGTAAGAAAAGCTCCACAGCACTATAGCTTAATAGAATATTTTCTATTTTAACTTTTCTAAAGGAAATTATTACTTGCAAATCCTATGGGCTGACAGTATTTGACAACATAGCTACGGTAGAAATTCCCGGTGCGACAAAGCCCATTCAATTCTTATGGGCTTCATCACATTTGCCACACGGTAATCACTACCATGGCTTAGTAAAAGGAGCCTATAGTCTCCCCCAACCACCATATATTAACAGAACATCTATAGCAGTACTTCTCGACCCAGAACTCAGGGCACACCCAGCCAGTCAGGTTTACAGGATATCCACAATGAATTTGCATTAGAGAGATTTGCATAATGAGAAGGCAGTACATGTGAATTTCTCGCATGCATACTTATTATGAATACCTGAAAACTCGACTGGTTGAGGGTGCCCCAAGGACTGGGTTGAGAAGAACTGAACTATAGTAACAACAGTGACAATGTAAACTTCTCTACATCGCTCTGTCCTCTATTTAAGTTAGACCATATCTAGAGTAAGCGATCTAATTCAGTTCCCATCTCTGTTGGCCCGTCTGAAAAGCTAAATTGAGCATTAACAACAATATATGGATGTCCTTGACGAAGCCCAATGACATTCATAGGCGAAACGGGACCTGTTGGTTTAAACCGCTAAGAGAAGATTACTCAAAGATAAGTTGATATTTTTCTACGCTTGCGCTATTGATGTTGAAGTTTTAAGCAACATATTGCATTATATATGCTTATTGATTTGATAGATTTCCATTATCTATGCTATACTTACTGATTTTAAAGACAAATAAAGAGGAAGAGATATATAAAATAGAGGTTTTTTTGCCAGTGAAGAGTTGTTGTTCAGTGTGTCTGTCAACACAACAATATTCAGACTGCTGATATGCAGAGGCATTTTCCTTCTTTTAAATCTAATTTCCTAATAATAAAACAACAAAATAATAAAATTCAAAAAATTATAGATGAAAAAATTGATATAAAAATTTAAAATAAGTACTATAAAAATTGTTAGGTTGGAATGAAAATCTTCCATTAAGCTACACCGTATTATAAGTAAACCACTGCTGGTTGTGCTTAGTTTTCAGACTTGAGTGGTTTAGTTCTTGATATTTTCGAAAAGTAACTGTCTGCTAAGACAGCCAACAAGGCTGATAATGAGAATTAAATTATGATGACTGTCTAGTAGAATGGACATCTGTTGACTGAGATCATTAACATATTTAGCATGGGCCACTTATGGTTTTCAGGTGGTAATGACGGTAAACTAATCAAAGAATACTGTAAACATGTGCTAATCCAGTGAGTCATTCCGTCCCTTGGTTCATAATATTTCAATTAGGAATAGATAGATCAGATTTGATTTTGTTCAAGGGTTAATCTTAATTAAACTGACCTAGCAAGTTGCTTGCATGTCCTTTTAATGAACTAATATAAGATGAATTTTTTGAAAGTGAAATGATGGAATCTGATAAGCCTTTCATCAGCAGCAGTTCTATCCCTGCTATTAGAAAGATGCAAACCCAGACTACACCTGTCAATTAACCTTAACTACAATACTGCTTGATAAATGATCATTTTTGATCCAAAGATATGTAGAGGTTAATTTTCAGTGGCCTGCCAACTGCTTAACATAAGAACATAAGAATATCCATACTAGGTCAGACCAATGGTCCATATTGCCCAGTATCCTTTTTCCAATAGTGGCCAATCCAGGTCACGAGTTCTTGGCAGAAACCCAGATAGTAGCAACTTTCCATGCTACCAATCTCAGGACACGCATTGGCTTCCCCATTCCTATTTCAAAAGCAGGCTATGGACTTTTCCTCCAGGAAATTGACCAAACCTTTTTTAAACAAAGTTTTGCTTACCACTGTTACACATCCTCTGGCAATGAGTTCCAGAACTAAGCTATTCTTTGAAGGGTCCTTTTACTAAGGTGTGCTGAAAAATGGTCTGCGGTAGTGTAGGCACGGGTTTTGGGCGTGCACAGAATCATTTTTCAGTGCACCTGTAAAAAAAAGGCCGTTTTAATATTTTTGACGAAAATAGACGTGCAGCAAAATGGAAATTGCAGTGCATCCAGTTTGGGCCTGAGTCATTACCGCCAGCCATTGACCTAGTGGTAAAGTCTCACGTGGCAACCTGGCAATAATGACCTACGCGCACCAAATGCCACTTGGCGCTCATCCAATACGCATGGCAGAAAATAAAAATTATTTTTCAACCGCACTTATCGGATATGCGCCAAAAATGAAATTACTACAAGAGCCACGTGGTAGCCATGTGGTAACTCCATTTTGGCATGCATTGGGCACGCGTAGACACTTATGTGGCTTAGTAAAAGGGCCCCTCAGTGAAAAAAATATTTTGTCATGTCACGGAAACGGGCAAAGTTGATGGGGGCATGTTGAACGTATGGTGAAGGCGGGACTGGGGCATGTTTATTGGCTGAGGAGAGATGGGCACCTTCGGCCAATAATCAAAAAAAGAAAGGCGTTTTTAGCGTGAATTTGGGTCATTTTTTGGACCTTTTATTTCACAAACAAGTCCCAAAAAAAGTGCCCTAAATGACCAGATGACCACCGGAGGGAATCGGGGATGACCACCCCTGACTCCCCCAGTGGTCACTAACCCCCTCCCACCAAAAAAAAGAACTTTAAAAACTTTTTTTGCCTGCCTGTATGCCAGCCTCAAATGTCATACCCAGCTCCATCACAGCAGTATGCAGGTCCCTGGAGCAGTTGTTAGTGGGTGCAGTGGACTTCAGGCAGGTGGACCCAGGCCCATCCCCCCCTACCTGTTACACTTGTGGTGGTAAATGGGAGCCCTCCAAACCGCCCCCAAAACCCACTGTACCCACATGTAGGTGCCCCCCTTCACCCATAAGGGCTATGGTAATGGTGTAGAGCTGTGGGTTTTGGGGAGGATTTGAGGGGCTAAGCACCCAAGGGATGGGAGCTATGGACTTGGGAGGTATTTAACTTTTTTTTTTACTTTTTACAAGTGCTCCCTAGGGTGCCCGGTTGGTGTCCTGGCATGTGAGGGGGACCAGTGCACTACGAATCCTGGCCCCTCCCATGACCCAATGCCTTGGATTTGTTCATTTTTGAGCTGGGCGTCTTTGGTTTCCATTATCGCTGAAAAACGAAACTGCCTAGCTCAAATCCACACATATCCGATGCATTTGCCGAGCACAAACTGTATTATCGAAAAAAAAAGATAGGCGGCCATTTTTTTTCAAAAAAAACGGTCTGTCCCGCCCCTTCACGTACCCGTTCTCGGACATAGACGCCCATGGAGATGGGCGTTCGTGTTCGATTATGCCCCTCCATGACAACCTTAAAATTGGAGAAATAATTTTGGCTGTAAAGTGAGATCTGCGGTTACGTCAAGGCCTGACGTCTGCTTTTCGTAGTTTTGCACCCAAGCAGATTACACTGTAAAATCCATATAGGCAGTAAATTCATTGTCCTTAAATGAAGGCTGCTTGAAAAATTCTCATTGAAGTTACTGCAGCTGTGACTTAAACTGCCCTTTATAACATTCCAAAACATCTCTATCCCAACTAGAAAATTACCCAAGACCCCAATCTCAACCCTCACTCTTCTAAATCTTGGGAGGGATTGGGTGGGATGAAATTTCTTGCTTCAGTTCCCTCAACTAGTTTTCCTCCTTGCCGCCCATCAATTCTCCTCAGCCCGGAGCCTGCCAATTTTCCTGATTTTCTCGTGCTCTTTTGCTCTGCCCCAGTCTTTAAAAAAAATGTATATAACCTTTGCAGTCACTATTCTTTCTATTCCAATTTGGATGTCTTACTAAACCTTGCCAGGTGCCCTTGGCCTGAATTGGCCGCTGTCGTGGACAGGATGCTGGGCTCGATGGACCCTTGGTCTTTTCCCAGTGTGGCATTACTTATGTACTTATGTCCTCTACTTGGCTCACTTTTATTACATAGAGCAATGATTTAACCTATTGTGATGTCATAGTGGCTCATTCCACCAATAAGAGCCAACCTCATTAGTGATGTCACAATGGCTTGATTGTATAGAATGTTTGTACGTTTGGGAAGCTCGCCAGGTGCCCTTGGCCTGGATTGGCCGCTGTCGTGGACAGGATGCTGGGCTCGATGGACTCTTGGTCTTTTCCCAGTGTGGCATTACTTATGTACTTATGTACTTATGTACCTCTATCTCTTCCCACTAATCCCTTCTTATTTTGTTTACCCCTTTTTGCTAATTAGTTAATTAATTCGATTACATCAAAATTTCATTAATTTTAGTTTTTATTTCCTAACTTTTAATGACTCATTGCAAAATAATTAAATTATCTTCCTATCGAGTATATATATCCCCCAGCACCACACATTTATCTTTTATCCTTTCAAAATAACAAAATATATATAAGCACCACTGCAGCAATGCCAATATTGTCCACCCATAATTGATTTTATGGGTTTTCTTTATCATTGTGGTACCTCTTCTTTTAACCTTTTCTAATTCTGCTATATCTTTTTTGAGATACGGTGACCAGAAGTGAACACAATACTGAAGGTGAGGTCGCACCGTGGAGAGATACAGAGACATTATAGTATCTTCGGTATTATTTACCATCACTTTCCTATTAAATCCTACATCCTGTTTACCTTTTTGGCTGCTGCCGCACACTGGGCAGAAGATTTCAGCGTATTGTTTACAATGACACCTAGATCTTTTTCTTGAGTGCTGATTCCTAAGTTGAACCCTAGCATCAGGTACCTATGATTCAGATTAATTTTCCCAATGTGCATCACTTTGCATTTCTCTACATTAAATTCCGTCTGCCATTTGGAATGCCCACAGGAAGGCATTAATATCAAAACCATGACCTTTTACCTTTTCCCACTAGACTGCCATGATCAAGCCTGGGTAAGGCCTGGGGTTGGTAGAAAGTCTGAGGAGATCACGATGTGGAGGAAGAGAGACATGGCTGGGGCTTGGATGCAGGGGGACTTAGGATAGGGATTTGGAGGAACTGAACCAGGGAATATGGAATTGTATAGGAGGGAGGTGGAATACAAAGGGGGGAGGGGAGGTTGAACTAACAGACCATCTTATCCAGGTTCTGGCTACTATTCAGCCAGGATCCAGATAAGTGTCTTATGTAGGTCTGGGCCAGGATCCAAATAAGTGCCAGAAGATAGCTCCTGGCTGATCATACCCAGATGTTTAGTGCAGGTGGTTTTCTCCTGATCTGTTGCTTTGAGCACTGGTTCTGTGGTCTGTCTATAAATATATGGCAGAGTTCTATAGTGTGCAGGTGAGTAAAATAGAAAAGAAGATGCTCTATGTTTGACAAAGCCATTATATCCAGGGGAGCGAGGCTGGGGCTGCACTTGCTAAATTATCTCAGCTTAATCATCATCTAGATGCTGGGGGGAGGGAGGATGAGAGGGCAACTTAGACTGGACCTCTAGGGCAGTGGCGTAGGAAGGGCGGGGCGGTGGGAGCGGTCCACCCCGGGTGCACGCTGCTGGAGGGTGCAGAGAGCAGCCGCGCGCCTGTCGGCTCCGTTGGCTCCCTGCTCCCTCTGCCCCAGAACAGGTTACTTCCTGTTCTGGGGCAGAGGGAGCAGGGAGCCAGTGGAGCCAACAGGTGCGCGGCTGCTCTCTGCACCCTCCAGCAGCCAAGAATGCGCACGGGTGGGGGGCTTGATGCGCCGGGGAGGGGGGGTGTCATTGCACCAGGGTGGGGGCTTGATGTGCTGAGGAGGGGGGTGTCATTGCGCCAGGAGGGTGTCATGCTGCACCCTGGGGGTATGGACACCGCTTCACTGAGGGGGGGGGGTGCGCAGTGGCGATCTGCCCCAGGTGGCAGCCGACCTAGGATCGCCACTGCTCTAGGGAATCCATGAGACAGTTTTAGAATACATTTGACTACTGTATTTGCAAGAACTCTTCCTGTGTAAAGAGGTTCTGTAACAGGATTACTCTCTCAAAGCCTAGCTCTTAGGAAACTAGTTGGTTGGGTAAAGCCGTTGGGGCTTAGGAGCTTCCTTACAACAACTGTCTTGGGCCAGATTGGTATCAGGTGGACTTTTATAAGTGAATTAGCATTTCACTAGCTCCACTGTAAAAGAGCTTGTGTCAGGGCCTTTCTAGGGCTCAATTCCAGTACAAAGTTCTTTGGATGCGACTATTAAGTTGATTGATACAGTAAAAAGGGCAAGGATGGTGTGGAACATAACACACACTGACCTATTTCTTTGAGTAATACTGATGTTAAGATACTCACTATGGCCCAGGGACGTAGCCAAACTTCGGCAGGAGGGAGGCCCAGAGCCCGAGGTGAGGGGGCACATTTTAGCCCCAACCAGTGCCGCCGACCCCCCACCATTTTTTACCCCCGCTGCCTCCACCACCACCACCAACTTTGAACCCCCCTGCCGACGACCCTCTCGACTCCCCTCCCGCCGCCAACCCTCCCCCGCCGCCGCCATCGCCTACCTTTGCAGGCAGGGGACCCCAACCCCCACAGCAGAGGTCCTCTTCTTCTGGCTCAAGGCTTCGTTCTGTTTCTGTTGTATGTGCTGGACGTCAAACTCACAGAAACAGAACGAAGCCTTGAGCCGGAAGAAGAGGACCTCGGCTGATGGGGGTTGGGGTCCCCCGCCAGCAAACGTAAGCTACGGCGGCAGCGGGGGAGGGTTGGCGGCGGGAGGGGGGTCGAGAGGGTCATCGGCAGGGGGGTCCAGGGCCAAATCTATGGGGGCCCAGGCCACCGTGGCCCTACGTAGCTATGCCACTGCTATGGCCCTCTAGCATAGACCGAGGATGGTTCTTCTTGACATTGATCGTATTGGGTGGCCTTAACTATTTGTAACTTCACTTGTAAATTATTCAATTGCCTTCACATATTTTATTTTTTTACAAAGGCCCCTATGCTTGGATTCTTTCAGGTCAGCATTTTTTTTAAAGGTCTTGTTGTGATAATAATAATAAAAATTATTAAGCACCACTATACTCATAGTGGCCAGAATTGAATATCTGGACAAGGCAGTCAGTGATGGAACTTATCTGGACAGAAGTCATATTCAGGGGCCCTTTTACCAAACTGTGTTAAAAACTGGCCTTAGAATGTCCTAATGCAGCTCAATCCTGCAAAGGTAAAATGGCTGATTTCTCTATTTTCCCTATTAATGGCCATGTGCAAATTTTCCCATTATGTAAGCAGTAAGGTCTCATGCGCTAAGAACTCGCTAATCAGCGCACAATAATGTAGTTACACTAACCTATTATGACAGAACACACCCACTCTCCACTGCAGATCCACCTCAGCTCTAAAATATAAATTTGATTTTTTTTTACCACAGGGTTGGCATGCACACATCCAAGAATTACTGCAGAACACCTCAGTGTGCCCTGTGATATAACTATTTTGCTGCGACAAGCATGCATTAGTGCTTATACAGCTTAGTAAAAGGGTCCCTTAGGTGTCCTTTTACTAAGCCTCGGTAAAAAGTGGCCTGTGGTAGTGTAGGCACGTATATTGGGCATGCGCCAGGCCAGTTTTTACCACATCTACAAAAAAATGTTTTTTTTTAATGGGATGGATGGAGTGGAGCGGGTAGATGTGAATCGCGTGTTTTCTCTTTCCAATAATACTAGGATTAGGGGGCACGCAATGAAGCTACTAAGTAGTTAGTTTAATAAAAACTGGAGAAAATATTTCTTCACTCAATGTGTAATTAAACTCTGGAATTCATTTCCAGAGAACATGGTAAAAGCAGTTAGTTTAGCAGGGTTTAAAAAAGGTTTGGATAATTTCTGAAAAGAAAAGTCCACAAGTCATTATTAAGATGGACTTGGGAAAACCCACTGCTTATTTCTAGGATACGCAGCATAACATCTGTTTTACCATGACCTGGATTGGCCACTGTTGGAAACAGGATACTGGGCTTGATTGACCTTTGGACTGTCCCAGTATGGCAATGCCTATGTTCTTATCAGGACATGGAGGAGGAGTCCAGTATCCTTTTGGATACTATCCTGCTTATAATCGAACGAGAAAAACGCCCAAGTTCCGACCTAAATCGGGAGATGGACGTTTATATCACAAAAACGAATAATGCGGTATAATCAAAAGCCGAACTTGGACGTTTTCAACTGCACTCCATCGCGGAAGTGTACAAAGTTGATGGGGGCGTGTCGGGGGCGTGGTGAAGGCGGGACTGGGGCATGGGTATCACCCGAACAGAGATGGGTGCCGTTCGCCGATAATGGAAAAAAAAGTATGCGTTTGTAGCTAGAATTTAGGGCACTTTTCCTGGACCCTGTTTTTTCACGAATAAGGCCCCAAAAAGTGCCCTAAATGACCAGATTACCCCCAGAGGGAATCGGGGATGACCTCCCCTGACTCCCCCAGTGGTCACTAACCCCCTCCCACCACAAAACATAATGTTTCACAACTATTTATTTTCACCCTCAAATGTCATACCCACCTCCCTGGCAGCAGTATGCAGGTCCCTGGAGCAGTTGTTAGGGGGTGCAGTGGACTTCAGGCAGGTGGACCCAGGCCCATCCCCCCCTACCTGTTACAATTGTGCTGCTTAATGCTTAGTCGTCCAACCCCCCCAAACCCACTGTACCCACATGTAGGTGCCCCCCTTCACCCCTTAGGGCTATAGTAATGGTGTAGACTTGTGGGCAGTGGGTTTTGAGGGGGATTTGAGGGGCTCAACACACAAGGGAAGGGTGCTATGCACCTGGGAGCTCTTTTACCTTTTTTTTTTGTTTTTGTAAAAGTGCCCCCTAGGGTGCCCGGTTGGTGTCCTGGCATGTGAGGGGGACCAGTGCACTATGACTCCTGGCCCCTCCCACGAACAAATGCCTTGCATTTATTCGTTTTTGAGCTGGGCGCTTTCATTTTCTATTATCACTGAAAAACAAAAACGCCCAGCTCACAAATTGTCGAATAAAACATGGACGTATTTTTTTTTTTCAAAAATACGGTTCGGTCCGCCCCTTCACGGACCTGTTCTCAGAGATCAACGCCCATGGAGATAGACGTTTTCGTTCAATTATGCCCCTCCACGTATTATTTTCTGCCATTGAGGAAGGTGTTGCATGAAAGGAAAAGGACAAGAGGCCTGCCAAGGCCTCATACTGGTATGGAATGTGTATTTTAAGTGAGAAGTAACCTACCCCTAGATTGCTAACAATTTTGTACTGAAGTTAACTGTATCAGTATTCCTGCTTACCTGATTTATAGCATGAAACCAATGTGAAACCCTTGCTTACCTTTGTGGCGGGAATTACAAACTGAGGGTCATTTTAATGTCTCTTAAGTAAACTGTGGAAAAGATAGAATTCCAGACAGTGACCTGATCCTCTAAAGACAATTCACCAAAATCAGATGGGAACAAAGAAAGAAAATAAGGGAACGGGAGGGGATCCAAGTGGGAAGAAGGCATAGGATTGTTTGGGACCTGAGAAGTACAGCTACAAACATAAAAGTGGCCTGTGGTAGAAAAGGTCATCTGAAAATGAGTAGTTCATGGAAATATAGAACTTTTAAAATAAGAGAGTTCAATGAGATTGTGCAGTGAACCAATCAGAGCAAGATGAAGGTGGGTCAAGAACAGCACACAGTTGATGGTCCTCAAGAAATGAAAGAAATAACATCATAAAACCTAGTTGGAGCATCAACATGAAAATTAAAATCCTCTACAGTAAGGAGATTGGGGTAAGCTACAGACTTCAAAGAGAGTGTTTGAATAAGACTATCCCGTTGAGCAGAAGTAAAAGACAGGGGGAAATATAACAAGAAAATATGCAATGGGGTTTGAAAGTTCAAATGCAATAATATAAGTTCTAGATTAGAAAGATCATCCATAGTGAGCTCAGTTGGTTGAAGAGCAGAAGCAACAGACATAGAAACGCCCTCCCCCACTCTATATGCCCCCACCGTACTCTATGTACCAGTGGCGTTCCTAGGGGGGCGGACACCTGGGGCGGGGCCCCCCCAGGTGCAGCCCCCCCCCCCGATGGAGCGCGGACCCCCCCGGGTGCAGCGCGGACCCCCCCCCCGGATGCACGCCGCTGGGGGGGGGGTTGCCGTAGCGCGCGCCTGCTTAGAGTTCCTTGACTTTGCGCGTTCGCTGCAGCTCCCTCTGACTCGGAACAGGAAGTAACCTGTTCCAGGGCAGAGGGAGCTGCAGCGAACGCGTGAAGTCAGCGACCTCAGAGCAGGCGCGCGCCGTGGCACCCCCCAGCGGCGTGCACCCGGGGCGGACCGTCCCCACCGCTCCCCCCCCCCCCACCCTTGGTACGCCACTGCTATGTACTACTCAATATTGATAAAACAGAGAAAAACTGGGTGGGTGATCTGTATAATAAAAACTCCTCCCCTGATTTCAACCAGGTTTCAGTCGAACAAAACATCTTAGATGAATAAAAATAAACCTGAAAGGGCAGTAGTCTTGCCTTGTAATGAATGCAGGCTAAGAAGGGAAATTATAAAAGAAGTATTGAGCACAGCAATTTTGAATCTGGGTGCTTGTAGGGGACAACAACCCCCCCCCAAAAAACAGGGATGGAGGAAGACTTGATTTGAGAGGCCATAAGAAGAAAGAAAAATAAAACAGTTCCCATGAAAAAAAACAAACGATAATCCAGAACAGATAACTGGCAAGGTATAGCTGCCCCAGGAGTCTCCCCAAGGAGCTCAACCAAGAAACACATCATGTTCCTTGGGTGTGCTCCTTTGGCACAAGCCAACATGAATAAGTATAAAACTAACAGGGTCACAGATGTAATCTCACACTTGGGGCAGAGCCAACATCAAGCAGCTATGCAGAGGGGAGACACAGAACCTCTTGCATGCACTATTATAGAATTCAGGGAATCTACACCTAATTTACGTGTGAGGATTTGCACCACTACTACTACTACTACTATTTAGCATTTCTATAGCGCTACAAGGCATACGCAGCGCTGCACAAACATAGAAGAAAGACAGTCCCTGCTCAAAGAGCTTACAATCTAAGAGACAAAAAATAAAGTAATCAAATCAATTAATGTGTACAGGAAGGAGGAGAGGAGGGTAGGTGGAGGCGAGTGGTTACGAATCTTGCATGGAATCTTGTCACTCTTTAAGATTCCGGAATCTTGCTATTCTTTGGGGTTCTACATGGAATGTTGCTACTCTTTGAGATTCTGCATGGAATCTTGTCGCTCTTTAGGATTCCAGAATCTTGTTATTCTTTGGGGTTCTACATGGAATGTTGATACTCCTCGAGATTACTACTACTACTATTTAGCATTTCTATAGTGCTACAAGGCGTACGCAGCGCTGCACAAACATAGAAGAAAGACAGTCCCTGCTCAAAGAGCTTACAATCTAATAGACAAAAACAAATAAATAAAGTAAGCAAATCAAATCAATTAATGTGAACGGGAAGGAAGAGAGGAGGGTAGGTGGAGGCGAGTGGTTACAAGTGGTTACGAGTCAAAAGCAATGTTAAAGAGGTGGGCTTTCAGTCTAGATTTAAAGGTGGCCAAGGAAGGGGCAAGACGTAGGGGCTCAGGAAGTTTATTCCAGGCGTAGGGTGCAGCGAGACAGAAGGCGCGAAGTCTGGAGTTGGCAGTAGTGGAGAACGGAACAGATAAGAAGGATTTAGGTTTCAGGTGGTGAAAACCCTCGCGCTCAAAGTTGGATGCGGATTCGGGTGCTTAGCACTATTCTATAAATAGCACAATAAATATCAAAAAGACAATTTTGTTCAGAAAATTGAAGGAAGAAAGCTATAGCAAAACAACGAGTTTTTAAAAAAAGTGAAACGTCAACTGCCGCAGATGGTCTACATAGATGACCCTTCACAGGTGGCTTCAATCATGGGTTTCAATGGAGGCTCGAAAAAAAGTAACAGCAGAAAACAACTCAGGAGAAAAAACAAATGCTGTTACAACACCATCGCTGTTACCATTCAAAACAAAAGTTGCCAGTTTCTTCACAAGGCTCCGGAGTCCTTGGGGGGAATTTTCGATTGAAACTTTCCTGAGGCTATCCTGCCTGAATCAAGCTAAGTAAACTTTTAACCATCGTTTTTGGCATGCTTGTTATATACTTTGGTAGGGTAGAGTGGGTACATAAGTGTTTGCCTTGGTTTTTTTAGGCCCTGTGTTATCCTTTATTAAGCTTCAGGTTCTCTCCTCCCGGGGGGGTCTCTTTTAGGTAGCCTTTCTTTGGCTGGGGTTAGTTTTGGGGAGTTTGGTTTTTGGTGTCCGTTTAATTTCCATTTATAAGAGGGAAAGAGCGTTTTTCACCCCACACGTTTTTCTCATGTAGCCTGAGTTTTTGCATCTGGGTTTTTTTTTCTCTTTTTCCTTCTTTAATAGGAACCTATGATATTAACCTACTCCTGTTTATACAAGGTATTGTGAATACTTTGGTATTGTTCCTTGTTAGGAGGTTTGAGGTTCCATTTGTTAGATATATTATTCCATATATGGGTTGGACATTTTTTTCCATTAATCTAAAGGGACACCTCCAAACTAACTTTTCAAATATAAATCAAACTCCTTTTACCAGGTTGGAACATTTTCTATAGAGTTTGTATTCTCCTGTAGTTGTTAGAGTTTTTCTATATATAGACAGAGCAATATCACAAAAACCATGGCCTGTGCACAGAAAAATACTTCGGGGCCATTTTACTAAGACGCGTAGGCGCTTACGCACGTACAAAGTGTGTCAAATTAGAACTACCACTTGACTACCGCGTGCCCTGGGCGGTAATTCAAATTTTTATTTATTTATTTGTTCCACTTTAATAGTGGTTGCTATACTGCTCTAACTGACTACACGGGGAAGAGCGGTGTACAGACTACAAAACATTCAAGAAAGAGGAAAGGAACTCCATTTTTTGACAGTAAAGTAAGTTCAATCACACTAAGAGGGACGGAGGGAGAGCAGGTGGAGAAGAGAATTGGGGGAGGGGAAATAAAACATCCTATTCATTCGTTATTTATATACCTCTTAGACCTAAGTGGTTTACAGTTTCATTTTACAGGTACTGGATCTGTCCCTAGTGGACTCACGGTCTAAGTAGTTCATTGAACTACTGTTGTACCTGGGGCAATGGAGGGTTATGTGACTTGCCCAGGGTTACAAGGAGCTGCAGAGGGAATTGAAGCAGCTCCTTGTGACACTAACCATTAGGCCACTCCTTCTCTCTATATAGGAAAAGGGGGGAACAACAGTAGAGACTGGTGGCTGGTATACTCTACCTTTCTGGTACTCCGAAAGCCTGTATAAAAGCCAAGTCTTGAGTCTGGATTTAACATTTTTAAAGGAAGGGTTGCTTTCTTTCACCACATGTTCTAGACATGTGGTGAAAGAAAGAAAAATGTACAATGCCTAGCTGATTCTAAAAATGCAAATTTGGGACTTGGAAGGATTAGACAATGATCGTTAACAGAATGGAGAACTCGAGCTGGGGAATAAGGAATTGTAAGACAGGAAAGGTAGTCAGGTAAGCCTACTCAGAGGGTCTTGAAAGTCAGTGTTGCTACTTTGTAAATGATACGTTGTTGGACTGGTAGACAGTGATATTGCTTTAACAAAGGTGTATTATGATCATAACCATGGGCACAACAAAGTAAATGGATGACACTGTTTTGAAGAGTTTGCAATTTCTTTAGTGCTGTGTCATGTGAACCTCCGTAAATAATGTTACAGTAGTCCAAGTGGGATGTGAAAACAAAAAGAGAGAACAAGAGCATGAAATTGATTTGAAGAGTTGATGAATTGCCCTTAATTGCCGAAAGCTGTGGTAAGCACATGATAGTGCTTACCACAGCTTAATAAAAAGGAACCCAATGTAGATATTTGCTGCACCAGAGTATTGTGTTCAGTTTTGGAGGCTGTACCTTGCTAAAGATGTAAAAAGACTGGAAACAATGCAAAGAAAAGCTACAAAAATGGCACGGGATTTGAGTTGCAAACCGTACGAGAAGAGACTCGCTGACCTGAGCATGTATACATTGGAGGAAAGGAGAAATAGGGGTGACATGATACAGACGTTCAAATATTTGAAAGGTATTAATCCGCAAACAAACCTATTCTGGAGACGGGAAGGTGGTAGAACTAGAGGGCATGAATTGAGGTTGAAGGGAAGCAGACTCAGGAGGAATGTCAGGAAGTATTTTTTCACGGAGAGGGTGGTGGATACATGGAATGCCCTCCCGCAGGCGGTGGTGGAAATGAAAGTGGTAATGGAAATTCAAACATGTGTGGGATAAACACAAAGGAATCCCATTTAGAAGGAATGGATCTATGGAATCTTAGCGGAGATTGGGTAGTGACGCCTGTTATTGGGAAGCAAAACCGGCACTGGGCAGACTTCTACGGTTTACGCCCTGATCGTGACTGAATAGATATGGATAGGCTTTTAACCGGCTTTGACGTTAGCTTCAGAACTTTTAGTACAAGAACAGTACTGGGCAGACTTCTACAGTCTGTGCCGTGAGAATGGCAAGGACAAATGAAAGTCAGATATACATATAAAGTATCACATAACGTGTAAAATGAGCTTATCTTGTAGGGCAGACTGGATGAACCGTACAGGTCTTTATCTGCCATCATTTACTATGTTCCTATGTTACCAGAGTGGAAATGCATGTCCAGCTGCAATACTGGAATTATTTATTTATTTATCTATCACATTTGTACCCCACATTTCCCCACCTATTTGCAGGCTCAATGTGGCTTACATCAAACCGTAGAGGCAATCGCCAATCTGGTAAATATACAAATACAATGTAGCATAGTGATCAGGGAGCATCAAAAGAACAGGGTATACAGGGAAAAAGGAGGGAAGGTTAAGAATGTCCAAAATGGTCCATTAATTTGCTGTGTTGCAGGATGTAGGGACGTATGTTGGGTCCTTGGGGTAGGCCTTTCCGAATAAGCTGGCCTTGAGTGATTTGCTGAAATTAAGATGATTGTGAAT
Source organism: Microcaecilia unicolor (assembly GCF_901765095.1). Lineage (NCBI taxonomy): Eukaryota > Metazoa > Chordata > Amphibia > Gymnophiona > Siphonopidae > Microcaecilia > Microcaecilia unicolor. The sequence goes on from NC_044032.1 coordinate 637,692,077, forward strand.
AGTTTTTACAGCTTCTGGCAGTGCATTCCATAGTTGAGTAAACATTATAGATGTCCAACCTTTTTTTTTTTTCTTAAAAGTTTAACTGGGCGTCTAGGTTACTGCGCCGGCAAAACTATGGAGAACGAGGCCCATGTATACAAATGTGGTGGTAGCAGCACTGCTTTGTCAACAATTCGTGCAGGCAAATTACAGTTGGCGGAGCAAATTTTGAACGATCCTGTGAAATCGATGCCAAATGTTTGCTTGGACTCTAGAAAGAAGGGTCATTTCCAAGGGTATTAAACTCATCCCCAGTCTTTGTGTTGCTCAGCTGTAGATGAGACTGCCACAGCTGAACATTTGGAAGAATGTTTATTGTACGATAGGGATAGAGACACTGACACACTTCTTGCATAATCAACTGGATGCCTCTATGGTCATTTTTGATGTATAACTCATCTAGAGGATAACATTTTTTTTGTGACTTTGCAATTGCACATACTTGCCTTGCTGGGAGCAGTATCAAACTGTCAGTACATCTGATATGATTATTAGCTTTCATCCTCTTTTTTTTTTCTTTCTCTCTCAGAGTTAGATTTGGAACCTTGCATTGAATATTATTATTTCCAGCCACTGGAACTGTACTGCTTTGTGTACATGACAATATGATAAATAAAATGTTAAGAAAAAGGTTTCTATTATTATTATGTGCTGTATCTTCAGGGGTGAAATGTCTTCCCTGAGTCAGCTCAAAGCATTAAAATACAGTGAAATGCCGACAGGAAGCAACCTGTCCAAAAAGACACCTTCTGGGCTATATTATAGATTTCATCCAATTGAACATTCTAAAAATAATTATATGTCGGAGAAACATCTCTATGAGGTGGTCATTTTCTTTGTGACCCATGGATGTGCTTGAATAGACATCAACCACCCCACAAAATGATCTAACCCTTTTCATATTTATGTAACATTAGGCGAGGGACGTCAACATTAACAATTGTTTTCTTCATCGCGTTTCTCTCCTTTGCACAAATTAAATCAAGCTTGGATATTTAAAAATATTCAAATCAACATTTAAAAAATGCATGCCCTCGATCTTTCTGACTTTGTTTGTGCTAAATATGGGTACTGCCTCTGAAGAGAATGCATAATTTTATACTCTGTGGGCTTAAATTACATGCCAAATAGCTTCAAAAGTCATTTTAATTGCTAAACTGAAAAGACGACACACATCAAAGAATCCTTATATATATTTTTTTCATGCTGATGCTCACAGAGAACCTTCTCGCGCTCTCTCTCTCATTCTCACTCTCTCTTTCTGACATTGCCACTTAAAGCTTTTAGACTCTATCCTGTGGCTCCTCTTGAATAATCATTATTTTCTAAAGCCTGAAAGAACACATTTGCAGAACTGAGAGAAATTAAAAGCTTTGAAAGATTCCCCAGAAATTCATGCTTTGCCTAAGGCCAGAGAACATAATATATGATCTAGAATCTTCCATCCTGGGAAGTTCCATATGATTATTTTTAACCCATAACTCTAATCTCTCCTATTAAAAAAAAAAATTATAATAAATATATGCACAGTGACTCTGATTTCTGATACCTTGACAAGTCAGGAGGATCTCATAGGGGTCGTTTTACTAAGGTGCGCTGAAAAATGTCCCGCGGTAGCGTAGACGCGTGTTTTGGGTGTGCGCAGAATTATTTTTCAGCACACCCACAAAAAAATGCCTTTTTAAAAACGTTTTTGTCAAAAATGGACGCGCGGCAAAATGAAAATTGCTGTGCGTCCATTTTGGGTCTGAGACCTTACCACAAGCCATTGACCTAGCGGTAAGGTCTTGAGCGGTAACCGGGCGGTAATGGTCTACGCATGTCAAATGCCATTTGACGCACATAGCTGCCGTACGGCAGAAAATAAGATTTTTCGGATGCGTGTAGCCGACGTGCACCAAAATTGAAATTACGGCAAGGGCCACATGGTAACCAGGCGGTAACTCCAATTTGGCACCTGTTGGGCGCACTTAGACACCTACGTGGCTTAGTAAAAGGGCCCCATAGTGAAGAGGGTTTTACCAAATGTGAGAAGGGAAAGGGAAATGGGACTTCATATACCGCCTTTCTGTGGTATTTTGCAACTACATTCAAAGTGGTTTACATATATTCAGGTACTTATTTTGTACCAGGGGCAATGGAGGGTTAAGTGACTTGCCCAGAGTCACAAGGTGCTGCAGTGGGAATTGGACCCAGTTATTCAGAATCAGAGTCCGCTGCACTAACCACTAGGCTACTCCTCCGCTAGCAATGTTCCATGTAGAAGCCTGCCCTTGCAGATCACCAATGCGGCCGCGCAGGCTTCCGTTTCTGTGAGTCTGACGTCCTGCGCGTACGTGCAGGACGTCAGACTCACAGAAACGGAAGACTGTGCGGCCGCATTGCTGATCTGCAAGGGCAGGCTTCTACATGGAATGTTGCTAGTGGAATAGCAACATTCCATGTAGAATCTCAAATAGTAGTAACAGAATCTCAAATAGTAGCAACATTCCATGTAGAACCTTAAACAGTAGCAACAGAATCTCAAATAGTAGCAACAGAATTTATTATTATTATTTGTATAGCACTACCAGAATCAACATTCCATTTAGAATCTATAGAGTGGACTAACACTCCTCTACATTTAGAATCTGAAACAGGGAAAGGGAAATGGGACTTGATATACTGCCTTTCTGAGGTTTTTGCAACTACATTCAAAGTGGTTTACATATATTCAGGTACTTATTTTGTACTAGGGGCAATGGAGGGTTAAGTGACTTGTCCAGAGTCACAAGGAGCTGCAGTGGGAATTGAACTCAGTTCCCCAGGATCAAGGTCCACCGCACTAACCACTAGGCTACTCCTCCACTCCATAAGGAAGAATTAACCTTGTTATACCACTCTAGGATGGTTGGATATATTTTGATGGTATTATGTCTAACCTACAGTATCCCAAAGAAGTACATAAGTATTGCCATACTGGGAAAGACCAAAGGTCCATCGAGCCCAGCATCCTGTTTCCAACAGTGGCCAATCCAGGTCACAAATACCCGGTAAGATCCCATGCTTTCTGTCTTAGGGGCCCTTTTACTAAAGGGCAGTAGGGTTACCATCGGTTTGCCATGCAGCAAATCGACCCTACTGCCGGGCTCACCTCAGAAAGCGGTAGTTCCGAATCTCCTGCATGCCACTTCTGGCTCTAGAAAATACCTTTTTATTATCTAGCACCAGGGATGTACCTGGCGATAATCGGGCAGCACCATGCATTGCCTGATTACCTCCAGCTTACCGCCAGATCCCTCACTGCCTCCTAATTCAGAGGCGGTAAGGGCTCCGACAGTAAATGACCACAAGTCAACTTTTTGAATTACCGCATTGCAATTTATTGGCCCTTTAAAAAAGTTATTTTCACCAGCAGCGGTAACAGGTTGACTTCGTACGTGGCAATCCCATGTGCCAATGCCACCATGGGTCACTTTTACATCCATTTGGTAAAAGGGCCCCGTGGAGGGGCATAATCGAACAGGGCCGACCATCTATATGGGTGTCCATCTCTAAGGCCGGCCCCGTAAAGCGGCATACCCGACCGTATTATCGAAACAAGATGGCTGGCCATCTTTCGTTTTGATAATAAAAGTTAGACCTGTTTTTATAACGAATAATGCACAAAAAGTTGTCCTAAATAACCAGATGGCCACTGGAGGGAATCAGGAATGACCTCCCCTTATTACCCCAGTGATCACTAACTCCCTCCCACCCCCCAAAAATGTGATGAAAAACATTACTTGCCAGTCTCTATGCCAGCCTCAGATGTTATACTCAGGTCCATTAGAACAGCATGCAGGTCTCTGGAGTAGTCTAGGGTTGGGTGCAGTGCACTGCAGACAGTTGGACCTAGGCTCCAACCTCCCCCTACCTGTTACACTTGTGGAGGAAACTGTGAGCCCTCCAAAACTCACCAGAAACCCACTGCACCCACATATAGGTGCCCCCTTCACCTGTAAGGGCTATGATAGTGGTGTACAGTTGGGGGTGGTGGGTTTTAGGTGGGTTTTGGGGGGCTCAGCACACAAAATAAGGGAGCAATAGTGAGATGTGTACCTGGGAGCATTTTATTAAGTCCACTGCAGTGCCCCCTAGGGTGCCCTTTTGCTGTCCTGGGATGTCAGGGGGACCAGTCTACTAAAAATGCTGGCTCCTCCTACATCCCAATGGTTTGATTTTGTGTGTTTTGCACTTGGATGTTTTTTTCTTTTTTCCGAAAATGGACCAAAAAACAAAATGTCCAAATCACAAAACCTTGTTCAAAACAGTATTTTTGAAAACAAAAGATAGGTGTTTTTCATTTTTTTAAAATGACCTTCTTTCCTATTCAAGATTTTGAATGTTTTTTCAAAACGTCCAAAGTTGGACTTAGACATCTTATCGAAAATGCCCCTCTACGTAATTTCCTAGACTATTTTGTTCTAGAATCTTGCTGTAATCCACTGTGAATTATTTATATGGGAATTGTGGGCTATAAGTGAATTAACTGTAACTGTACTGTACTGTTCCATGGGAGTTTTGCAGCCGAAATGCATGACCCTGCATTTTTTTAGCATTAAATCTTAGCTGTCAAATTCTATAACACTTTTGAGTTTCACTAAATCCCTTCTCATGCTATTCACACCTTTCAGAGTGTCTACCCTATTGCAAGGTTTGGTGTCATTTTGAAAGAGGTGAACTTTACTCAACAACTCTTCCACAATATCACTCATCAAATTGATCAAAAGTAGAGTGTGTTTTTTAAAGAGATGGCTGAAATCAAAAGGGGCAAAAATGTGCTGTCTATGCTGTTTCAAGCCAGACTTTCTCTTTACCTGTATTGATTATGATTCACTTGGGAGGAAATGACTTATGCTGTGTCAAAGAGGTGGATTTGATTAGGTCAATGAAGTATGACTTATTGTAAGCGATGTATGTTTTTCCAAATGTTTGTGTTTTTTAGTCTCAAATAATTTCACGCAGGGTTTGGAAAGGTGCTAGGAACCCATTAGCTACTAAAAAGCTAAGATCGAGGGTGAATGGTCATGTGTCGAAGTTATTCTCTTGAATTGGTGGGTTGATTTTGGCTCATGATCTGATTACAGTTGATTACCCTGGTCTTTATAGATCAGTTGGGGTATGTTTATCAGATATAGGGTTGAATATCTTTTTGAGTTATTTTCAAGATTTGGTTGAGATTTGCTTAAGGGAAGGTTTTAGCCACAGCTTCAACTGGGGGGAGCAGTGACTAGCTTGAGGCTGTCACTGCTTTTTGGTGGAAGTGAGATATATAGGCCCAAATGCAAAGACTAGAGTGAACATGGGAAGATGTTTGGAAAGCTCATGAAGACTCAAGGTGGTACCACCACGAGTTGTGGCTTGATTCCACCACACCATGGGTCATGTCAATGTGTGTTATCTGGAAATGTTATTCTTTAAAGAGCTGAATAGATCTATGATTTGGTAAATGCTTTTGGGTTTACAACTGTTATAAGTATTATTACGAATACATCGGTGGCCAAATAATGTATTCCATTAAATATATTGTTTTTATGATTTTAATATTTCATATATGTGCAATTGGTAGATGTGTGAGGTAGACTATGTGAATGAAAGTGTTAGGAACCCTCTTAGACTAAACCGAGAGGGTGTTAACATTGACTGAAACTAACTAAAAATATGAGAATATGATGGGGTTAATTTTAGGAAAGGTGCATGAGATGAAGGTGAAATAATGATAGTTTGAAGTAAGTTGTTAGGGCTGTTTTGAAGCAGTAGGATTTGGAATTTTTTTAAAAAGGTGGGGGTGAGTGGGGAGGATTGTGACATCAAATTTGGCGGGTTGGCAGCATTCTGGGCTTGGGAGAGAGCAGGGTGGGTTAGTGTTGGAGATTGGGATTTATGTGAGGAGAATTTTCCCTTTCTCTCCCACCCATAAGTTAGTGTGTTTGTTGTTTTGTTTTGGTGGGTGGAATTCGTTGCCAGAGAATGTGGTAAAGGCAGTTAGCTTAGCGGAGTTTTAAAAAGGTTTGGACGGCTTCCTAAAGGAAAAGTCCATAGACCAGTATTAAATGGACTTGGGGAAAATCCACTATTTCTGGGATAAGCAGTATAAAATGTTTTGTACTTTTTTGGGATCTTGCCGGGTACAGTAACTCACCAAATCTCTTATTAAAGTTACTAACTTCTCCCGATGTTTGTTGTAATGTCATATCCATCCTGTTCAGCTTTACCCAAATCATTTCAAGATTTACCTCCTGCGTTCTCTTTGAGGTTCCTACGACCTCTGCTCCCAGCGTCTTCTGTGGAACTTCCCGACCCTCACCGTGGATCTCACCCGATACACTTCCGGTAGGGCGTTGATCCACATCGGTACTCGCCATCGACGCTGGGCAAGGAGGTTTACTAGTAGATGGTGGAGAGAGAGATACATCCTCTCCCAGCGGGACTTCCACTTCCCCAAGGAGCCCCGCTATGGGATCCACATCTCTGCTTGTTTGGGAAATCGGCCCGAAAAAACGCTCTAGTCCCGTCCTAGTCGATGAAGGAGTCGAGGTAGGTGGGGGAACTATCCTCGTCAACCCCTTCCTCTTAGTATGGGGCATATTGTCAACAACAATTTTTCTCTCAGGCTGGTTCTCGGAGCGATTTTCCGCGCTGCCTGTTACGCCGCCATCTTAAATCGTCTCCTCACATAATAGGTTTTTTATACCTGAGTCATTTGCACTTGGGGTAATGTAGGTTGAGGTAAGTTCGTGAAGTTTCAGACATGTTTCTGGAGGGCAGGTCAATCAGATTAAGCATACAGCTCGGAGATTCACCATGGATAATCTTATGGATTAATGTGTGGATCTTGAAGTTGATTGGTTCTCTGATAGGGAGCCAATGAAGTTTTCACGAAGAGGGGTTGTGTATTCAAATCGAGATTTGCCAAAAATAAGTCCTGCTGCTGTATTTTGGGCTGTTTGAAGTTGTAAGTTATTTATGTTTGTTTTTAAAATGCTCTATGACCTAGCTCCATTCTGTCTCTGTGATACAATTTCTTTATATTCTGTCACAAGACTGTTATGCTCTGCACAAGAAATTCAATTAACATTTCCTTCTAATTCGGTTTTCTGAAAATCTATAGCTAGGAAGAGATGTATTGTTGGCAGTGGCCCTGATCTGTGTAACAAGCTATTGCATTGCCTAAAAGACATTAAAATACACAGTTAGGAGGTATGTCAAAGCTTACCTATTTGATCTTTACTACCTTAGCAGATAAATTAATGTATTTTTAATTGATTAATCCGCCATGAGTCATACTTGGGTTAAGTGGAATAGAGTGATCACGTTATATCAGATTAGATTAGATTAAATCAGCAGCCCTCTCCTGTTTTATTTTGGAAACATTTGAAGACATTTTTGTCTTACAAATATTTAACCTTGGAAAACCGATACATTTTTTAGTCTGTTTAATAATGATTTTTTTTTTGCAATTATTTTTAACAATCATAAGTTCCCAGTTCTTGTCTGATTAATCTTTTGTAAACTGCTCAGAACCAATTGGGGCTGTGAAGTCTATAAATTCCCAAAGCAGATTAAATTTGTCTAGAGAAAATGGTGGAGAAATCTCACTGAGCATGTGCATGGTATCATATCAGCCTGAAGTAAAAAAACAAAAAGATGCTCACCCTTCTTTCATGAGCCTGCCTCATTTGCATATCTCTGCAATATTGATTTGGGTCCACTCTTCATGAATCAATAGGCTTTATCACTCTCTAATGCATGCAAATCCACTTGTCAC